>NC_086446.1:790529846-790844846 GCF_028390025.1 Pseudophryne corroboree
GGTAAAAAAGAGAGGGGGGTGCACTAAATTTAGGCGCAATACTGTGTATTATAGCTGCTATAGGGAAAATCACTTTGTGTAGTGTAAATCCCTGTGTTATATAGCGCTGTGGTGTGTGCTGGCATACTCTCTCTCTGTCTCCCCAAAGGACTTGGTGGGGTCCTGTCCTCAGTCAGAGCATTCCCTGTGTGTGTGCGGTGTGTCGGTACGGCTGTGTCGACATGTTTGATGAGGAGGCTTATGTGGAGGCGGAGCAGGTGCCGATAAATGTGATGTCACCCCCTGCGGGGTCGACACCAGAGTGGATGGATATGTGGAAGGTATTAACCGACAGTGTCAACTCCTTACATAAAAGGTTTGATGACATGACAGCTGTGGGACAGCCGGCTCAGCCAGTGCCTGCCCAGGCGTCTCAAAGGCCATCAGGGGCTCAAAAACGCCCGCTACCTCAGATGGCAGACACAGATGTCGACACGGAGTCTGACTCCAGTGTCGACGACGACGAGACTAATGTACATTCCACTAAGGCTATCCGTTGCTAGATTACGGCAATGAAAAATGTGTTGCACATTTCTGACATTAACCCAGGTACCACTAAAAAGTAGTGATGTGCACCTGAAATTTTTCGGGTTTTGTATTTTGGTTTTGGGTTCGGTTCCGTGGCCGTGTTTTGGGTTCGAACGCGTTTTGGCAAAACCTCACCGAATTTTTTTTGTCGGATTCGGGTGTTTTTTTTTTTAAAACCCTAAAAAACAGCTTAAATCATAGAATTTGGGGGTCATTTTGATCCCATAGTATTATTAACCTCAATAACCATAATTTCCACTCATTTTCAGTCTATTCTGAACACCTCACACCTCACAATATTATTTTTAGTCCTAAAATTTGCACCGAGGTCGCTGGATGGCTAAGCTAAGCGACACAAGTGGCCGACACAAACACCTGGCCCATCTAGGAGTGGCACTGCAGTGTCAGGCAGGATGGCACTTAAAAAAATAGTCCCCAAACAGCACATGATGCAAAGAAAAAAAGAGCTGCACCAAAGTCGTTGTGTGACTAAGCTAAGCGACCCAAGTGGCCGACACAAACACCTGGCCCATCTAGGAGTGGCACTGCAGTGTCACGCAGGATGGACCTTCCAAAAAATACTCCCCAAACAGCACATGACGCAAAGAAAAAAAGAGGCGCAATGAGGTAGCTGTGTGACGACTAAGCTAAGCGACCCTAGTGGCCGACACAAACACCTGGCTCATCTAGGAGTGGCACTGCAGTGTCACGCAGGATGGCCCTTCCAAAAAATACTCCCCAAACAGCACATGACGCAAAGAAAAAAAGAGGCGCAAGCTCTTCCCGTCCAGTGTTGGGAAGGTCAGGCATCGCAACCGACACAATTGGACTCTCCTTTGGGATTTGTGATTTCGAAGAACGCACAGTTCTTTGCTGTGCTTTTGCCGCAAGTCTTTTCTTTTTTCTAGCGAGAGGATGAGTGCTTCCATCCTCATGTGAAGCTGAACCACTAGCCATGAACATAGGCCAGGGCCTCAGCCGTTCCTTGCCACTCCGTGTCGTAAATGGCATATTGGCAAGTTTACGCTTTTCCTCAGACGCTTTTAATTTTGATTTTTGGGTCATTTTTTTACTGATCTTTTGTGTTTTGGATTTTACATGCTCTGTACTATGACATTGGGCATCGGCCTTGGCAGACGACGTTGATGGCATTTCATCGTCTCGGCCATGACTAGTGGCAGCAGCTTCAGCACGAGGTGGAAGTGGATCTTGATCTTTTTTTTAACCTCCACATTTTTGTTCTCCATATTTTAATGCGCACAACTAAAAGCCACCACAGGTATACAATGTAGATGGATGGATAGTATAGTATTATATTACTTATGGAGGACGAGTGCACTGACAACACAGAGGTAGGTACAGCCGTGGCCTACCGTACTGCTTATATATATAATATACTGTATATAACGGACCTGGTGGACACTGTCAGCAGACTGCTAAACTAGTATGAAGAAAAAAAAAAAAGCCACCACAGGAGTGTTTTTCAGGCAGACAAACGTATACTGGACTGGTGGTCACTGTCAGCAAAACTGTGCACTGTACTCCTGCTATAACTGCTCCCCAGGCCCCACAATTAGGCAGTGTGAGCAGTGCACTCAGCACAGATATGGTGGAGCGTTTTTTTTAAGGCAGAGAAAAAAAGGATTAAACTAACTCACTGGTGGTAAACCCTGCACTGTACTCCATAACAGCTGCTCCCCGTCCCCAATCCTCCCCACATAACTAAGTCACTCAGTTTACTCTGTTCTTTTCTAATATAACGGAGAGGACGCCAGCCACATCCTCTCCCTATCAATCTCAATGAACGTGTGAAAATGGCGGCGACGCGCGGCTCCTTATATAGAATCCGAATCTCGCGAGAATCCGACAGCGGGATGATGACGTTCAGGCGCGCTCGGATTAACCGAGCAAGGCGGGAGGATCCGAGTCGCTCGGACCCGTGTAAAAAAAAGGTGAAGTTCGGGCGGGTCGGATCCCGAGGATCCGAACCCGCTCATCACTACTAAAAAGGGTATTATGTTTGGGGAGAAAAAGCAACCAGTGGTTTTTCCCCCTTCAGATGAGTTAAATGAAGTGTGTGAAGAAGCGTGGGCTTCCCCCGATAAAAAATTAGTGATTTCTAAAAAGTTACTAATGGCGTACCCTTTCCCGCCAGAGGATAGGGTACGTTGGGAGACATCCCCGAGGGTGGATAAAGCGCTCACACGCTTATCAAAAAAGGTGGCACTACCGTCTCAGGATACGGCCGCCTTAAAGGAGCCTGCGGATAGAAAGCAGGAGGCTATCCTGAAGTCTGTATATACACACTCAGGTACTATACTGAGACCTGCTATTGCTTCAGCATAGATGTGCAGTGCTGCAGCAGCGTGGTCTGATTCCCTGTCTGATAATATTGATTCCCTTGACAGGGACACTATATTGCTAACCATAGAGCATATTAAAGACGTAGTCTTATACATGAGAGATGCACAGAGGGATATTTGCCGGCTGGCATCTAGAATAAATGCAATGTCCATATCTGCCAGGAGAGTATTATGGACTCGGCAGTGGACAGGTGATGCGGATTCTAAAAGGCACATGGAGGTTTTGCCTTACAAGGGTGAGGAATTGTTTGGGGATGGTCTCTCGGACCTCGTTTCCACAGCGACAGCTGGGAAGTCGACATTTTTACCCCAGGTTCCCTCACAGCCAAAGAAAGCACCGTATTATCAGGTACAGTCCTTTCGGCCCCAGAAAGGCAAGCGGGTTAAAGGCGCGTCCTTTCTGCCCAGAGGCAGGGGTAGAGGGAAAAAGCTGCACCATACAGCCAGTTCCCAAGAACAGAAATCCTCCCCTGCTTCCACTAAATCCACCGCATGACTCTGGGGCTCCACTGGTGGAGCCAGGTGCGGTGGGGGCCCGTCTCCGGAACTTCAGCGACCGGTGGGTTCGCTCACAGGTGGATCCCTGGGTTCTACAAGTGGTATCTCAGGGATACAAGCTGGAATTCGAGACGTCTCCCCCTCGCCGTTACCTCAAATCAGCCTTGCCAGCTACTCCCCCGGACAGGGAGGTGGTACTGGCGGCAATTCACAAGCTGTTCCTCCAGCAGGTGATAATAAAAGTTCCCCTCCTTCAACAGGGACGGGGTTACTATTCCACAATGTTTGTGGTACCGAAACCATACGGTTCGGTGAGACCCATTCTAAATTTAAAATCCTTGAACACTTATATAAGAAGGTTCAAGTTCAAAATGGAACCGCTCAGGGCGGTTATTGCAAGCCTGGAAGAAGGGGATTACATGGTATCACTGGACATCAAGGATGCGTACCTGGATGTCCCCATTTACCCACCTCACCAGGTGTACCTCCGGTTTGTGGTACAAGACTGCCATTACCAATTCCAGACGTTGCCGTTTGGTCTGTCCACGGCACCGAGGGTATTAACCAAGGTAATGGCTGAAATTATGATACTCCTTCGAAAGAAGGGAGTTCTCATTATCCCATACTTGGACGATCTCCTTATAAAGGCGAGGTCCAGGGAGCAGTTGTTGGTCGGAGTAGCACTATCTCAGGAAGTGCTACACAGCACGGCTGGATTCTGAATATTCCAAAGTCGCAGCTGGTTCCTACGACGCGTCTGCTGTTCCTGGGTATGATTCTGGACACAGAATAGAAGAAGGTGTTTCTCCCGGAGGAGAAGGCCAAGGAGTTGTCATCTCTGGTCAGAGACCTCCTGAAACCAAAACAGGTGTCGGTGCATCACTGCACGCGAGTCCTGGGAAAGATGGTAGCTTCTTACGAGGCAATTCCATTCGGCAGGTTCCATGCAAGGATCTTTCAGTGGGATCTGTTAGACAAGTGGTCCGGATCGCATCTTCAGATGCATCGGCTGATCACCCTGTCCCCGAGGGCCAGGGTGTCTCTGCTGTGGTGGCTGCAGAGTGCTCATCTTCTAGAGGGCCGCAGATTCGGCATACAGGACTGGGTCCTGGTATCCACAGATGCAAGCCTCCGAGGTTGGGGGGCAGTCACGCAGGGAAGAAACTTCCAAGGACAATGGTCGAGTCAGGAGGCTTCCCTACACATAAATATTCTGGAACTAAGGGCCATTTACAATGCCCTAAGTCAGGCAAGACCCCTGCTTCAAAACCAGCCAGTGCTGATTCAGTCAGACAACATCACGGCGGTCGCCCATGTAAACCGACAGGGCGGCACAAGAAGCAGGATGGCAATGGCAGAAGCCACAAGGATTCTCCGATGGGCGGAAAATCACGTGATAGCACTGTCAGCAGTGTTCATTCCGGGAGTGGACAACTGGGAAGCAGGCACGACCTCCACCAGGGAGAGTGGGGACTTCATCCAGAAGTCTTCCAACTGATTGTAAACCGTTGGGAACGGCCACAGGTGGACATGATGGCGTCCCGCCTAAACAAAAAGCTAAAAAGATATTGCGCCAGGTCAAGGGACCCTCAGGCGATAGCTGTGGACGCTCTAGTGACACCGTGGGTGTACCAGTCGGTTTATGTGTTCCCTCCTCTTCCTCTCATACCAAAGGTGCTGAGGATAATAAGAAAAAGAGGAGTAAGAACTATACTCATCGTTCCGGATTGGCCAAGAAGGACTTGGTACCCGGAACTACAAGAAATGATCTCAGAGGACCCTTGGCCTCTGCCTCTCAGACAGGACCTGCTACAGCAGGGGCCCTGTCTGTTCCAAGACTTACCGCGGCTGCGTTTGACGGCATGGCGGTTGAACGCCGGATCCTGATGGAAAAGGGCATTCCGGTTGAAGTCATTCCTACGCTGATAAAGGCTAGGAAAGAGGTGACAGCAAAGCATTATCACCGCATATGGCGAAAATATATTGCTTGGTGTGAGGCTATGAAGGGCCCCACAGAAGAATTTCAGCTGGGTCGATTTCTGCACTTCCTACAGTCAGGAGTGACTATGGGCCTAAAATTGGGATCCATTAAAGTCCAGATTTCGGCCCTGTCTATTTTCTTTCAAAAAGAACTGGCTTCACTGCCTGAAGTTCAGACGTTTGTTAAGGGAGTGCTGCATATTCAGCCCCCTTTTGTGCCCCCAGTGGCACCTTGGGATCTCAACGTGGTGTTGGATTTCCTAAAATCACATTGGTTTGAGCCACTTCAGACCGTGGAATTAAAATATCTCACGTGGAAAGTGGTCATGCTTTTGGCCTTGGCTTCGGCTAGGCGGGTGTCAGAATTGGCGGCTTTGTCCTGTAAAAGCCCCTATCTGATCTTCCATATGGACAGAGCAGAATTGAGGACGCGTCCCCAATTCCTCCCTAAGGTGGTATCAGCGTTTCACTTGAACCAACCTATTGTGGTGCCGGCGGCTACTCAGGACTTGGAGGCTTCCAAGTTGCTGGACGTAGTCCGGGCCCTAAAAATCTATGTTTCCAGGACGGCTAGAGTCAGAAAGACTGACTCGCTGTTTATCCTGCATGCACCCAACAAGTTGGGTGCTCCTGCTTCTAAGCAGACTATTGCTCGCTGGATCTGCTCCACGATTCAACTTGCACATTCTGCGGCTGGACTGCCGCATCCTAAATCAGTCAAAGCCCATTCCACGAGGAAGGTGGGCTCTTCTTGGGCGGCTGCTCGAGGGGTCTCGGCTTTACAACTTTGCCGAGCAGCTACTTGGTCGGGGGCAAACACGTTTGCTAAATTCTACAAATTTGATACCCTGGCTGAGGAGGACCTGGAGTTCTCTCATTCGGTGCTGCAGAGTCATCCGCACTCTCCCGCCCGTTTGGGAGCTTTGGTATAATCCCCATGGTCCTTACGGAGTTCCCAGCATCCACTAGGACGTCAGAGAAAATAAGATTTTACTCACCGGTAAATCTATTTCTCGTAGTCCGTAGTGGATGCTGGGCGCCCATCCCAAGTGCGGATTGTCTGCAATACTTGTATATAGTTATTGCCTAACTAAAGGGTTATTGTTATGAGCCATCTGTTCGTGAGGCTCAGTTGTTATTCATACTGTTAACTGGGTATAGTATCACGAGTTATACGGTGTGATTGGTGTGGCTGGTATGAGTCTTACCCGGGACTCCAAATCCTTTCCTTATTGTGTCAGCTCTTCCGGGCACAGTGTCCTAACTGAGGTCTGGAGGAGGGGCATAGAGGGAGGAGCCAGTGCACACCAGTAGATCTAATTCTTTCTTAGAGTGCCCAGTCTCCTGCGGAGCCGCTATTCCCCATGGTCCTTACGGAGTTCCCAGCATCCACTACGGACTACGAGAAATAGATTTACCGGTGAGTAAAATCTTATTTTTTACAACTTGTGTGACCAATAAAGCTCAATAGGTGCCATGCCACACTGCACTCATAAATATAAGCGCTGTAAGCGAGTTGTCATTTGTGGAAAAAACAGAAACTTTTTTTTTGTACAACTTGTGCATTCAGTAAAGCTCAGTAGTTGTCGTGAAACTGCATTAATAAATATAAGCATTGAGTTTATATGGATCATGATTTAGTCGATTGAAGAGCAGGAGCAGCAACCAAGTCCTTGTGCTGTGGCTGCTGCTAGTCATGATAGTACAACATCTACTAAAGGTGGTCCAGGAGGCAGAAAGTTTAGGAAAGGGCACCAAAAATCAAAACGTTTCACAATTAAAAAAAGGGGTAGAGGTGTCGCATTAAAAACTGACAAATTAGTGCTCCCAAAAAAGTTACTAAAGCTTCTAAAAATGAAAAAATTCTCAGATTCTATCATTTTCCAGGATGCAATAGAGAAATGATAGACAGAATCTGATTGGTTGCTCTGGGCAACATCAACACTTTTCATTTTTAGAAGCTTTAGTAAATGGAGGACGAAGAACAAACTGTGTGGTCACAAATCTGTAAGGAGAATCTAGGGATGTCCACGTTAGCTGTGTGAGACTGACATTTCTCACACTGTACTCTTAGAGAAACCTCCTTCACCTCCTTACACCATTTCTGCACCATCTGCACATGTGCGGAGCAATACAAGTAAAGATGGTGATGCTGACATAATAGAGATTGAGGATGCTAGTGTGGAAGTGCAACAGGATGAGGGGGATATTCGTGTACTATCTGACGCTAATGAGGATGATTAGGATGAGGATGTTGATGATGCTGTTAGTATAAATCAGCCGCCAGTAGCAGCAGTTCTTTCTTGCCCACAATAAAAATAAAGTGATTGTGATGCCTGGGCATAAAACCTAAAAAGACACCTCTTGGGTGTGGGATCATTTTTAGTTAAATCCTGACATTTGTGAAGGTATTTGCTCCATTTGTGAGGCCAAAGTTAGTAGAGGTAGGGATGTTAACCATCTAGGCATCTCCTCCATATTACATAATTTGCATTGAGTTCATGACATTAATTTAACAAAATTATAATAATTTCTAATTAACACCCTCATCATCAAGCCCCTCATTAGTGATTGGATGTAGTCCTTCCCAAAAAAATTTTGTGGGGGCCCAAACAAAGCAAGCACTTCAGCCACAAAAGAAGTACGTCCCTATTGAAGTGCTTGCTTTATTAAACATAGCATGTCTTTTTTAATATACAACATAACGGTGGGTGGGAGGGACAAGGACAATTCCATGTTACGCCACTTTTTTTTCTGCCACTGCTGTGTGGCAATGTTTCATTGATGTGTTATAAACTGCCGTGTGTTTGTGCCGCTGCTCTGTCACTTAGTAACCAGCCAGCTAGCTGCAGCCTGTGGTCTAAAATGAATGAAAACAATATTGTGGCCTGTGAGGTGGTCAAAATTGACTAGAAATAAATGTTATTGAGATTAATAATATTGTAGGAACAAGAATAGGCAAAAATGTCATGATTTCAGCATACAGATCCAAAACTAAAACATGTGAGGGAGGTTTTGGCAAAACCAAAAGCCAAAGAGGAATTAGAACCAAAACCAAATCATGGGGGTCGGCGCACATCTCTAACAGGAATATATGTACATTTTTTGTAAAATAAATTGTTGAGTAGGGATGTCACGGGGTTTCTGCACTCCATTATCCTGTCATGGCCAAAACAGGATTTCACTGAGCATGCTCGGACCCCCGCACTTGTGACGGCAGCAGAGCCAGGGCCGCTGGACCACAAACCTCATCGCTAGGACCAAGGAGTGGATTTATGGATACCTCACGTCCCTAATGGCAAATTCATCATTGCTAGGACCTCTATCCAAATTCTGTTATGGGGTCTAGTGATCTTGTGTATCGTTCCTGACAAGGACAATTTCTATATTTAATTTTTTTTGTGTATTGCAATTTGCAAGGAATAAGTATATATACTGTATGTGTGTGTGTGTGTGTGTGTGTGTGTGTGTGTGTGTGTGTGTGTGTGTGTGTGTGTGAGTGATACATAATGTGGTCGGGATGCTGGAGGTCACATGACCCACTGCGGCTGTCTGACTTTTAGAATGCCGACACAGAGGACGGGGTAAATAATTTAACTTCTCACCTTACCCCCCCTTGAGAGGTGGCTATGGCAAAGAGAGTAGTGGTGGGGGCTACAACTAATCACAGGGGGTGGCGGATAGGGCTCAGACTTGCCGTAACCCCCTTCAGCTAACCTCCCCCTCTAGTGCCTAATCCTAACCCCCTTTCCCCCGGGCCCTAACCCTGACCCCAATACTTACCTTTTGGATGGCAGCGGTCGGTGTCCTGGTGCCGGAAATTCCTTGTGGTATCGGGATTCCAGAGTCAGTCACATGACCGCCGCCATCCAGATCACCAAGATGCTGACCACATGCCATTATTCCCAGTATATATATATATATATATATATATATCTCCTATATAATAGCCTTGTGACCCTGTGCCTGCCGTTCTAACGCTGGGCGGAGTCACAGTCACAGATTTGGGTGGCTGGATGCAGGCCAGGAACAGTCCCCTCCCTTGGTCCGCCCATCCCCGCCCATTCCCCTCCCCATCTCCGCCCACTCCCCTCTCTGCCTACTCCCCGTACACTCCCTGCACCCTGGTGACACTGCAGCCAGTGACTGCTCAGCTGCCGCACAGTCCGGAGGAGAATGCCGTGGACGACCTCTGCCTGCCGTACCCGCCCCCCTCCCACCTGCGGCACCCACAGCCTTCACAATATCCGCACCTCACCCGCGGCACACGCCCCGCTCCTACCCGCACCCTCCCACCCGCGGCACCCACACTTGCAGCACCCCCCGCCCTTCCACCGCCCGCGGCACCCACAGACTTCACAACATCTGCACCCCACCCGCCACACACGCCCCGCTCCTCCCACCAGCGGCACCCACACCTGCAGCACCCTCCACCCCTCCCCCACCCGCGGCACTCCCGCCCCCTCCCCCACCCATTGCACCCACATCTGCAGCACCCCCCACCCCTCCCCCACCCGCGGCACTCCCACCCCTCCCCCACCCGTGGCATACGTCCCTCCCCCACCCGCGGCATTCCCGCCCCCACTTGTTGCACCCACACCTGCAGCACCCCCGCCCATCCATCACCCCCAGCACTCCCGCCCCTCCCCCACCCACGGCACATGCCGCTCCCCCACCCACGGCACTCCTGCCCCCTCCCCCACCCGTAGCACCCACACCTGCAGCACCCCCCTCCTCCATCCACGTAACTCCTGCCACCTCCCCAACCCGCATCACCTCCTGCCCCTCCCCCACCCGCACCACCCACCACATCTGTCCCCCACCCATGGTACACGCCCCTCGCCCACCACTCCCGCCCCCTCCCCCACCCGTAGCACCCACAAACCGCGCCTACCCCACCCGCGGCACCCCCACCCCTCCCCCACCCCCATACCCACCTTCCCCCCTACACCCCCGCACCCTCCACCCCACCTGCCCCTCCCCCACCCGTGCCACCCACAGTATCCACCACCCACCCATAGCACCTACACCCGCAGCACCCCCCGCCCCTCCCCCAGCCGCCGCACTCACCACATCCGTCCCCCACCCCGGCACACGCTCCTCTCCCACCCGCGGCACTCCCACCCCCGCCCCCACCCGTATCACCCACAACCCGCAAAACCCCCACCCCTCCTCCATCAACAGCACCCCCTCCCCTCCCCCACCCCCATACTCACCTCTCCCCCCCGCTACACCCCTGCACACTCCACCCCACCCGCCCCTCCCCCACCCGCGGCATACCTGCACCTCCCCCACCCCATACCCACCTCTCCCCCCCGCACCCTCCACACCACCCGCACCTCCCCCACCCACGGCACCCACAGCATCCACCACATCTGCCCCCCACTCGCGGCACACGCCCCTCCCCCGACCGCTGCACTCCCTCCCCCACCCATAGCACCCCCTCCCCCACCCGCAGCACTCCTGCACCTCCCCCACCCCACCCCCATACCCACCTCTCCCCCCCGCTACACCCCCGCACCCTCCACTCTACCTGCCCCTCCCCCACCCGCGGCACCCACAGCATCCACCACATCCGCCCCCCACTCGTGGCACATACCCCTCCCCCACCCGTAGCACTCACCGGCACCCCCATACCTACCTCTCCCCCCTACACCCCTGCACCCTCCACTCCACCCGCCTCTCCCCCACCTGCAGCACCCACAGCATCCACCACATCCGCCCCCCACCCGCGGCACACGACCCTCCCCCACCCACGGCACTCCCGCCCCCTTTACCACCCGTATCACCCACAGCCCGCAAACCCCCCCGCCCCTCCCCCACCCGCGGTACCCCCGCACCTCCTCCACCCCCATACCCACCTCTCCCCCGCTACACCCGCGCACCCTCCCCTCCCCAAACCCACCCCCATACCCACCTCTCCCCCCACCGCACCCTACACCCCACCCGCACCTCCCCCACCCACAGCATCCACCACATCCGCCCCCCACTCACAGCACACGCCCCTCCCCCACTTGTAGCACCCACACCCGCAGAACCCACCACCCCTTCCCCACACGCGCCACCCCCAAACCCCAATACCCACCTTTTCCCCCCCACAACACCCCCGCACCCTCCACCCCACCCACCCCTCCCCCACCCGCGGCACCAACAGCATCCACCACATTCCCCTCCCACCCGCGGCACCCCCGCCCCCTCCCCAACCTGTAGCACCCACACCCGGAGTGTTTCTTCGCTTAGCAGAATTGCGAACGAAAGATTAGCAGAATTGCGAATAGAAAATTCTTAGCAGTTTCTGAGTAGCTCGAGACTTACTCCTACACTGCGATCAGCTCAGCCCGTTTCGTTCCTGGTTTGACGTCACAAACACGCCCTGCGTTCGGCCAGCCACTCCCCCGTTTCTCTAGACACTCCCGCGTTTTATCCTTGCACGCCTGCGTTTTTCCGCACACTCCCTGAAAACGGTCAGTTTCCACCCAGAAACACCCAATTCCTGTCAATCACACTCCGATCACTTCAACGATGAAAATTCTTCGTTCTGCCGTGAGTAAATCTACTAAGTTTTGAGCTAAAATACTTGGCGCATGAGCACTGCGTACCATGCGCATGCGCATTTTCGCATTAATCGCTCCGTTGCGAAAATCGGCAACGAGCGAACAACTCGGAATGACCCCCATAGTTCCTACCAGTGGACATTGGATTAATGAAAAAAAGTAATACTGTGGCCTTTGTGTGTATAAGTGACACTGCTACCAGTGGCCATTGTGTGTATAAGTGACACTGCTACCAGTGGCCATTGTGTGTATAAGCGGTGCTGCTAAAAGTGGCCATTGTGTGTATAAGTGGTGCTGCTACCTGTGGCCATTGTGTGTATAAGTGCCTCTGTTACCTATCGGAATTGTGTGTAGAAGTGACACTGATACCGGGGGCCATTGTGTGTATAAGAACCACTGCTACCTGTGGTCATTGTGTGTATAAACTGCTTTGCTACCTGTGGGCACTGTGTGTATAATCGGCTCTGCTACCTGTGGGCACTGTGTGTATAATCGGCTCTGCTACCTGTGAGTATTGTGTGTATAAGCGGCTCTGCTACCTGTGGGCACTGTGTGTATAAGCGGCTCTGCTACCTGTGGGCACTGTGTGTATAATCGGCTCTGCTACCTGTGGGTATTGTGTGTATAAGCGGCTCTGCTACCTGTGGGCACTGTGTGTATAAGCGGCTCTGCTACCTGTGAGTATTGTGTGTATAAGCGGCTCTTCTACCTGTGGGCACTGTGTGTATAAGCGGCTCTGCTACCTGTGGGCACTGTGTGTATAAGCGGCTCTGCTACCTGTGGGCGCTGTGTGTATAAGCGGCTCTGCTACCTGTGAGCGCTGTGTGTATAAGCGGCTCTTCTATCTGTGGGCACTGTGTGTATAAGCTGCCCTGCTACCTCTGGCCACTGTGTGGATATGTGGCTCTGATACCTGTGTCCACTGTGTGTATAAGGGCCCTCATTCCGAGTTGTTCGCTCGCAAGCTGCTTTTAGCAGCTTTACACACGCTAAGCCGCCGCCTACTGGGAGTGAATCTTAGCTTCTTAAAATTGCGAACGAAAGATTCGCAATATTGCGATAAGACATCTCTGTGCAGTTTCTGAGTAGCTCGAGACTTACTCGGCATCTGCGAACAGTTCAGTGCTTGTCGTTCCTGGTTTGACGTCACAAACACACCCAGCGTTCGCCCAGACACTCCTCCGTTTCTCCAGCCACTCCCGCGTTTTTCCAAGAAACGGTAGCGTTTTTTCACACACACCCATAAAACGGCCTGTTTCCGCCCAGAAACACCCACTTCCTGTCAATTACATTACGATCACCAGAACGAAGAAAAAACCGTGAGTAAAATTCCTAACTGCATAGCAAATTTACTTGGCGCAGTCGCACTGCGGACATTGCGCATGCACACTAAGCGGAAAATCGCTGCGATGCAAAAAAATTTACAGAGCGAACAACTCGGAATGACCACCAAGCTGCGCTGCTACCTGTGGGCACTGTGTGTATAAGCGGCTCTGCTACCTGTGGGTATGGTGTGTATAAGCGGCTCTGCTACCTGTGGGTATGGTGTGTATAAGCTGCCCTGCTACCTCTAGCCACTGTGTGTATACGTGGCTCCGTTACCTGTGGCCATTGTGTGTATAAGCAGCTCAGCTACCTGTGTCCATTGTGTGTATACGCGGCTCTGATACCTGTGGCCACTGTGTGTATAAGCTGCGCTGCTACCTGTGGGCACTGTGTGTATAAGCGGCTCTGCTATCTGTGGGTATGGTGTGTATAAGCGGCTCTGCTACCTGTGGGTATGGTGTGTATAAGCTGCCCTGCTACCTCTAGCCACTGTGTGTATACGTGGCTCCGTTACCTGTGTCCATTGTGTGTATACGCGGCTCTGATACCTGTGGCCACTGTGTGTATAAGCTGCGCTGCATACACTAGCAGTATATACTACACTATGTTATTCATTGTGCCCTGCAGCCACTCTTCACGCCCTCACAAAGGCCTACACCCCCTTGACAATCGCACACCCTTCCCCCTTGCAATATTTACCCAATAGCATAAACTTTTTTGCAGGTAAAACTCCATATAATAACAATTATAGCACAGCTGAAGCCCGTGCAGGGGATAACGGGTCGTAGCCTCTTGCAACGGTATTTTCTGTCTAACCCCTTGCCTCTCTTTATCCTCTCCTTACCACCCTGCCTCTCCCTATCCTTTACCATCGCACAGCGTTTCTGTACATTCCCTTTCTCCCTTTCCCCTACACCTCTCTATCTTATCTCAACCGGACACCATTTCTGTATGCCCTCTATACTGCCCTGCGTTTCTGATTCTGTTATCTACCGCCCTGCGTATGTTCAAAGGCGTGCAGAGGTTAACGGGGCGTAGCCCCAAACGACGGTGTGAAGAGCGCCTGTAGGGCGCGATGAATCACCTAGTATATATATATATATATATATATATATATATATACACACACACACAGTATATATATATATATATGCAGTATATATATATATATATATATATACACACACACACAGTATATATATATATATACTGTATATATATAGTACAGGACGCAGACCTTGTGAAATATTTGGCAAGACAGTGAATGGGATGTACGGTAGAATACTGTATATTGCCACGGGCATTTCGGATATCATTACTTTGCGATGATTACACAGCCATTAACTGGTTAGATTTATTGACCTAGCAAACCCAGATAACCTGGCAGACCTGTAATTTCAGGAACAATTAGCGGAAGAGCCCTAGAATGACTGGATAAAACCCTCGCTCTCTGCCCTACACTTGGGTCTTGTCTCTCTCTCCCTGACACACATTAATACCGAGCTGCAGTTCTGGCTGGGCTGGAGCTTAGAACGCTGAAAGACATTGCAAATAATTGGTTATATTTAGACTCTGTCCTCCTATATGTTTAATAAATGACTGCGGCTCTCTCTGGGAAGCATCATCAAGCAGCCTGGAAGCAGGGTAGAAATTAATCAGTAATATATATCCATCGCCTCCTCCGTCCAGTCCTACAGCCTGTCAGGTAATTACAGGCAATTATTCAGGGCACTTTTTAATATGCACGTGGTTGCAATTCTATAAGTTATAAATACATGCTTAAAACAGGTTGCCCGCTGTCTACGTGGTTCAACGACACTATAAGCCTCAAAGCGCAATAACGGTGAGGCAACTGCGTCAGCTGAAGAGTGTTCACCGGATTGTTGCGCAAAACTTCATTCATTAAATGTTTTCCCACTATTTTGATCAGAGGTCATTTCCAAGATGTCTGTTCTAGGGGCCCGTTGACTTATTTCTGTCTGTGCGCACAATGTGATGTCACTATGTCAATGTGATGTCACTATGTCAATGTGATGTCACTATGTCAATGTGATGTCAACTTCCGGGACAGTAGGTAAGTATGCTCCGCTGTGTATACTTAATGGGCCTGATGGGATTTCCAGTTGCTGGAAGTGGATGGAATGCATTATGGGTGGTTCATTAGCCTCAGTGGGGCCTATTTACTAAGCTGGAGATAAAGTACCAGCCAATCAGCTCCTAACTGCCATACCACAGGCTGTATTTGAAAAATGACAGTTAGGAGCCGATTGGCTGGTACTTTATCTCCAGCAACTTTATCCCCATCCAAGGCTTAGTAAATAGACCCCAATGTGTCCACTTTGAGGTTGCACATCTAATAAGTCGGCTCCAGGTCCTTCTGGGCTAACCCTGGTCTCTGATGACCTAGACGACATCATGCTGATGCAACATTGCTCGTATCAGGCCATTTCTCTCCCAGAGTGCAACTAAACTCATCATCCACTCACTGGTCATCTGATTGCTTGACTACTGCAATGTGCTCCTCACTGGCCTCGCTTGCTCCCACCTCGCTCCCCTCCAATCTGTCCTCAACTCCGCAGCTAGGCTTATCTTCCTCTCCCGCCACTCCACATCTGCCACTCCCCTTCCACAAAATCTACACTGGATCTCATTCCCCTACAGAATCCTCTTCAAACTCCTCACCCTCACATACAAGGCCATCTCTAATTCCACTGCTCCCTACATCTCCATCCTCCTCTCCCTACATACTCCCACCCACTATGGTTAGCCAATGACCATCGCCTCTCCTCTGCCCTGGTCATTACATCCCATGCTCAAGTTCAAGATTTTGCCTGTGCTGCACCCTTCAGTGGAACGCGCTCCCCCGCTCCATTACACTCTCCCCGACCTTGCAAAGCTTCAGACGGGCACTAAAAAGCCACCTATTCATCAAAGCATACCCCTCCGATGCATAAACTAGTCCTGAGGCTGCTCCTCCATCCCCCTGCCCCACGCCTTGAACATCTCTGCATTGCTTGCATACTGCCATCAGGCTACCTCCCGCTTGTTTGCACCTCCTGTCATCTGTCTGTCACTCCTTCCCACTAGATTGTTAGCTCTTCAGAGCAGGACCCTCTTTCCTCTTGTTGTCAAAGCCCTCTTCTCGACACATTTCACTCGCAGCTCTCTCCTACTCAGCGACCATCTTTACCCTGCTAGTAAAGGCTCATCTCTAGCTATGGCCACCAGCCTCTAGTAGTACGATGATCACTCCCTCGCTACTTACATCTAAGCTGTATTATGTATGAGAATTGTGGTGCTCCTTGTTACCTGTACTCTATTTTTGTTATTTATTTACTGTAATGCTAAGTTGTGTCTCCCTGTACTGTCCTTTGTATGGCGCTGCGAAACACTTGTGGCGCCTTATAAATTCCCCTAAAATGTAATAATAATAATAATTTTGCCACGTAGTGTGACTTGCTCTAACGGTGCTGGCCATAAGGTGGTAGGAGCGGAGGTACGGTGTACTGGCTACTCGTTTCTTTATGGTATTCCACACCAGCCCCTACCTCCTTACTTGCAACACTATATTTATTTAAAGCAAAGCCATCACTAGAACCTACAATCTCATTTTTTTAAATTATTACAATTAAAGTAATCAGCATGAAAATTACCAAATTGGATTCCCCTCAACCCCAATCAGTTGGGAACTTGAGCACACTGGTGTGCGTGACACTATAGGGGTGCTGTTAGTCAGTGGCGTCACTAGGGGGTGCCGTCTTCAACTCAGTGCCAGGAGCCTGGTACGTGCAGCACTCGGCTCTCGTCACAGTGTAGGAGCTGGCAGCACAGCCTGACAAGTCTGCGCCTGACTGGCTTCCCGCTAGACCACACCCTGCAGCAACATCAATGGGGACTTTGTGAGGTCACACCCCTTTCCATGAGGCCACAACCCTTTCCAGGCTAGTACTCCTTCGGCGCGTGAGGGGGTTGCTATTGGCCACGCCGGGTGTCATTAACCCCAGTCCCGCCACTACTTTTAGGGTAGGGAAGGGGTCTGCAGAGTTGCCATATGCCTTGGACAAGTTATGATAGGTGTACATGCCCTAGTCTTTTCATGCACAGTAGTAGTGTTCACCAGCACACACTACATAATCTCCCTCCGTCTTCTCCACCTTAAAGCAACCCACAAAGACCAACATTGTCTCCATTGCTGAATTCTGCTCAAATTCCAGGAAAATCTCAAATGTAAGACACGAGTGTGTTGGAAATATGTGTGAACACAGCGGTGGTTTGGCAGAGTAATGTTCACACCAGCGGAATTGCCCAGAGACTTAACCAGGTAGTGTGGTTTATTTCTACATGATAGTACAGCTGTACACACTGTCAGAGCTGCCATCAGAAATTCTGGGGCCCGAGACTCCCCCCAAAAATTAAAAAATTACAGTAAAAAAATAATATATATATATATATATATATATATATAAATAAAACATACAAAATAAATATATATATATATACACACTTTCTCTCTCCCACTCACTCTCCCTCAACTTACCTATCACAGGCTGGCCGGAGCTGTAGTAGCCTGGTCCCGTGTAGATTCGCCTCCTCCGTTTCATGTAGCTCCGCCCCCTGTTCATAACCGAGATCTGGCACTGTCACAGGAGGGGGAGAGTACGCTGCAAGCTTCTATTGAAAAGTCTCTGCCAAAATGGCTGCCTGGGAGGAGACAGTTATTAAAGATACGAGAGGAGCCTCCACCTTATCTTTAATAACTGTCTCCTCTGAGGCGGCGGCCATTTTTGGAGGGACGTTTACAATAGAAGCTTGCAGCGTCCTCTCCCCCTCCTTTGACAGCCAGGACTTGGTAATGAAAAGCGGGCGTAGCATCGTGGCGGGCGGACGGCGGCATGAGCAGCCCTTGCTCTCTCCTCTCTGTTAGAGAGGCCGGGCCCCCGGACATTTGTGCCCGCAGCACCCCCCTGATGGCGGGTCTGTTCACTGTTACAC
Source organism: Pseudophryne corroboree (assembly GCF_028390025.1). NCBI lineage: Eukaryota > Metazoa > Chordata > Amphibia > Anura > Myobatrachidae > Pseudophryne > Pseudophryne corroboree. The sequence goes on from NC_086446.1 coordinate 790,548,127, forward strand.
TGGTGGAGGAGCATGAAGGGGAGCGGGGTTATGGCAGTTCACCAGCCAGTGATCCCCGACATCTCCTGGCCACCCCTATTACCTCCCACCTCTAATCACCATCAGTCTCATCCTCCTTTATTTAACAAACACATTTTAAATTGCTGCCATACCTAGAACCCATAATTCTCTCAACACCGTTTCACATTGCAGTCAGACTCCTTACTCATGGAGCTATTTGCTCCCATATAGGATATCTGCAAATCCTAAATTAATGAAGCTGTACATACTGTAGATCTGCCTAGTGGCAATGGTTCTATACTGACAATTACAAGCTTCATCTACTGTAGTTCTAATTCACATGCTCCCTATGCAGAAGCAAATACAGTGTGCCATTTTATTAAGTGTCTGCCGTTCCAATAGGATCCATGTAGCTAATACCATAGACTCGCCTGGACCTCAAAGCACATTTTGCAAAAAAAAAAGCTTAATCATCATTAGTTCGTTGCTGTCAATTTCTTTCTTGGTGCCAGCGGAAGTTTCTAGCAGCCTAGTCCAGCAAACAAAATGCACAAAAAAATAAAAACAAAATGTGTGGTGTTTTTGTCCAAGCTCCATCTATAACTGTCTCTTGTATGTCAACATCAGATCCAACATTAAACCAACAGTTGTCCCATTTGCAGGCGTGCCAGGCCTTCAGTGAGTGATGTCGAAAGACACGTAAAGGTATCTTTAATGATCAGATAACAATCCAGCTCTCTTAAAGTTAATTAAATCTGTCAAGTGCCCATTGAGTAAGCAGAACACTGCAGAGTACAGATAGGGGGTTCTAGAGTATCAGACATTGAAGGGAAGGACAGAGTGCCTGAGGAGGTTTGACAGAGCCATTAATCAGCGGCTGTTTACTCATTTTACTTTGTTACAAGTAAGCAGGGGGAAAAAAAACAGTTAAACTTTTCCGGCTTAAGCAGAGAACAGACTGAGTTGTAAAACAAATTTTAGAGCTCGGTGATATAAATCAGCCTTGTTCGTCCAATGAAAAATATGACGCTAATAAATTTGTTTGAAAAAAAAAAATTATCTTTCTGTAGACGATGACTGTTGGCGCGGTTTATGTGCTGCCTCTGGAAGGAAGTTCTTTGTCAAAATTGCTTTAATAGTCCTTGATTTAGTTATTTTAAGTGCTTATTAGGATGATCAATGGATTTGTTTTATTGCTGGAAGCAACCTCTGGGAGCACAACAGAACTCGTCGTAATTTCCCAACTGGCTTTTTAAAAATCTTACTTACATTGAGAGACAGTTATTAAACACTAAGAAGGGATTGATCATTTTATATAAGCTGTAAAAGGACTATGAGAATCACTTAGATTATTATTTAACCCATTTTGCACTTTACAAAGTTCACCAAATCTGTGTCTCAGTGGTGGAACTGTTGTAGGTGCAAGTGGTGGCACCGTTATGGGAACAGAGGAGAAGTGGGTTCGGCGTATGCTCCCTACGAGGTTCCTGCACCACTGTAATTACTGCGGCACTTTATGTTTTTCCGAAATCATCACTTTAATAGAACATATCATCCAGAATTGTAATAAAAAGTTCTTCTGCCTTGCCGTCATGGATTGGCTCAGTGGGCACACAAGAGTTCGTACAAATCCACATGGGCAGTACGGATGGTGTAATGGTTAGCATTACTGCCTCACAGCGCTGAAGTCATGGGTTCGATTCCCACCATGGCCCTGTGTGGAGTTTGTATATTCTCTCTGTACTTGCGTTTCTTCCCACATTCCAAAAATGTACTGGTACATTAATTGGCTGCCAACAATATTAACCCTAGTGTAAATGTGTGTGTGTGTGTACATGTGGTAGGGAATATAGATTGCAAGCTCCACTGGGGCAGTCACTGGTGTGAATGGGCAAATATTCTCTGTACAGCGCTGCAGAATATGTGTGTGCTATATAAATAACTGGTAATAAATCAAAAGTTGGCAAAACACTTTAGTTGTCTCCATTTCACACCCTATCAGTTTCCAAGCAGGGGTGTCTCAAGAAAACACTGGTCAGCAAATACTGTAAACTAGGTGATTCATCGCGCCCTACAGGCGCTCTTCACACCGTCGTAAGGGGCTACGCAGCCTTAAACCTTGCACGCCCTTGTGGCGTGCAATATTTGTATTATATGGAGTATTACCTCCAATCATAATTGTGTGAGTTATTAAATATTGCACAGACAATATTTAACCACCATATTGCAGGGCGTGCGATGGTTAAGGGTTCGTAGCCCCTTGCAACGGCGTGAACAGCGCACGCGGGGCCTGATGAATTACCTAGTAGGTGCTGTGGCTGGGGGAGTGGTGGGTGCTGGGGAGACACGGATTGGGGAGGGGTGGGTGCCACGGGTGGGTGTCCGGAGCCATCGCGGGTGGGGGAAGAGCAGCTGCAGGGGGGGAAGGGGCGGGTGCTGCGGGTAGGGGAGGGGGTCCAGAGCCACTGCGGGTGGTGGAAGGAATGGTGTGGGGGTGCCGCGGATGGGGCCCGGAGGTTCTGTGAGTGGGGGAGGGGCGGGTAATGCTTCTCCTGCTTCTCCTCCTGGAAGCAGCTAAGCTGCTGTCCTCCCTTTGGTAGTGGCTCTCCCGGAGACTCGCACAGCAGCCAGTCACTATTGTTAGCGCCGGTGTCCCATCGCGCCGCATTACAGGGAAGAAGATGCTCTTAATAAACTACAGCTCCCAGCAGGCCTTAGCGCCAGAATGCTTCGGCGCTAAGGGCTGCTGGGAGCTGTAGTTTATTTAGTGCATCTACTTTCCTGTAATGCGGCGCATTGGGACACCGGCGCTAACAATAGTGATTGGCTGGCAGAACTGACTAACTTGCTGCGTCAATGTAAAAGGTGAGAGTGCTGTGCAGTGTCAGTGACACTGCACACCCACTGCACTGCACAGCACTGTCACCTTTTACATTGATTCAGCGTCCAGACATTCCCCTCCGTGATATCACCCACTCTATCCGTTACATTAGTCATCTCGGGGCTTCCAGGCTGGCAGCCCAGGTGCTGTGTTGCGGAGTCAGGGGATCTGGGCGCGGCTGTGGCGGGGAGGCACTTCTGTGACATCACACGCAGAGGAGGCTCCGGGGCTCAGAGCGTATGCGGCGCAGGGAGGGCTATGAAAGCCTTCCGCTGCGCCGCTTTCATACACATCTATGCCGGTGGCGGCAGCAGCTTTTGTTCTACCTGCGCCGCGGCTAGGGAGTGGGGATTGTTGATGCTGGAGGGGGCAGGCGGACTGGCAGCAGGACATAGGACGCTGCAGTAAAAGGATGTTTTCCCCCCTATCTACAGCACAGAGACTTGCTGCAGATGCAGTAGCATACCCTCCAGCTGCACTTTTTTGGCAGGTACAGTCCCTTTTTCTCTATCGTCCTTGTGGATGCTGGGGTTCCTGAAAGGACCATGGGGAATAGCGGCTCCGCAGGAGACAGGGCACAAAAAGTAAAGCTTTCCGATCAGGTGGTGTGCACTGGCTCCTCCCCCTATGACCCTCCTCCAGACTCCAGTTAGATTTTTGTGCCCGGCCGAGAAGGGTGCAATCTAGGTGGCTCTCCTAAAGAGCTGCTTAGAGAAAGTTTAGCTTAGGTTTTTTATTTTACAGTGAGTCCTGCTGGCAACAGGATCACTGCAACGAGGGACTTAGGGGAGAAGGAGTGAACTCACCTGCGTGCAGGATGGATTGGCTTCTTGGCTACTGGACATCAGCTCCAGAGGGACGATCACAGGTACAGCCTGGATGGTCACCGGAGCCGCGCCGCCGGCCCCCTTGCAGATGCTGAAGTAAGAAGAGGTCCAGAATCGGCGGCTGAAGACTCCTGCAGTCTTCTAAAGGTAGCGCACAGCACTGCAGCTGTGCGCCATTTTCCTCTCAGCACACTTCACACGGCAGTCACTGAGGGTGCAGGGCGCTGGGAGGGGGGCGCCCTGGGAGGCAAATGAAAACCTTTTTTGGCGAAAAATACCTCACATATAGCCCCCAGAGGCTATATGGAGATATTTAACCCCTGCCAAGATTCACTAAATAGCGGGAGACGAGCCCGCCGAAAAAGGGGCGGGGCCTATCTCCTCAGCACACAGCGCCATTTTCTCTCACAGAAAGCCTGGAGAGAAGGCTCCCAGGCTCTCCCCTGCACTGCACTACAGAAACAGGGTTAAAACAGAGAGGGGGGGCACTGATTTTGGCGATATTGAGATATATATAAAGATGCTATAAGGGAAAACACTTATATAAGGTTGTCCCTATATAATTATAGCGTTTTGGTGTGTGCTGGCAAACTCTCCCTCTGTCTCCCCAAAGGGCTAGTGTGGGTCCTGTCCTCTATCAGAGCATTCCCGGTGTGTGTGCTGTGTGTCGGTACGTGTGTGTCGACATGTATGAGGACGATGTTGGTGAGGAGGCGGAGAAATTGCCTGTAATGGTGATGTCACTCTCTAGGGAGTCGACACCGGAATGGATGGCTTATTTAGGGAATTACGTGAGAATGTCAACACGCTGCAAGGTCGGTTGACGACGTGAGACGGCCGACAAACTATTAGTACCGGTCCAGGCGTCTCAGAAACACCGTCAGGGGCGTTAAAAACGCCCATTTACCTCAGTCGGTCGACACAGACACAGACACGGACACTGAATCCAGTGTCGACGGTGAATAAACAAACGTATTTCTCATTAGGGCCACACGTTAAGGGCAATGAAGGAGGTGTTGCATATTTCTGATACTACAAGTACCACAAAAAAGGGTATTATGTGGGAGTGAAAAAACTACCTGTAGTTTTTCCTGAATCAGATAAAATAAAATGAAGTGTGTGATGATGCGTGGGGTTACCCCGATAGCAAATATTGGCGTTATACCCTTTCCCGCCAGAAATTAGGGCGCGTTGGGAAACACCCCTTAGGGTGATAAGGCGCTCACACGCTTATCAAGTGGCGTTACCGTCTCCAGATACGGCCGCCCTCAAGGAGCCAGCTGATAGGAAGCTGGAAAGATATCCTAAAAAGTATATACACACATACGGTGGTTATACTGCGACCAGCGATCGCCATCAGCCTGGAGATGCAGTGCTGGGTTGGCTTGGTCGGATTCCCTGACTGAAAATATTTTATTCATATAGAGCATTTAATAGGATGCATTCTATATATATGTACGTGAGATGCACAGAGGGATATTTGCTCTCTGGCATCAAGATAAGTACGTTGTCCATATCACCCAGAAGATGTCATGGACACGACAGTGGTCAGGTGATACAGATCCCATACGGCACATGGAAGTATTGCCGTATAAAGGGAAGGAGTTAGTTGGGGTCGGTCCATCGGACCTGGGGACCACGGCAACAGCTGGGAAATCCAACCTTTTTACCCCAAGTTACATCTCAGCTGAAAAAGACACCGTCTTTTCAGCCTCAATCCTTCCTTTCCCATGAGGGCATGCAGGCAAAAGGCCAGTCATATCTGCCCAGACATAGAGGTAAGGGAAGTAGACTGCAGCAGGCAGCCCCTTCCCAGGAAAAGAAGCCCTCATCCGCGTCTGCCAAGTCCTCAGCATGACGCTGGGGCCATGCAAGCGGACTCAAGGTGGGGGGGTAGTCTCAAGAGTCTCAGCGCGCAGTGGGATCACTCGCAGGTTGACCCCTAGATAGTACAAGTATTATCCCAGGGGTACAGATTGGAGAGTCGAGACATCTTCTCCTCGCAGGTTTCTGAAGTCTGCTTTACCAACGGCTCCCTCCGACAGGGAGGCAGCATTGGAAACAATTCACAAGCTGTATATCCAGCAGGTGATAATCAAAGTACCCCTCCTACAACAAGGAAAAGGGTATTATTTTTCCACACTATATTGTGGTACTGAAGCCAGACGGCTTGGTGAGACATAGTCTAAACTGAAATCTTTGAACACTTACATAAAAGGTTCAAATCGGGATGGAGTCACTCAGAGCAGTGATAGCGAACCGGAAAAAAGGGGACTATATGGTGTCCCTGGACATCAAGGATTACCTCCATGTCCAAATTTGCCCTTCTCAACAAGGGTACCTCTGGTTCGTGGTACAGAACTGTCAATATCAGTTTCAGACGATGCCGTTTGAATTATCCACGGCACCCCGGGCCTTTTACCAAGGTAATGGCCGAAAAGATGTTTCTTCAAAGAAAAAAGGCATCTAAATTATCCCTTACTTGGACGATATCCTGAAAAGGGCAAGTTCCAGAGAACAGTTGGAGGTCGGAAGAGCACTATCTAAAGTAGTTCTACGACAGCACGACTGGATTCTAAATATTCCAAGAATCGCAGCTGTTTTCCGACGATACGTCTGCTGTTCCTAGGAATGATTCTGGGCATAGTCCAGAAAAAGGTGTTCCTCCGGGAGGAAAAAGCCAAGGAGTTATTCGACCTAGTCAGAAACCTCCTAAAACCAGGCCAAGTATCAGTGCATCAATGCACAGGAGTCCTGGGAAAAATGGTGGCTTCTTACGAAGCGATTCCATTCGGCAGATCTCAGGGGATTTGCTGGACGAATGGTCCGGATCGCATTTTCAGATGCATCAGCGGATAATCCTGTCTCCAAGGACAAGGGTGTCTCTTCTGTGGGGGCTGCAGAGTGCTCATCTTTTAGAGGGCAGCACACTCAGCATTCAGGACTGTGTTCTGGGGACCACGGATACCAGCCTGAGAGGCTGGGGAGTAGTCACACAGGGAAAAAATTTCCAAGGAAGTGTGGTCAAGTCTGGAGACTTCTCTCCACATGAATATACTGGAGCTAAGGGCAATTTACAATGCTCTGAGCCTAGGAAGACTCCTGCTTCAAAGTCAACCGGTGCTGATCCAGTAGTACATCATCATGGCGGTCGCCCACGTTATCAGACGGGGCGACACAAGAAGCAGGAGGGCAATGACAGCAAGGATTCTTCGCTGGGCGGAAAATCATGTGATAACACTGTCAGCAGTGTTCATTCCGGGAGTGGGCAACTGGGAAGATTTCCTCAGCATAAATGAATTCCACCCGGAAAAGTGGAAACTTAATCTGGAAGTTTCCACATGATTGTAAACCGTTGGGAAAGACCAAAGGTGGTTATGATGGCGTCCCACCTGAAGCGCCAGGTCAAGAGACACTCAGGCAATAGCTGGGACGCTCTGGTAACACCGTCGGTGTACCAGTCGGTGTATGTGTTCCATCCTCTGCTTTTCATACCCAATGTATTGAAAATGATAGGAAGGAGAGGAGTAAGAACTATACTCGTGGCTCCGGTTTGGCCAAGAAGGACTTGGTTCCCGGAACTTCAAGAGATACTAAGAAGGGTCTTGATTCGGCAAGAACCGTGTCTGTTCCGGGACTTACCGCAGCTGCGTTGACGCCAAGGCGGGTGAACGCCGGATCCTAAGGGAAAGAGGCATTCCGGAAGAGGTCATCCCTACCCTGGTCAGAGCCAGGAAGGAGGTGACCGCACAACATTATCACCACTTAGGTGAAAATATGTGCCAGGGTGTGAGTCCAGGAAGGCTCCACGGAAGAATTTCAACTAGGTTAATTCTACATTTCCTGCAAACAGGAGTGTCTATGGGTCTCAAATTGGGTCCATTAAGGTTCAAATTTCGGCCTGTTGATTTTCTTCCAGAAAGAAATTGGCTTCAGTTCCTGAAGTCCAGAAGTTGTTAAGGGAGTACTGCATATACAGCCCCTTTGATGTCTCCAGTGGCACTGGGCGATCTCAACGTAGTTTTGGGATTCCTAAAAAAATCACATTGGTTTAAACAACTCAAATCTGTGGATTTGATATATCTCACATGGAAAATGACCATGCTGTTGGTCCTGGCCTCGGCCAGGCGAGTGTCAGAATTGGCGGCTTTATCTCACAAAGCCATATCTGATTGTCCATTCGGACAGAGCAAAGCTGCGGACTCGTCCCCAGTTTCTCCTTAAGGTGGTGTCAGCGTTTCACCTGAACCAGCTTATTGTGGTACCTGCGGCTACTAGGGACTTGGAGGACTCCAAGTTGCTGGATGTTATCAGGGCCCTGAAAATATAGTTTCCAGGTTGGCTGGAGTCAGGAAATCTGACTTGCTGTTTATCCTGTATGCACCCAACAATGCTGGGTGCTTCTGCTTCTAAGCAGTCGATTGCTCGTGGGATTGGTAGCACAATTCAACTTGCACATTCTGTGGCAGGCCTGCCACAGTCTAAATCTGTTAAGGCCCATTCCACAAGGAAGGTGGGCTCATCTTGGGCGGCTGCCCGAGGGGTCTCGGCATTACAACTTTGCCGAGCAGCTACGTGGTCGGGGGAGAACACGTTTGTAAAATTCTACAAATTTGATACCCTGGCAAAAAGAGGACCTGGAGTTCTCTCATTCGGTGCTGCAGAGTCATCCGCACTCTCCCGCCCGTTTGGGAGCTTTGGTATAATCCCCATGCTCCTTTCAGGAACCCCAGCATCCACAAGGACGATAGAGAAAATAAGAATTTACTTACCGATAATTCTATTTCTCGGAGTCCGTAGTGGATGCTGGGCGCCCATCCCAAGTGCGGATTATCTGCAATACTTGTACATAGTTATTGCTAACTAAATCGGGTTATTGTTGTTGTGAGCCATCCTTTCAGAGGCTCCGCTGTTATCATACTGTTAACTGGGTTCAGATCACAGGTTGTACAGTGTGATTGGTGTGGCTGGTATGAGTCTTACCCGGGATTCAAAATTCCTCCCTTATTGTGTACGCTCGTCCGGGCACAGTACCTAACTGGAGTCTGGAGGAGGGTCATAGGGGGAGGAGCCAGTGCACACCACCTGATCGGAAAGCTTTACTTTTTGTGCCCTGTCTCCTGCGGAGCCGCTATTCCCCATGGTCCTTTCAGGAACCCCAGCATCCACTACGGACTCCGAGAAATAGAATTATCGGTAAGTAAATTCTTATTTTTTATGGGCTGTACGGATTTTTGGCTCTCCAAACTTCCATTGAAATTATAGGAAAAGGGGAGTGACCACGCCACAGTACCCGTGGCCGCACCCCCTTTTTGAATTTGTAGCGATTTTTATGTGTAAATTGTTGGAGGGTGTGTTGCTGCAGATGCAGTGGGCCTATTTTGGGGTGTGGACCTGTAGCTGCAGCTCCATCAGCCCCATTGTTAATCCTGCTCTGGGAACACACAGCAGCCAAAGGGCAGAGCCTCCCATTGGATGTAACCTGTGTGGGAGGGCGTTTCTCGCCCAATCAGCTGTTGCCTGGGTGTGAAAGACCTGCTGCTAACCCAATGAGAGCTCCTAGCCACGCCTAGCGTTATACACACAGGCACTCTGGGCTATTATATGGGAGATTCCATGTAGGGTTTATGCCCAGTGAGGGGCAAACCACTACCTGCTGCCGCATACGAACCAGGCTCTAGTTCTGTCAGAACAAATGATACAAGAGAAATAAGCTTCCACCCCACTTGTTTGCCTTCTCAATTTGTCATTCTGTAGGTTGAACCAATTTTTAATAAATGTTTTGATAATATTGTAGCATCTTTTTAAAATTAAATGCATAGAAATCGATCTTAGCGTATTGCTGATATTCTGCGGTGATATGGACAGAACAGTCAATATTTTAATTGCATGAGAAATCAATGATGAAATTTCCCAAGAAATTAATTTTACAGATTCCCCCCCCCCCCCGAAATGTCAGATCTTTAATTAATGCTGCATCCTGTGTTTAGTAATCTTCTAAACTTGTGTTGCAAAATAAAGTAACTGTTTTGGAAACATTTGTAACATATTTATACAGCAAGGACTGAAATAAAATGTGCAAATTGCGTCTATTTCCATCTCCAAATGATGGATTCACAGCAACCTCTTATATTTCCTGATAACTTTGGAGACGGCGGACAATGAGGGTCTCTTATATTACCGAGGGTCTGATTTCAGAGGCGCTGTGACTGCAGCGGTTCTGCGGAAATATTTTAAAATCACAGCTGTTGGGATTTGCCCGCTGGCGGCATCTGTAATGCACCGATTGCATACAAAGACGCACTATCGGACGCACATCAGTGGCGCCATTGATCATCTCCGAATGTCCGTTGGAAGTAAGCCGCCGGAACCACTGCAACTGTGGTCACAGATGGCTGCAGGCATGTGTTTGTCTCGTCACCCAACCTCCCTTCCCCGTTACCATCAACTGTCAATCACTTTGCGTCCACATCCTCCCTACTACTGCCATCAGTAATCAAACCTGCCATGTGCACAGTGCGACTTTGACGCATGCGCCGTACAAAAACCCTTTTCAAATCCGCAATATCACCTTTGCGCCCACCTCTGATTCCTTTTATGATCTAGGGATGGCCATCGATCATCAATGGCTAGCAACCCTTGATGGATTGCCACTGATGGTCAATCGATGGATCGGTGTCTGAGCAGCAGCAATGTGTATTCTGTTTATTTCAATTTCCTGATTGGATGACACATCCGGGATGTCCATCCATGGTTCTAACCATCGATTCATATCATTAATGTTAAGCACTGTTCGATGGCCATCCCTATATCCCTCTGACAGTTCAGAGAAAGGTGGTGGTGCCTTCTGTTTAAGGATGGGGCTGCACAATCTAAGAGCATAGGTCGGGAAAGACTAGGGGTATGATATAAATATCCCTGTTTCCAAACTGGGCATGTAACGAGGAATGTATCACCCTGTGATAAGAGATCATCCTCACTACTAAATAAGGTTATATTTATCAAAGGGTGGAATGCTGCAACGTGCTTTGGCCATACCCTCAACTACAACCTACGGCAGGGCTGCAGGGGGGGCACATACATATCTTGTGCTGCCCCAAAACCCCCAGAAGAAGTGACGTCATGACATTATGCATTGGAGGGCAGCACAGGAGGACCCAGGTAGCTGAGCGCCAGGTGTGTCCAAAGGCTACCCCACCAATCGCCTCTCCAGGCTGCAGGGTGTCATTGTAGGCACCCCATAGGCCGAAGACTGGTGCCACTGAGGCAGCAACAGTGCAACCCCCTCAGGCGGCATCTCTGCTAGCACACCACTCCTTATGGTCCTGTCAAATGACCAATGCTACAAGTCTATGTGACGCAATGTACAATGGCTCAGTGGTGAGAACAACACCTAAAAATAAAGACAGAACCAATTATAGTTTACGAAGGTGACTGAACAGTCTTGATAACCAAGGAGATGCAATGCTCTGCAGTTTAACCATATCAATGAATTGTTTGGGTTCATGTTTCACTAGTACAATACGTTTCTCTTAAGTACATTATGAGGCTGTGGGAAGTCAGCGAACGCATGTAAATAGCCAATGTCTGGACTGGGAACCAGCAGCTGTAGGAAAGTGCTACGTCTGCGAGTTCCCAGGCCCCCCATAAGGCCAAGAATGTGAAACAATTTGTGTTTGAAGTTTATTATATAACATGTGTACGTTGCAGCACATTGATCCTACAAGCAGCGTCTCACCTAATAGATAGTGATGTGTTTTGATGGGCTGAAATGGAAGTGTTTGATGTTCTCCGGGTGACAGAGCTGCACAAATTGCTTGGGATTAAACCAAACAGACCTTGGCCTGTACGGACAAGCACCAGGGAAACGGCAGCTCCATTAAATTGGGATCTTCGTGTTGTAACTGGTCGTCGTTCTGCTATGAGAGGGGCGAGATTTTGTCAGCTTTGTTAGTGGTTGGTGGGGAAACGCCATCTTGCTGCACTGGTGAGGTGTGATCCCCTACAATACAATGGGTAGGCTGATTATACCTATGGGGGTAAACTGCACTTGGCCAGGTGGACTTTGTGTGCGCTATTGGTATGAGAAACAGTGACCCCTCACCTCTCTGCCGCTAATGTTAGGGAAATTGACCCATGCAGATGCTGTTTGAAGTGAACTGTGGTTCCACTGATTTGCTGGCTTACTCTTTTATCTACATCATAAAGCTGATCATTTTGTATGCAACTTATGTCTCTCTCTCTCTCTCTCTCTCTCTATATATATATATATATATATATACTCTCTCTCTCTCTCTCTCTCTATATATATATATATATATAATGGTTAGGTCTAATGGTTACTCACAGGGGCATTGCCAGAACTTTGTGGGCACCATAGCAACATTTTGGGGGCATTCCACTTAGGTACGAGTTGCCTTGTGTGAGCTGCGAGTTGCTGTTTCACCAAAAAATTGTAATACAAATTATTTTTGCAACCCAATTCCAAAGTTGCATTGAAGGAGTCAGAGTAAAACGCGCAATTTTTTGTTAGCTACACCCTGAGGGTGTGAAACGGTAGGGAAATCTTTATTTTAAGATAAAAATGTTGGAACTTGCTTCACAAACCCTTGAGACCCAACATCCCCCTCCTCCAATTGTGAATCTGGCATTTGGGAGTTTTTAATTAGCTTAATTGGGCCAATAGTTTATACGTCATTTTGGGGGTTAAAAAGAGAAATGGCCTCAAGTGACCCCAAAATCAACTTTTTAGTTATCCGGAACGTCCATCCAGTGGGGCTTCCTGGTGTTTTGCTACGTGGAGGGGGTGGGGTAGATTTAGGCAGGAGAAGGGGGGTTATGGGTGCAGGGCCGGGAAGGTGTGGGTTGGGTACCGGGCACATAGAAGGGGAGGTTAGGGTTAGGCATCAAGTAGGGAAGGTTAGGTTTAGGCAGCAGGGAAGGGAGGGTTAGGGATAAGCACCACCAGGAAGGGTTAGATTTAGGCACCCACATGGGACAGTTCAGGTAAGGGGTAGGGGAGGATGAGGGTGCTTTAGAGGGGGCTGTCGGTATTCGGACCACCGGCATCCCCCTCTGGACCCCATGACAATGACACCCTATGCACCCACTATAGCTACGTCCATGTTTACTCATTCTGCATTTGCAGCAGAGTCTGTCAGAAGCCACTAGGTCATACAGCATACAGGTTTTTAAATCATTTTTACAAACGGAGCAAATATGTAGATTGACCATTCAGAAGTCAAAGAGGATTATACCTCAGTGATGTCACAGGTTCCTGGTGATTTCATTGGCTGCATTCTCATATATATGGATTACTTCTGAGCCTATAGAATGTCTGTGTGCGATGTGTTTAGGAGACGCTTCCAATGTGCGGCTCGTTATTGTGCACATTGGTATATCACTGCTCGCTTGTGCTGCGAACATCATTGTAATTAAAATATGATTAAAAATGCATTTGTCAAGCTGCAGGCTTGTGAAGTCATACTCCCCTTTCTTCCTCGCCGTCTCCCGCTGCGCGAGGCAGCCAGAAGAAAAGCAAACACTACACTATGCCCGGGGCTGATTATTTAAAGTTGTTGCATTCTTTTCCTGTTGTTTAATTATTCCTAAGTAACATTCAGCATTGATGGAGACAGCTAATTAGGAGAGAACATGGGGAGCTTCATAGCCTCCAAACCGCAAGGTGTCTCCTCGTTGCTGCTGAGTAATAGCCATATTCCGTGGTTGTATGAAGCATGGCCACCATTGGCAGCCGCTGGCTTTAGAGAGATAAGCCGCTGGAACCAGTGATGTGCGGTGGGGTGAGGCAGAGCCTATCCTGTCATACTAGCGTTTACACCAGAGTTTTGACTCCATACAGTATATAAAAAATAGAAACTATATTATAAATATCTTCTATTATTCTAATACTAATACTGCTGCACCTGTGTATAATGCCCACATGTACATACTTCTGCACCTGTGTATAATGCCCAAATGTACATACTGCTGCACCTGTGTATAATGCCCACATGTATATAATGCTGCACCTGTGTATAATGCCCACATGTACATACTGCTGCACCTGTGTATAATGCCCACCTGTATATACTGCTGCACCTGTGTATAATGCCCATATGTATATACTGCTGCACCTGTGTATAATGCCCACATGTATATACCGCTGCACCTGTGTATAATGCTCACATGTTTTACAGCTGCACATGCGTGTAATGCCCACATGTATATACTGCTAAACCTGTGTATTATGCCCACGGGGCATATTTACAAAGGTCCTGATTTTGGCTGAGTTTTTTTTTTTTTTTCGAAGAGTTATCTCAGGAATTTACTAAACAGAAATGTTGGCAGTGATGAGGGCACTTGTATTTGTTTTAACGTAATTTGTTTTGAGTTCACAAATAGGAACGAATATACCATCGGTCAAACACGCCTGTTATTTTATAGAACTCGATAATTTACTAAGAATTCGTATTCACAATCACTGCCAAGAATAGCCAAACACTGGTGGTAAATGTTCGAATTTGTAAAAAGAAGCAGTTTTCAAATAGACCTGCTTTTTGGATGCGTATTCTGATAGGCATGCACGGATCAGTGAGATCCGTGCATGCTTATCTGTGGGAATGGGTGTTAAAAATCAAATAAAAAAATTGCGTGGGGTCCCCCCTCCTAAGCATAACCAGCCTCGGGCTCTTTGAGCCGGTCCAGGTTGTAAAAATACAGGGGGAAAAATGCGTAGGGTCCCCCCATATTTTATATAACCAGCACCGGGCTCCACTAGCCAGAGAGATAATGCCACAGCCGGGGGGACACTTTTACACTGGTCCCTGCGGCCGTAACATTACCCCCCCCCAACTAGTCACCCCTGGCCGGGGTTCCCTGGAGGAGTGGGGACCCCTTAAATCAAGGACTCCCTGACTGGAACACCGGTGTTGCGATAGTGCTGATAGAGTATAGATTTCTCAGATTTCTGAATTAAAGTGATACAATGAACTCATAGAGCCTTTTGCACAAATATACACTTCCTACCTGACCCCTTTTTGTCCAATAGGGTGTTGAATCATACCTTCAAACTGTCCTGATTTCAGCGGAACAGTCCCAATTTGAGTGGACTGTCACACAGTCCTATGGTGAGTGTGTTTGTCCCGATTTGGGCACTGCTGTGTGTCCATCTTGAGTAGCTACTGCTAGTGGCTCTGGTGCATGCTGCAAGTAAATAATGTTTTTAGGGGAAGGGGGGATGGGTTGGGGGGTGTCCTAGTGCTTCAGACGCACTACATAAACCCATGGGACCATGTTCATACCCATTGTAATGTAAATACACCCTTAAAATTACATGTTCAAGCTCCCCTTACAGAGGAAATGTGGTCATGCTGCAATACGGACATATCAAATTTTGGGAGGTGTGGGTTATTCCAATTCACTCTTCATGTACTGTGCTCTGTCCTGGAGCCGCTTCCTGTACAGGGCCGGATTACCAAATAGGCAGAGTAGGCACCAGCCTATGGGCCTGCGCCTTTTAGGAAAATGACAATCAAGCTTTCCTAAATTGTTTCCAAAAGATAGACAAAATGAATCAACTCAAAGAAATGAAAATGTCACATTAAAGACTCTATAGAGAAAGTACTGTAATGCAATATACCCATTATCAACTTAAAGTACATAAATCATAGACATAAGACTCACATCACAGTTTCCAGATTGTAGACTGTTGGTTGGTAAAATTAAAAACGTATTAGGAGATAATTTGCGAGGGGGGCCCCAAGGCTTTGACTGACTAGGAGCCTCCACAGGGTTTAACCTGGCGCTGTTCCTGTAGGACTCATTGCACATTGGGCCTAATTCAGATCTGATCGTAGATGTGCTAAATTTAGCACATCTTCGATCACTTTCACTGACATGCAGGGTGACGCCCAGCACAGGGCTAGTCCGCCCCGCATATCAGGCCCCCCCCCCCCCCCATACACAGGTACAAAAGCATTGCACAGCGGTGATGCTTCTGTACCTGACGAGTAGCTCCTTGCCAGCGCAGCCGCTGCCCACCACGTTACTGGTCGCAGCGGCTGCGTGTCACGCCACCAACTAACTAACACCTTTGGCACGCCCCCTCCTGCCCTTCGTCCGCCTCTCCCTGTCATTCAGGCAGAGACAATAGCAGCTCTGAGATGCTGATAGCATCTCACTGTGCTCTCGGGGTGCGCACGCACAGTGCGTCTGCTGCACGTGCGCACTCTTCAAAGTAATTAGGACAACGATTGCTGCTGCTGCAGCGGTGCAGTCTGATTTACCCCCATTGAAATATAGACGAAGCTATCCCAGGAGCATGCACTCTAGATGGACACGTGGAGTCACATTCTGAGTGAAACCATCAGATATTGGCCATCATTCCGAGTTGATCGCACATAGTAACTTTTTGCTGCTCGTGCGATCAACTAGACGCTGCCTATGGGGGAGTGTATTTTAGCATAGCAATGCTGCGATCGCTTGTGCAGCCCTGCTATGCGAAAAAGTTTCCTGGAAAACAAGACCAGGGTCAGACCTACTTACCCTGTGCGACGGATCCAGCGACGAAGGTCCCGGGATTGACGTCAGACATCCGCCCTCCAAACGGCTGGATTCTCCTGCGTTCGGATCTCCATGCCTTGAAAACGGTGAGTATCTGCCCCGGAACGCCTCCCCGCTGTCAATCTTCTTGCGATCGCACTAGCGATCACTTTCTTCTCTCTTCTAGTCGTCGCCCGGCGACGGCTGTTGCTGGGCAACGACGCGTGTGTGCATTGCAGGCGCCGTGCATGCACAGTTCCGACCGTTCGCACTGCAGCGAAGAACCGATGCGTTGCGAACAGGTCGGAATCACCTCCAGAGCCCCTTTCCTAACTTCCTGTAACACTCACACAGACATCTTGCAGTGTAGTCTGGAGTGTCTCTTTCTTTGTAATCTGGAGTACCCCTTGCTGTGTGATCGGAAATGACCCCTTGCTGTGTGATCTGGAGGAAAATATACTAAGAGGGAGCAGCTGAGGTAACATTGCTCCTGACCAGAAACAAGATGTGGTTATTACAAAATAACAGCTGCACGAAGCGTCTTCGCTCTTTTCGGAAACCTTTGCCCTAACATTAGAAACAAGTTCCAACAGGCACGGCTGAGAGTAATACTACTAACATTATACTGTATACAGCCAGCGTGATGCTAGAGACATCTGCGATTTAATGGCGTTTACATGTTTATACTATAGATGGGAGGCAGCAGATGTCGCTTTACATTATTTGTAAAATATAATACTGGTAGTATGGTTTCATTGCTAAATTCCACCTGAAAGTGAACTGCGGCCTAATACATTTCTGCCTCAAATGGATATATACCTGGGGTCTAAAAATTAGGTTTCCAGAGACTTTCCCAGTGTCTTGTGGTGCACTGACTCTGCACACGGCTGAGGGCAGCATAATGCCAACAAAACTGTGACTCCTGGCTAATAGCAGACTGGCTCAGTAGGAGCAGGACAGGCAGGGGTGGGCAGCCAATGTTAGGGAGCACGGACAGCCTGAACGCTGTACCCCAGGTAACTAACCTTATGGGACTGAGTTATGCAGTACTAATAACCTACTGTCTTATGAGAGTCCCTCCTCTCTCAAATCTCCCTCACCATCACTTACAGCATACTGTAATTCCTCAGTGTCCCAAGCCCGCTGCTTTATTCCTCACATCCAGCCTCATCTCATCTCCAATTTACATACATTGCCAGGATATGGCCTTATCTTACCCTTGTACCAAGGCTCTCATCAACACTCTTATCAGCTCCTTCATTCACTACTACAGCCTAGTCCTATCTCACTCACATATCTACACTTCATCACTTATCACTGATTTCCTGATATACTCTGTGCTGCTGGAAAACCTTGCTCCTGCCACTCCCAGTCTGTGGCTTCCTGCTGCCTCCATTCCCCTCCGCACATCACGTCACTGCCCCTGTCACATGCAGCCCTGTCCTCACTGACACATCACTCATCTCCTGATATACTCTGTGCTGCTGTTGACCCTGATCCCCCCACTATATAACTCTCAGTCTGTGGCTTCCTGCTGCCTCCATTCCCCTCCTCACATCATGTCACTGCGCCTGTCACATGCAGCCCTGTCCTCACAGACACATCACTCATCTCCTGATATACTCTGTGCTGCTGGGGACCCTGCTCCTCCCACTATATAACTCTCAGTCTGTGGCTTCCTGCTGCCTCCATTCCCCTCCTCACATCATGTCACTGCTCCTGTCACATGCAGCCCTGTCCTCACTGACACATCACTCATCTCCTGATATACTATGTGCTGCTGGGGACCCTGCTCCTCCCACTATATAACTCTCAGTCTGTGACTTCCTGCTGCCTCCATTCCCCTCCTCACATCATGTCACTGCCCCTGTCACATGCAGCCCTGTCCTCACTGTCACATCCCTCATCTCCTGATACACTCTGTGCTGCCGGGGACCCTGCTCCTCCCACTATATAACTCCCAGTCTGTGGCTTCCTGCTGTCTCCATTCCCCTCCGCACATCATGTCATTGCCTCTGTCACATGCAGCCCTGTCCTCACTGACACATCACTCATCTCCTGATATACTCTGTGCTGCTGGGGACCCTGATCCCCCCACTATATAACTCTCAGTCTGTGGCTTCCTGCTGCCTCCATTCCCCTCCTCACATCATGTCACTGCCCTTGTCACATGCAGCCCTGTCCTCACTGACACATCACTCATCTCCTGATATACTCTGTGCTGCTGGGGACCCTGCTCCTCCCACTATATAACTCTCAGTCTGTGGCTTCCTGCTGTCCCCATTCCCCTCCTCACATCATGTCACTGCCCCTGTCACATGCAGCCCTGTCCTCACTGACACACCACACATCTCCTGATATACTCTGTGCTGCTGGGGACCCTGCTCCTCCCACTATATAACTCTCAGTCTGTGGCTTCCTGCTGCCTCCATTCCCCTCCTCACATCATGTCACTGCCCCTGTCACATGCAGCCCTGTCCTCACTGACACATCACTCATCTCCTGATATACTCTGTGCTGCTGGGGACTCTGCTCCTCCCACTATATAACTCTCAGTCTGTGGCTTCCTGCTTCCTCCATTCCCCTCCTCACATCATGTCACTGCCCCTGTCACATGCAGCCCTGTCCTCACTGACACATCACTCATCTCCTGATATTCTCTGTGCTGCTGGGGACCCTGCTCCTCCCACTGTATAACTCTCAGTCTGTGGCTTCCTGCTGTGTCCATTCACCTCCTCACATCATGTCACTGCCCCTGTCACATGCAGCCGTGTCCTCACTGACACATCACTCATCTCCTGATATATTCTGTGCTGCTGAGGACTCTGCTCCTCCCACTATATAACTCTCAGTCTGTGGCTTCCTGCTGCCTCCATTCCCCTCCGTCACATGCAGCCCTGTCCTCACTGACACATCACTCATCTCCTGATATACTCTGTGCTGCTGGGGACCCTGCTCTTCCCACTATATAACTCTCAGTCTGTGACTTCCTGCTGTCTCCATTCCCCTCCTCACGTCATGTCACTGCCCCTGTCACATGCAGGCCTGTCCTCCCTGACACATCACTCATCTCCTGATATACTCTGTGCTGCTGGGGACCCTGCTCCTCCCACTATATAACTCTCAGTCTGTAGCTTCTTGCTGCCTCCATTCCCCTTCTCACATCATGTCACTGCCCCTGTCACATGCAGCCCTGTCCTCACTGACACGTCACTCATCTCCTGATATACTCTGTGCTGCTGGAGGACCCTACTCCTCCCACTATATAACTCTCAGTCTGTGACTTCCTGCTGCCTCCATTCCCCTCCTCACATCATGTCACTGCCCCTGTCACATGCAGCCCTGTCCTCACTGACACATCACTCATCTCCTGATATACTCTGTGCTGCTGGGGACCCTGCTCCTCCCACTATATAACTCTCAGTCTGTAGCTTCTTGCTGCCTCCATTCCCCTTCTCACATCATGTCACTGCCCCTGTCACATGCAGCCCTGTCCTCACTGACACGTCACTCATCTCCTGATATACTATGTGCTGCTGGGGGACCCTACTCCTCCCACTATATAACTCTCAGTCTGTGGCTTCCTGCTGCCTCCATTCCCCTCCTCACATCATGTCACTGCCCCTGTCACATGCAGCCCTGTCCTCACTTACACATCACTCATCTCCTGATATACTCTGTGCTGCTGGGCACACTGCTCCCCCCACTATATAACTCTCAGTCTGTGGCTTCCTGCTGCCTCCATTCCCCTCCTCACATCATGTCACTGCCCCTGTCACATGCAGCCCTGTCCTCACTGACACATCACTCATCTCCTGATATACTCTGTGCTGCTGGGATACTAATCCTCCCACTATATAACTCTCAGTCTGTGGCTTCCTGCTGCCTCCATTCCCCTCCTCACATCATGTCACTGCCCCTGTCACATGCAGCCCTGTCCTCACTGACACATAACTCATTTCCTGATATACTCTGTGCTGCTGGGGACCCTGCTCCTCCCACTATATAACTCTCAGTCTGTGGCTTCCTGCTGCCTCCATTCCCCTCCTCACATCATGTCACTGCCCCTGTCACATGCAGCCCTGTCCTCACTGACACATCACTCATCTCCTGATATACTCTGTGCTGCTGGGGACCCTGCTCCTCCCACTATATAACTCTCAGTCTGTGGCTTACTGCTGCCTTCATTCCCCTCCTCACATCATGTCACTGCCCCTGTCACATGCAGCCCTGTCCTCACTGACATATTTACTGCACTAGGTCTGTAGAGTCTTCTCTTACGGGATGAGAAATAGGGTGCACCCACAAGTAATAGGATAGGCTGTATCTGGAAGCAGTTTCGCCGTCCCGTCAGTTCCCCGTCTTTCACACTTACAGTCTACAGAATAGATTCTTGCTGAGGCAGAGATAGCTCACGTCCCCTGACAAGTGTCGTACTGTGAGATACGGCGATCTGCGGCAGAATGGTCCTCACCCCCCACCCCTAGCCCAACAGTACAGACTTTTCCTGAAGCTGAGACGGAGTAAATTGGGCCGGGATGAATTGCAGGCTGAATGCGCGGAGCTGACGTTTCCTGTAGAATTGTGCACTACGCCTTCTAAGTGTCTGAGTCTGTCGGTAAGACGTGATTAAATTCACTTAAATGCAGATCAGCGGCAGTTAGTATTAATGAAAATTGAAATTGGACATAATGGCGCTCATAAATTTGCGGCAAGAAAGAAGAAGGATAAGGTGTCTTATCCACCGCCAGGACCTCAGGAGGTGGCATTACAAGTCTTTGTTTATTTTACAGGTTTAACCCTTCTGCTTCAGTTTTACAGTAAATCCTGGTTCTCTACTGTGTGAAGTCGTTTTTTTAAAATCGTGTGTTCCAAAAAACGAAGAGCAACTAGTATACAGTCACCAATCTGCTGGTGCATACCTCCCAATATTAGGGGGTAAGATACATTAATCAGCTGGGCGGCCCTCAGGGGGGGACTGCAGGGCCTGGGGTCCTGGGCCCTCCAGTCTCCTACAGCCAATACCTGGAGAGCTGCACAGGCAGCACAGCAACAGGGAGGACTTAAGACAAGCCTTCCCTGCACACGAGCTCTGTGAAACGTTCCTGCAGGTCCACAATGACATCACATAGGGGTAGAGCGGTGTGGCAGAATCTTTTATTTTTGGTGGGGGGGCCCGTCTATTTTGTCAGTCCCAGGCCCCACAATTTCTGATGGCAGCCCTGGTAATCAGGAACAGGGGTAAAGCCACATCAAGGATGGAGTGCCTACATAGCAAAGGGGGTACATTCAGGGCATGGTCACATTACGTGTGGGGTGGGGGGGGGGGGGGGGCTTGTCTCCACACTGCAGAGTGCTCTTTGCCCCTAGCAAGCACTATGATTCAAATTCCTGACATTGAGGCCTAAAATTTTCACCTTGTTCTGTATTTGGCTGCAAATCTCTGCACAGATTACTAGTAGGGGATCAGTTTTAAATCCCGACTGACGGGATCCTCACTTCGAGCACAGCGTGGTATTTCTAGCTGGCGGTCGGGATTCCGGACGGTGGCATTTCAATAGCTGTCGGAATTTCGGTGTTGGGATTTCGACTGCTGGGATCCCGACAGTCACAAATGTAACACATCCCACAACTGGTAATGTTGCTCACAGCAACCAATCAGATTCTACTTAACACTTATCTTGATGCTTCTAGAAGATAATAGAATCTGAGTGGTTGTTTTGGACAACATCCCCAGTTCTATAAAACTCCCACCTTAGTAAATTTACCCCAATGTCTCAACTTTACTGAAATACTCTAAATTCGTCTACAAGGGAATTTATAGACACAGTGTAGAATGGCGTTCCAAAGAGAGTGGAAGTATAAGCATAACCCTAAGGTGCCAGAGGCGGAACTACCGGCAGTGCAAGCAGTGCGTTGCACTGGGGCCCGCCTCTGTCCAGGGGCCCAAGCATGTAATGAGTCAAACTGACTCATTACATGCCGCTGTGCGCTGCGGGCAACCGCTGCCCGCAGCGCACAGCCGCCCGGCGAGGAGAGGAGCAGCGGCACGGACGGGGGAAGGAGGAGGAGGGAGGTGGAGGATGGAGCCGCAGCAGCGCTTTGTTACTGGTGGAGGCGCTGTTGCTCTTCTGCTTCACTATAGGCTGTCTTCCGAGAACTGCACCGAGGAGCCTGAGCCGGCTGCACCAAGGAGCCTGAGCCGGCGGAGAGGGTAAGTATAATTCTTCTTTCTTTCTTTTTCTCTTTTTCTTTCTTTCTTTCTCTTTATTTATTTCTTGGGCCTGCCTGCCGCTATGTGTAAAAAGGGGAATCAGCCTGCCGCAATGTGTAAAAAGCGGGGACTGCCTGCCTCTATGTGTAAAAAGGGGAATCAGCCTGCCGCAATGTGTAAAAAGGGGGGACTGCCTGACGTAATGTGTAAAAAGGGGGAATCAGCCTGCCGCAATGTGTAAAAATGGGGGACTGCCTGCCGCTATGTGTAAAAAGGGGTAATCTGCCTGCCGCTATGTGTAAAAAGGGGTAATTTGCCTGCCGCAATGTATAAAAATGGGGAATCTACCTGCCGCAATGTGTAAAAATGGGGAATCTGCCTGCCATAATGTGTAAAAATGGGGACGCTGTCTGCCGTAATGTGTAAAAAGGGCACGCTGTCTGCCGTAATGTGTAAAAAGGGGACGCTGTCTGCCGTTATGTGTAAAAAGGGGATGCTGTCTGCTGTAATGTGTAACAAGGGCACGCTGTCTGCCGTTATGTGTAAAAAGTGCACGCTGTCTGCCGTTATGTGTAAAAAGGGGGACGCTGTCTGCCGTTATGTGTAAAAAGTGCACGCTGTCTGCTGTAATGTGTAAAAAGAGGAATCTGTCCCCCGTAAGGTGTAAAAGGGTCTCTACCTGGTGTAGTGGTGCTACTGTGCGGCGTAATTTTAATAATGGAGACTACTGTGTACCGTTTTATGAATTGGTATTATTTTGTGGCCACACCCCTTCCCCACGAAGCCACGCCACTATGTATTTTTGCCCCTGTTTTGCATGCAGGGGTGGGGCTCCGATGCTGTTTCTTGCACACAGTACTAAAATGTCTAGTTACGGCACTGTTGCTAGGTATCCATTTCTCTGGCCCTGAGCAGGTCCCCCTCACCAGATCCTCTCCAGGGGTGAAGGGGTGGACTTGGATGGGATGTGTGTGTGTGTGTGGGGGGCCCAAATAATTTTGTCGCACCTGGGCCCACCGCTCGCTAGTTCCGCCACTGTAAGGTGCTATTGGTGGAACTTATCTGCCACGTGATCTGATGCCTGAGATAGCTGAAGAGAACATCTGGGATTATGTCTTCCTTGGTCTCTACTGTGAATCAGAAGATAGTAGCTAGATAATGATGATACCCTAATCCCCCAGGGGTACAGACCTACAAGCTCATGAGTCAAGGCGGCCCTTAGCTCATGGTGCTGTTAATGTAATGTGGGGTGGATTGGGTTATTAACCTATTTTATGGACCATTCATTTAACGTAACATCTTTAATTTTTAAATGTTAGTTGATTGCTATTGACGTAATATCGGGGCTGGTTGGGAGGACTAGTACATTCATGCATTGTTTTTCAGTAGTGCAGTAGAATATATTTTTCATACAGAGCCCTATCATGCTAGTGTCGAGCCAAGAAGCATATGCACTTAGAGACTCCACCACCACCACCACCACCACCACCACCAGCAGGTAGTCAAAGCTGCAGGAGGAACAGGTAGAAGCTAACTAATCTGATTTTGGCCAGGACTTTGCCATGGACAGTCAGAAGATACAACATGTCCTATTTCACAATGCTTCTGATGTGGACCCTCGTGACATCATCACTGTGAGCAGGGCCGTTTCTAGATAATTTGGCTACTAGGGCTCTCATAAAAAAAAAAAAAAACAAATGCGCCCCATTATATACATTCTAACATGTGCCCCCCTATATACATTCTAAAATGTCATTTTTTTTTGTGAGCGCCTTCAGCCCGCGCGTGTGTCAAGAGGGGACGGGACTTTTCTAGAAGGGGATGTGGCCTTGCTGAAATGAGCATGGCCTTGCAGTAAAAGACTACTTTACATCCCAGTGTTTGACCCTGCACCCCCAGATTTTGGCCACCAGAGGAATGAAACAAATTCCACCATATTATGCCCCACACAGTAATGCCTCCTGCACCATATTATGCCCTACATAGTAATGCCTCCTGCACCATATTATGCCCCACACAGTAATGCCCCTGACACTATATTATATGCCTCACACCAGGCAGAGCCCCTTACTCATATTATTCCAAGCAGAGCCCCTTACACACATTACACCATGCAGAGCCCCTTACACACATTATTCCAGGCAGAGCCCTTTAAACACATTACACCAGGCAGAGCCCCTTACACACATTACACCAGGCAGAGCCTCTTACACACATTATGCCAGACAGAGCCCCTTACACACCCCTTACACACATTACACCAGGCAGAGCCCCTTACACACATTATGCCAGACAGAGCCCCTTGTACACATTACGCCAGGCAGATCCCCTTATACACATTACACCAGGCAGAGCCCCCTGTACACATTATGCTAGGCAAAGCCCCTACACACATTACACCACGCAGAGACCCTTATATACATTGCACTATGCAGTGCTCCCTTTACACATTACGCCATGCAGAGCCCCTTATATAGATTACACTAGGCCGAGTCCTGTTAGGGTCTCCTGCCCTGTGCTGCCACGTCGTCATGGCAACCAGGAGACAAGTGCTAGCGGAGTAACCTGAGCGCAGCTGATACTCCGGTTCGGGTCTTTTGCTGTGCAGTGGTTACAGGCTCTGTGCACAGCAGGGGATCCGGTGCTGGTTTTTGTGCTCACAGTCTGTGAGGTCTGAGTGGGGCGTGGACAGCACCTGCTATATAAGGCCTCTTCTCGGGTTAAGCAGATGCTGCTGAATCTTTGTTGGTTAGTCAGTTCCTGAAAGTTAGCCAGTACTGTGTAGCTTTGTATTTGTTGTTGCTTACTGCAAATAGGCCTGGGGATTTGGTACTACACTCTGCCAATCCAGACCTAGCAGTAAGACTGGAGTCAGTCGTTTAACTTGCTGGGGTTCTTTTGCTACTCTGTGAACTTAGCAAGTTTGCGGCTGTATTCTCAGACTTGCCTGCCTAAATCCTGTCTCACTGTGCAAGGTGTTCAGGTGTCAGTTTAGTGGCAGTAAGCTGAACCTGTGCACTGCAAGTGAGGATTAGGATTGTGGAGACTCCTTGTGTCTATCATTCCATCTCTGACCAAGGAGTTTACTGCCACACCCGTTGGTAACCCTTTAGGGTTTTGCTGTTGCCCTTAGCAACAGCATTTCGGGTTCTCTACGTATTAAAACACAACATCTTGCTTTTTCCATCTGAGCATTACTAATACTAGGGAGACACCCAGTTTCTTAGCCTCTGGGCTTCTCTGTTCACTTTGTGTTTATTTTGGTACCCTATCACCTTCTGTGTACGTAATGTCATATTCCCCAGTCTGTCTGTGAGTTCATTTGTTTTGCATCCCTATCCGTTCAGACACCAGTACATTCCTGCAGGCACTGGTGTGCATAACAGTTCAGACACCAGTACATTCCTGCAGGCACTGGTGTGCATAACAGTTCAGACACCAGTACATTCCTGCAGGCACTGGTGTGCATAACAAGTCCTTTTTACTGGGGGTTGGGGGGGGGGGGGGTTGGGAAAGAGTGAGAGAGCAGCAGCTATGCCAAACTTACAGTTGTGCGGCCCCAGCAGACATCATCAGCCATCTCCATGACCCGGAATTCCCGCAGTACAAAGTGAGGGGAGGGCGGAGCACACGCTTTTCATCTCTACCCTCAATGCTGCTCTCAGATGGCTCCCACTGACTCCTCCACGGCATACGCCATGACACCTATCCAAGCGCCGCCTCCTCCTCCCCCAACGCTGTGCAAAATGGTGGCTCCCCGTCGCCCAATCCTCCACGGCATCTATTGCAAGGGTTGAGACTAGGGGCCTAATTCAGACCTGATCGATCACTAGCAATTTTTTGCAGTGCTGCAAGCAGATAGTCGCCGCCCACCGGGGAGTGTATTTTAGCTGTGCAAGTGTGCGATCGCATGTGCAGCCGAGCGGTACAAAAAATATTTGTGCAGTTTCTGAGTTGCCCAGAACTTACTCAGCCGATGCGATCACTTCAGCCTGTCCGGGGCCGTAATTGACGTCAGACATCCGCCCTGCAAACGCTTGGACACGCCTGTAGTTTTTCCAAGCACTCCCAGAGAACGGTCACTTGCCACCCACAAACGCCTACTTCCTGTCAATCACCTTGCGATCGGCTGTGCGAATGGATTCTTCATAAAACCCATCGGACAGCAACGATCCGCTTTGTACGTGTGCGACATGCCTGCGCATTGCGGTGCATAAACATGCGCAGTTCTGGTCTGATCGCAGCAAAGAAAGCGTACCTGAGTCTGAATGACCCCCTAGATCCTCTACAAGTGTGTGTGCGAATGCACGGCTCGGCCGCCGGTAGATACGGCCCTGGCTGCGAGTCACTGGCGTTCTGATCAGAGAGACTATCCCGCAAGGAGCAGCAGAGGTTGAAGCTGCTCTGAGACCAGCACTGTCTTCCAGTGGACTCCACAGCAGGTACTGTGCAGGAACCAATGGAGCAGTACTTCCTAAATCCAGTCCTCAAGAAACCCTAACATTTTAATTGCCTACTGTACCACAGTGTTTCTGAACCCCAGTCCTTAGTGCCTGTTGTACAGATCTCCTCAGTAACACAAGTGAAATAATTAGCACAACCTGTGGCTCTTTTAAAGTATACACTTGTGAAATACAAACATACATCTGCACCAGATATCTTGAAAACATGCACTGCTATGCACCCCCCGAGGGCTAGAGTAGGGAAACGCGGGCTTAGAACTTGTTTTCCATTTTTCTCTATCGTCCTAGTGGATGCTGGGGTTCCTGAAAGGACCATGGGGAATAGCGGCTCCGCAGGAGACAGGGCACAAAAAGTAAAGCTTTAGGATCAGGTGGTGTGCACTGGCTCCTCCCCCCATGACCCTCCTCCAAGCCTCAGTTAGATTTTTGTGCCCGGCCGAGAAGGGTGCAATCTAGGTGGCTCTCCTAAAGAGCTGCTTAGAAAAGTTTAGCTTAGGTTTTTTATTTTACAGTGAGTCCTGCTGGCAACAGGATCACTGCAACGAGGGACTTAGGGGAGAAGAAGTGAACTCACCTGCGTGCAGGATGGATTGGCTTCTTGGCTACTGGACATTAGCTCCAGAGGGACGATCACAGGTACAGCCTGGATGGTCACCGAAGCCTCGCCGCCGGCCCCCTTGCAGATGCTGAAACGAGAAGAGGTCCAGAATCGGCGGCAGAAGACTCCTCAGTCTTCTTAAGGTAGCGCACAGCACTGCAGCTGTGCGCCATTTTCCTCTCAGCACACTTCACACGGCAGTCCCTGAGGGTGCAGGGCGCTGGGAGGGGGGCGCCCTGGGAGGCAAATGAAAACCTTTTTTGGCTAAAAATACCTCACATATAGCCTCCGGGGGGCTATATGGAGATATTTAACCCCTGCCAGAATCCGTTAAGAGCGGGAGACGAGGCCGCCGAAAAAGGGGCGGGGCCTATCTCCTCAGCACACAGCGCCATTTTCCCTCACAGAAAGGCTGGAGGGAAGGCTCCCAGGCTCTCCCCTGCACTGCACTACAGAAACAGGGTTAAAACAGAGAGGGGGGGCACTAATTTGGCGTTAGAAATATATAAAAAAAGATGCTATAAGGGAAAACACTTATATAAGGTTGTCCCTATATAATTATAGCGTTTTTGGTGTGTGCTGGCAAACTCTCCCTCTGTCTCTCCAAAGGGCTAGTAGGTCCTGTCCTCTATCAGAGCATTCCCTGTGTGTGTGCTGTGTGTCGGTACGTGTGTGTCGACATGTATGAGGACGATGTTGGTGAGGAGGCGGAGCAATTGCCTGTAATGGTGATGTCACTCTCTAGGGAGTCGACACCGGAATGGATGGCTTATTTAGGGAATTACGTGATAATGTCAACACGCGCCAAGGTCGGTTGACGACATGAGACGGCCGACAAACAATTAGTACCGGTCCAGACGTCTCAAAAACACCGTCAGGGGTTTTAAAACGCCCGTTTACTTTAGTCGGTCGACACAGACACAGACAGGGACACTGAATCCAGTGTCGACTGTGAATAAACAAACGTATTCCTTATTAGGGCCACACGTTAAGGGCAATGAAGGAGGTGTTACATATTTCTGATACTACAAGTACCACAAAAGAGGGTATTATGTGGGATGTGAAAAAACTACCGTAGTTTTTCCTGAATCAGATAAATTAAATGAAGTGTGTGATGATGCGTGGGTTCCCCCCGATAGAAAATATGGGCGGTATACCCTTTCCCGCCAGAAGTTAGGGCGCGTTGGGAAACACCCCTTAGGGTGGATAAGGTGCTCACACGCTTATCAGAACAAGTGGCGGTACCGTCTATAGATAGGGCCGTCCTCAAGGAGCCAGCTGACAGGAGGCTGGAAAAATATCATAAAAAGTATATACACACATACTGGTGTTATACTGCGACCAGCGATCGCCTCAGCCTGGATGTGCAGAGCTGGGGTGGCTTGGTCGGATTCCCTGACTAAAAATATTGATACCCTTGACAGGGACAGTATTTTATTGACTATAGAGCATTTAAAGGATGTATTTCTATATATGCGAGATGCACAGAGGGATATTTGCACTCTGGCATCAAGAGTAAGTGCGATGTCCATATCTGCCAGAAGATGTTTATGGACACGACAGTGGTCAGGTGATGCAGATTCCAAACGGCACAAAGGTGTATTGCCGTATAAAGGAAGAGGAGTTATTTGGGGTCGGTCCATCGGACCTGGTGGCCACGGCAACTGCTGGAAAATCCACCGTTTTTACCCTAAGTCACATCTCTGCAGAAAAAGACACCGTCTTTTCAGCTTCAGTCCTTTCGTCCCTATAAGAGTCATATCTGCCCAGGGATAGAGGAAAGGGAAGAAGACTGCAGCAGGCAGCCCATTCCCAGGAACAGAAGCGTTCCACCGCTTCTGACAAGCTCTCAGCATGACGCTGAGACCGTACAGGACCCCTGGATCCTACAAGTAGTATCCCAGGGGTACAGTTTGGAATGTCGAGACGTTTCCCCTGCGCAGGCTCCTGAAGTCTGCTTTACCAAGGTCTCCCTCCGACAAGGAGGCAGTATGGGAAAAAATTCACGAGCTGTATTCCCAGCAGGTGATAATTAAATTACCCCTCCTACAACAAGAAAAGGGGGTATTATTCCACACTATATTGTGGTACTGAAGCCAGAAGGCTAGGTGAGACCTATTCTAAATCTAAAAAAATTTGAACACTTACAAAGGTTCAAATCAAGATGGAGTCACTCAGAGCAGTGATAACGAACCGGGAAGAAGGGGACTATCTGGTGTCCCGAGACATCAGGGATGCTTACCTCCATGTCCCAAATTTGCCCTTATCACTAAGGGTACCTCAGGTTCGTGGTACAGAACTGTCACTATCAGTTTCAGACGCTGCCGTTTGGATTGTCTACGGCACCCCGGGTCTTTACCAAGGTAATGGCCGAAATGATGGTTCTTCTTCGAAGAAAAGGCGTCTTAATTATCCCTTACTTGGACGATCTCCTGATAAGGGCAAAGTCCAGGGAACAGTTGGAGGTCGGAGTAGCACTATCTCGGATACTGTTACAACAGCAGGGGTGGATTCTAAATATTCCAAAATCGCAGCTGATCCCGACAACAAGTCTCCTGTGCTTAGGGATGATTCTGGACACAGTCCAGAAAAAGGTGTTTCTCCCGGAAGAGAAAGCCAGGGAGTTATCCGAGCTAGTCAGGAACCTCCTAAAATCAGTGCATCATTGCACAAGGGCCATGGTAAAAAAATGGTGACTTCCTTCGAAGCAATTCCAGTCGGCAGATTTCATGCAAGAACTTTTCAGTGGGATCTGCTGGACAAATGGTCCGGATCGCATCTTCAAATGCATCAGCGGATAACCCTATATCCAAGGACAAGGGTGTCTCTCCTGTGGTGGTTACAGAGTGCTCATCTTCTAGAGGGCCGCAGATTCGGCATTCAGTTTTGGATGTTGGTGACCACGGAGGCCAGCCCGAGAGGCTGGGGAGCAGTCACACAAGGAAAAAATTTCCAGGGAGTGTGATCAAGTCTGGAGATTTTTCTCCACATAAATATAGCTAAGGGTAAATTTATAATGCTCTAAGCTTAGCAAGACCTCTGCTTCAAGGTCAGCCGGTATTGATCCAGTGGGATAAAACATCACGGCAGTCGCCCACGTAAATAGACAGGGCGGCACAAGAAGCAGGAGGGCAGTGGCAAAAACTGCAAGGACTTTTCGCTGGGCGGAAAATCATGTGATAGCACTGTCAGCAGTGTTTCATTCCGGGAATGGAAACTGGGAAGCAGACTTCCTCAGTAGGCACGACCTCCACCCGGCAGAGTGGGAACTTCATGGGGAAGTTTTCCACATAATTGTAAACCGTTGGGAATTACCAAAGGTGGACATGATGGCGTCCCGTCTGAACAAAAAACGGGACAGGTATTGCGCCAGGTTAAGAGACCCTCAGGCAATAGCTGTGGACGTTCTGGTAACACCGTGGGTGTACCAGTCGGTGTATGTGTTCCATCCTCTGCTTTTCATACCTAAGGTACTGAGAATTATAAGACGTAGAGGAGTAAGAACTATACTCATGGCTCCGGATTGGCCAAGAAGGACTTGGTACCCGGAACTTCAAGAGATGCTCACAGAGGACTTATGGCCTCTGCCGCTAAGAAGGGACTTGTTTCAGCAAGTACCATGTCTGTTCCAAGACTTACCGCAGCTGCGTTTGACGGCATGGCGGTGGAACGCCGGATCCTAAGGGAAAAGGCATTCAGGAAGAGGTCATTCCTACCCTGGTCAAAGCCAGAAAGGAGGTGACCGCACAACATTATCACCACATGTGGCGAAAATATGTTGCGTGTTGTGAGGCCAGGAAGGCCCCACGAAGAAATTTCAACTTGGTCGATTCCTGCATTTCTTGCAAACAGGAGTGTCTATGGGCCTCAAATTGGGGTCCATTAAGGTTCAAATTTCGGCCCTGTCGATTTTTCTTCCAGAAAGAATTGGCTTCAGTTCCTGAAGTCCAGAAGTTTGTCAAGGGAGTATTGCATATACAACCCCCTTTTGTGCCTCCAGTGGCACTGTGGGATCTCAACGTAGTTCTGGGATTCCTCAAAACACATTGGTTTAAAACCAGTCAAATCTGTGGATTTGAAGCATCTCACATGAAAAGTGAACATGCTCTTGGACCTGGCCTGGACCAGGCGAGTGTCAAATTGGTGGTTTTTTTCTCAAAAAAGCCCATATCTGTTTGTCCACTCGGACAGGGCAGAGCTGCGGACTCGTCCCCAGTTCTCTCCCTAAGGTGGTGTCAGTGTTTCACCTGAACCAGCTTATTGTGGTGTCTTGCGCCTACTAGGGACTTGGAGGACTCCAAGTTGCTAGATGTGGTCAGGGCCCTGAAAATATAGGTTCCAGGACGGCTGGAGTCAGGAAAACTGACTTGCTGTTATCCTGTATGCACCCAACAAACTGGGTGCTCTTGCTTTTAAGCAGACTTTTGCTAGTTGGATGTGTAATACAATTCAGCTTGCACATTCTGTGGCAGGCCTGCCACAGCCAAAATATGTAAATGCCCATTCCACAAGGAAGGTGGGCTCATCTTGGGCGGCTGCCCGAGGGGTCTCGGCTTTACAACTTTGCCGAGCGGCTATTTAGTCAGGGGCAAACACGTTTGTAAAATCCTACAAATTTGATACCCTGGCTAAGGAGGACCTGGAGTTCTCTCATTCGGTGCTGCAGAGTCATCCGCACTCTCCCGCCCGTTTGGGAGCTTTGGTATAATCCCCATGGTCCTTTCAGGAACCCCAGCATCCACTAGGACGATAGAGAAAATAAGAATTTACTTACCGATAATTCTATTTCTCGGAGTCCGTAGTGGATGCTGGGCGCCCATCCCAAGTGCGGATTATCTGCATTACTTGTACATAGTTACAAAAATCGGGTTATTATTGTTGTGAGCCATCTTTTCAGAGGCTCCGCTGTTATCATACTGTTAACTGGGTTCAGATCACAGGTTGTACAGTGTGATTGGTGTGGCTGGTATGAGTCTTACCCGGGATTCATAAATCCTTCCTTATTGTGTACGCTCGTCCGGGCACAGTACCTAACTGAGGCTTGGAGGAGGGTCATGGGGGGAGGAGCCAGTGCACACCACCTGATCCTAAAGCTTTACTTTTTGTGCCCTGTCTCCTGCGGAGCCGCTATTCCCCATGGTCCTTTCAGGAACCCCAGCATCCACTACGGACTCCGAGAAATAGAATTATCGGTAAGTAAATTCTTATTTTAATGAATTAGTATTTCAGGTTTAGTAGCCATTCAATCCCTGTGGAAATGGAAAGAGATGTAGTTATAGTAACTGGTAAAAATAAATCTCTGCAACTCAGCAAGCCTTCATATCAGAGTGAATAAAATTGACAATCACCCAGACCAATTCCCGCCATGTAAGTCTCACTGTTGTACCCTCACGTCAGCCCCACGCTCATGTGTTCAGCAATGTATTATTGCATACAGGGTGTATGAATGTCAGCCAAGGAGGGACTGAGAGTATGTTGGTACCCATCCAATGTAACTACTTTGCGGGTAATTCAGACCTGCTCGCTAGGCTGCGTTTTCGTACAGCGGGCGATCAGGTCTAAACTGCGCATGGGTATGCACCGCCATGCGCAGGTGCGTCACACAGGTACAAAACGGATCGACGCTGGGTTTGTGCGAAGGATCAATTCACACAGGCATTCACAAGGAGATTGACAGGAAGAAGGCGTTTGTGGCTGGTAACTGACCGTTTTCTGGGAGTGTTTGGAAAAACACAGGCGTGTCCGTGCGTTTGCAGGGCGGGCGTCTGACGTCAATGTCTGTAATGGTATCCAGAAGATAGATCAATGGTGTATTGGTCAGCCAATAGATTGACACTATATAGTTGGTCGACATGGATGAGGTCGACAGGTACAAAAGGATGAAAAATGAATTGCAGACAGTACTTAAGGTCGACACGTATAAAAGTTTGAGAGTTTCAAAAGATTGACATCACAATGGTTGACACACAAATGGTCTACAGGGGGGGTTCCTATGTTTTCTAAAAATTTGCTTAATATACTATCCACGTTGACATCAACTGGGAATAGTAACCTATGGCGAGCCCACGCGGGTAGACATTTGTACTGGTGGTGGTCAGATAACATGAAATATATTAGTTTTGGACCAAACCTGCTCTTCCCCCCAAAAAATGCATTAACCATTTTTTTGTCAACCATTGCCATGTTGACGTTTTGTAGCTGTCGACCTTTCATCTGTTGAGCTCACAGGAAAAAAAATGTCAGTGCACACTCTATGCACTAAGATTATTGAGTCACAGTGGCATAACTAGAATAATTGACACAATTAAAGGGACAAACATGCGCGCGACGAAGGTGCGTGCCGCCAAAAGGGGCCGTGGCTTTGTTGAAATGGGCGTGACTTTGCATAAAGGGGCGTGGCATTGCAGGAAAAGACTACCTTATACCCCAGTTTTGCAACCTGCACGCCCATACGTTGGCCACCACAGGAAAGAAAAATAATCCTGATTCATGCCCCTTACATTAATTGTCATTTACCTCCTTATAGTAATGCCCAGTATACATTATGCCACATACTGCAATGGCCCTTAGACATTATGCCACACGCAATAATGCCCAAGACACAATATGCCACACACCATAATGCCCCTGACACATTATGCCACACACCGCAATGTCCGTGATACATTATACCACATACCACAATGCCCGTGATATAGTATACAACACACCGTAATGCCTGACACATTATGACACACACCGCAATGTCCGTGATACATTATGCCACACACTGCAATGACCCTGAGACATTATACCACATATCACAATGCCCGTGATATAGTATACCACACACCATAATGCCTGTGACACATACCGCAATGCCCATTATACCCTATGCCACACACCGAAATGCCCGTTATACATTATGCCACACTGCAATGACCCTGAGACATTATACCACATATCACAATGCCCGTGATATAGTATACCACACACCGTAATGCCTGTGACACATACCGCAATGCCCATTATACCCTATGCCACACACCGCAATGCCCGTTATACATTATGCCACACTGCAATGCCCCTGAGACATTATACCACAATGCCCGTGATATAGTATGCCACACACCGTAATGCCTGTGACACATTATGACACACACCGCAATGTCCATGATACATTATGCCACACACCGTAATGCCCATTACACATTAAGTTCTACAGTAAGGCTTCTAATTACTTTTAAATTACCTGCTCGTTGCCAGGGGTTTCATGCTCTTGGTTCCATGCATGGTGCCAGGGGTTTTCATGCTCAGGGTGTCATGCTCGTTGCCAGGGGTTTCATGCACTGGGTGTCATGCTCGTTGCTAGGGGGTAGTGCTTGTTGCTAGGGCCGTGCTCCCAGTGCCACATATGTCCCCAGTGCCAGGTATTCCCCCACAGTGCAAGGTACTCACGTGCCCCCAGTGCCAAATATACCCCCCCAGTGCCACATATGCCCCCAGTGCCAGATATTCCCCCACAGTGCCAGGTACTCACGTGCCCCCAGTGCCAAATATACCCCGCCAGTGCCACATATGCCCCCAGTGCCAGATATTCCCCCACAGTGCCAGGTACTCACGTGCCCCCAGTGCTAAATATACCCCCCCAGTGCCACATATGCCCCCAGTGCCAGATATTCCCCCACAGTGCCAGGTACTCACGTGCCCCAGTGCTAAATATACACGCCCAGTCAGTGCCACATATGGCCCCTCAGCGCCTGCCACATATGCTCCCCCAGTGCCGCGCTCCCCCCCCCCCCCCGCTCCTTTTTGTTGGAGGGACACGGAGGGCACAGCGCGCGCCTCTCCTGGGTCTCCGGCGGGTCTGTTAAAGGAAGTGCCGGTTCGTGAGCCAATCAGAGCTCACGAACGGCACTTCCTTTATTAGACCCGCCGGAGACCCAGGAGGGACACAGGAGAGGTGCGCGCTGTGCCCTCCGTGTCCCTCCAACACAGCAGCGGAGGGAAGGAGACCGCAGATTGACATACGGATGCTCGTCCGCATGTCAATCTGCTCTAAATCAGTGGCGCCCCCACAGCCCCTCACCCCCAAGCCACCGCGAGGGCTGCGGGGGTAGTAGTTACGCCACTGGATAGTCAAAATAATTTTGATATACTCAGTCAATTAACATGGACATAAGTAAAGTTTTAGGGGGTAATTCAGATCTGATCATTTCAGGTCCTTACTGCGCATGTGTATGTTCCGCAGTGCACACACACGTCGGACAACAACAACGGGCATCGCTAGTCAGTGACGGAATGGTGCGAAAAATCCAATCGCACAGGCGTTCGCAAGGTGATTGAGAGGAAGAGGCCATTTGTGGGTGGTAACTGGCTGTTTACTGAGAGTGTCCGGAAAAATGCAGGCCTTCCGAAGCGTTTTCATGGAGGGTGTCTGACTTCAGCTCCGGCCCCGATCAGCCTGTTCTCATCGCACTGTAGGAGTAAGTCCTGGGCTGCGCACACACTGCACACAGTGTTTTTTGTAGCTCGGCGTACACATTGAATCACACACTTGCACGGCAAATTTACACTGCCCCTGTAGGCGGCGACTATCTGATTGCAGGACTGCAAAATTAGCAGCCCAGCGATCAGACCCCCTTAGCACAAATTTGTCCAAATATATGGACCCATCCACTAAATTCAGCTGACCTATATTCCCTAACATCCCTAATACTAACACATTGGGGTAAATGTAATAGGATCCGAGTTGCTGGAGATCCAAACTGGTTTTGCCTAGTAAATGATTACCGCTTTCAAAATATGTCCGTTCTGGGATGAAATCCTGGACCTCTGGCAACTGGGTGTAGTACGGGTGATTGGCGGTCTCCTGACCGCCGGTCACCTTACCGACGCCGGGATCCCGGCAGCATACCGACGCCGGGATCCCGGCGGGGAGGGGCGAGTGCAGCAAGCCCCTTGCGGGCACGGTGGCGACCTGCAGTCGCCATGGGTTCTATTCCCACTCTATGGGTGTCGTGGACACCCACGAGTGGAAATAGTCCCTGTTGGTCGGCATGCCGACCATCGGGATAGTGAGCCGTCGGGCTCACGGAGGAGGTCATGTGACTGTCGGTCAGCCGAACGGCGGTCACATGACTACCACCCCTGGCAACTTGCACCCTGTTACATTTACCACCTTATACAAATGTATCCAGGTCTTACTTTTGAATAGAGCCCATTCTAATATGTAGTCAGCAATGTAGGAACTTGTGTTAATTAAAACACCTGGGGGTCGATGGGAGGGGTGCTATTACCAGAATGAAGGAGCCTCACCTACAAGTGTGTAATGTATACACGAATATAGAGGGGGGAAAGGGAGGCTAGAACTGCACACCCTATTTTTAAACATAATGGGTGATACTGTAGCTCAGCATGTTTATAAATAGGGTGTGCAGTCCTAGTCTCCCCTTTGACCTTTTGTACCTATCTACCTAATACATGGACACCATTTGGTGTTGACCTATTGACTGTGGATCATAACATTGTCGATACATTGATCCTCACCCGTCTGTAATCTTGAATCACTGACAGAATCAGAAGCAGCTGCTCCCAACTGGATCATTGGTGCCAGCGGTGCCACCACATGTGGCGGGGCCCCTGCATGCGCAACCACCCCTCCCCCTGGTAGATCTCTGGCGGCCCTGGGTCTGTGATCTAATTGCAGTGTAACATCACCAGTTTGCATTTTATCGTGGCCTTATGGCCTAATCCAGAGGTGGACGCAGTACGGAAGTTTGTACAGTTGTATTTTTGCACCGCGGATGCAGCAGCAGCGTCATCAGCATATGTCCGCAGATCTGCTGCATGCAGAAAAAACGTTGTTGCGAATGAACCTGCGTCCACCACTGAATTAGTCTCTTAGACATAATGTATATATCATTGGCTATATGAAACCCCGCCCACATCAGACACACCATACACAGTATTTGTTACATTGTTTTTCCATTACGGCGAGCGGGTGGAAGAGCCCGCGCCATTTCTTGGTATTTACACCCCAAAGTGACTATCTTTAAATTGAATTTCTGGTGATGTTAAATATTCTATTCACCTCATAAGCCTACCTTGTAAGGAACCCTTTCCTACAGTGTATGGGGTCTAACCTAGGGTTAGGCGTCAAGGGAAGAAATTACTGGATCGCATTTTTATTCCAGAAGTAGCTATAAATAGCGGTTTTTATGACCCAGTTGATCCCCCGATGCACGGTGATAAATACATCTCTCCTGTAAGAAAGTACACCGAGGCATAATTCTTTCTTTTTGTGCGAGCTGCGGCTGATACACGAAATAAAAAAACGATGAAACAGCATTCTGCTGAATTATTCATCTGAAATACTAGAATGCCACGGGTGCGAGGTATGTTCAGATGCAATACTAGATTATCCCTGTCATTCCCAGCCACTGACAGCTGATTTCTTCCCAGTACTATAAGTGCTGCTGTTGTGAAGAGCTGGATGCTGGAACCTGGCTGGAACCTGGCGGGAACATGGCTGGAGCCTTATTATAATATTACTAGAGATGAGCGGGTTCGGTTCCTCGGAATCCGAACTTCAGCCTTTTTTGCACGGGTCCGAGCAGACTCGGATCCTCCCGCCTTGCTCGGTTAACCCGAGCGCGCCCGAACGTCATCATCCCGCTGTCGGATTCTCGCGAGACTCGGATTCTATATAAGGAGCCGCGCGTCGCCGCCATTTTCACACGTGCATTGAGATTGATAGGGAGAGGACGTGGCTGGCGTCCTCTCCGTTTAGATTAGATTAGAGAGTCAGAGACACTTGAGTTGATTTACTAATTTGGGGAGCATTAGGAGGAGTACTCAGTACAGTGCAGCAGAGTTTTGCTGATAGTGTGACCACCAGTTTAATTTTAATCGGTTCTCTGCCT
Source organism: Pseudophryne corroboree (assembly GCF_028390025.1). Taxonomy (NCBI): domain Eukaryota; kingdom Metazoa; phylum Chordata; class Amphibia; order Anura; family Myobatrachidae; genus Pseudophryne; species Pseudophryne corroboree. The sequence goes on from NC_086446.1 coordinate 790,586,557, forward strand.
GAAAAAAACCGATACACAGTCACATACCATATCTGTGCTCAGCCTCAGTGTGCTGCATGATAATATGATAATGATATATCATCTATGTATGTATATCTGACTGTGCTGAGTGCTCACTGCCAGTGCTCACACAGCTGAATTGTGGGGGAGACTGGGGTGCAGTTATAGCAGGAGTACAGTGCACACTTTTGCTGCCAGTGTGACTGACCAGTGACCACCAGTATATTGTCTGCCTGAAAAAGTTAAACACTCCTGTGGTGTTTTTTTTTTTTATTCTATAAACGCATTCTGCTGACAGTGTCCAGCAGGTCCGTCATTCATTATATTATATAAATATTTACCTGCAGTAGTGTTATATTTTTTTTGTTCATCTCTATCATCTTTATCATCTCTATATTAGCAGACGCAGTACGGTAGTCCACGGCTGTAGCTACCTCTGTGTCGTCAGTGCTCGTCCATAATTGTATACCTACCTGTGGTGGGTTTTTTTTTTTCTATCTTCTTCATACTAGTAGTTCAGCAGTCTGCTGACAGCGTCCAGCAGGTCCGTCATTATATATTATATATACCTGCAGTAGTGATATATATATATATATTTTTTATATCATTATCATCTCTATATTAGCAGACGCAGTACGGTAGTCCACGGCTGTGGCTACCTCTGTGTCGTCAGTGCTCGTCCATAATTGTATACCTACCTGTGGTGGGGTTTTTTTTTTCTATCTTCTTCATACTAGTAGTTCAGCAGTCTGCTGACAGCGTCCAGCAGGTCCGTCATTATATATTATATATATATACCTGCAGTAGTGATATATATATATTTTTTATATCATTATCATCTCTATATTAGCAGACGCAGTACGGTAGTCCACGGCTGTGGCTACCTCTGTGTCGTCAGTGCTCGTCCATAATTGTATACCTACCTGTGGTGGGGTTTTTTTTTTCTATCTTCTTCATACTAGTAGTTCAGCAGTCTGCTGACAGCGTCCAGCAGGTCCGTCATTATATATTATATATACCTGCAGTAGTGATATATATATATTTTTTATATCATTATCATCTCTATATTAGCAGATGCAGTACGGTAGTCCACGGCTGTGGCTACCTCTGTGTCGTCAGTGCTCGTCCATAATTGTATACCTACCTGTGGTGGGTTTTTTTTTCTATCTTCTTCATACTAGTAGTTCAGCAGTCTGCTGACAGCGTCCAGCAGGTCCGTCATTATATATTATATATACCTGCAGTAGTGATATATATATATTTTTTATATCATTATCATCTCTATATTAGCAGACGCAGTACGGTAGTCCACGGCTGTGGCTACCTCTGTGTCGTCAGTGCTCGTCCATAATTGTATACCTACCTGTGGTGGGTTTTTTTTTTTTCTATCTTCTTCATACTAGTAGTTCAGCAGTCTGCTGACAGCATCCAGCAGGTCCGTCATTATATATTATATATACCTGCAGTAGTGATATATATATATTTTTTATATCATTATCATCTCTATATTAGCAGACACAGTACGGTAGTCCACGGCTGTGGCTACCTCTGTGTCGTCAGTGCTCGTCCATAATTGTATACCTACCTATGGCGGGGTTTTTTTTTTCTATCTTCTTCATGCTAGTAGTTCAGCAGTCTGCTGACAGCGTCCAGCAGGTCCGTCATTATATATTATATATATATACCTGCAGTAGTGATATATATATATATTTTATATCATTATCATCTCTATATTAGCAGACGCAGTACGGTAGTCCACGGCTGTGGCTACCTCTGTGTCGTCAGTGCTCGTCCATAATTGTATACCTACCTGTGGTGGGTTTTTTTTTTTTCTATCTTCTTCATACTAGTAGTTCAGCAGTCTGCTGACAGCGTCCAGCAGGTCCGTCATTATATATTATATATACCTGCAGTAGTGATATATATATTTCTCTGACGTCCTAGTGGATGCTGGGAACTCCGTAAGGACCATGGGGAATAGCGGGCTCCGAAGGAGGCTGGGCACTCTAGAAAGATTTCAGACTACCTGGTGTGCACTGGCTCCTCCCACTATGACCCTCCTCCAAGCCTCAGTTAGAATTCGTGCCCGGCCGAGGTTGGATGCACACTAGGGGCTCTCCTGAGCTCTTAGAAAGAATAGACTTAGGTTTTTTATTTTCAGTGAGACCTGCTGGCAACAGGCTCACTGCAGCGAGGGACTAAGGGGAGAAGAAGCGAACTCGCCTGCTTGCAGCCGGATTGGGCTTCTTAGGCTACTGGACACCATTCGCTCCAGAGGGATCGACCGCAGGCCCAGTCCTTGGTGTTCGGTCCCGGAGCCGCGCCGCCGTCCCCCTTACAGAGCCAGAAGCAAGAAGATGGTCCGGAAAATCGGCGGCATGAAGACTCTGTCTTCACCAAGGTAGCGCACAGCACTGCAGCTGTGCGCCATTGCTCCTCTCACACTTCACACTCTGGTCACTGAGGGTGCAGGGCGCTGGGGGGGGGCGCCCTGAGGCAGCAATAATAACACCTTGGCTGGCTAAAATACCTCAATATATAACCCCAGAGGCTATATATGAGGTAAATACCCCTGCCAGAATTCCATAAAAAGCGGGAGAATAGGCCGCGAAAAAGGGGCGGAGCCTATCTCCTCAGCACACTGGCGCCATTTTTCCCTCACAGCTCGGCTGGAAGGAAGCTGCCTGGCTCTTCCCTGCAATATACAGTAACAGTAAGAGGGAAAAGAGAGGGGGGGCATTAAATTTGGCAGTATATATACTAGAGATGAGCGGGTTCGGTTTCTCTGAATCCGAACCCGCCCGAACTTCATGGTTTTTTTCACGGGTCCGAGCAGACTCGGATCCTCCCGCCTTGCTCGGTTAACCCGAGCGCGCCCGAACGTCATCATGACGCTGTCGGATTCTCGCGAGACTCGGATTCTATATAAGGAGCCGCGCGTCGCCGCCATTTTCACACGTGCATTGAGATTGATAGTGAGAGGACGTGGCTGGCGTCCTCTCCATTTAGATTATAAGAGAGAGAGATTTACTGGAGCTTAGGACTAGGAGGAGTACTGTAGAAGTGTAGAGAGTGCAGAGAGTTTACTAGTGAGTGACCACCAGACAGTGCAGTTTATTTAATATATCCGTTCTCTGCCTGAAAAAAGCGATACACACAGTGACTCAGTCACATACCACATCTGTGTGCACTGCTCAGGCTCAGCCCAGTGTGCTGCATCATCTATATATATTATATATCTGTCTGACTGCTCAGCTCACACAGCTTATAATTGTGGGGGAGACTGGGGAGCACTGCAGTGCCAGTTATAGGTTATAGCAGGAGCCAGGAGTACATAATATTATATAGTGAGTGACCACCAGACAGTGCAGTTTATTTATATATCCGTTCTCTGCCTGAAAAAAGCGATACACACAGTGACTCAGTCACATACCATATCTGTGTGCACTGCTCAGGCTCAGCCCAGTGTGCTGCATCATCTATATATATTATATATCTGTCTGACTGCTCAGCTCACACAGCTTATAATTGTGGGGGAGACTGGGGAGCACTGCAGTGCCAGTTATAGGTTATAGCAGGAGCCAGGAGTACATAATATTATATAGTGAGTGACCACCAGACAGTGCAGTTTATTTATATATCCGTTCTCTGCCTGAAAAAAGCGATACACACAGTGACTCAGTCACATACCATATCTGTGTGCACTGCTCAGGCTCAGCCCAGTGTGCTGCATCATCTATATATATTATATATCTGTCTGACTGCTCAGCTCACACAGCTTATAATTGTGGGGGAGACTGGGGAGCACTGCAGTGCCAGTTATAGGTTATAGCAGGAGCCAGGAGTACATAATATTATATTAAAATTAAACAGTGCACACTTTTGCTGCAGGAGTGCCACTGCCAGTGTGACTGACCAGTGACCTGACCACACTGACCACCAGTATAGTTAGTAGTATACTTATATTGTGATTGCCTGAAAAAGTTAAACACTCGTCGTGTGACTTCACTTGTGTGTTGTTGTTTTTTTTATTCTATAAAAATAAAACTCATTCTGCTGACAGACAGTGTCCAGCAGGTCCGTCATTATATAATATATAATATATACCTGTCCGGCTGCAGTAGTGATATATATATATTTTTTATATCATTTATCATCCAGTCGCAGCAGACACAGTACGGTAGTTCACGGCTGTGGCTACCTCTGTGTCTGCACTCGGCAGGCAGTCCGTCCATAATTGTATACCACCTAACCGTGGTTTTTTTTTCTTCTTTATACATACATACTACTACGACATCTCTTTATCAACCAGTCTATATTAGCAGCAGACACAGTACAGTACGGTAGTTCACGGCTGTGGCTACCTCTGTGTCTGCACTCGGCAGGCAGTCCGTCCATAATTGTATACCACCTAACCTTTTTCTTTGCATCATGTGCTGATTGGGGAGGGTTTTTTGGAAGGGACATCCTGCGTGACACTGCAGTGCCACTCCTAAATGGGCCCGGTGTTTGTGTCGGCCACTAGGGTCGCTAATCTTACTCACACAGTCAGCTACCTCATTGCGCCTCTTTTTTTCTTTGCGTCATGTGCTGTTTGGGGAGGGTTTTTTGGAAGGGACATCCTGCGTGACACTGCAGTGCCACTCCTAGATGGGCCCGGTGTTTGTGTCGGCCACTAGGGTCGCTAATCTTACTCACACAGCTACCTCATTGCGCCTCTTTTTTTCTTTGCGTCATGTGCTGTTTGGGGAGGGTTTTTTGGAAGGGACATCCTGCGTGACACTGCAGTGCCACTCCTAGATGGGCCCGGTGTTTGTGTCGGCCACTAGGGTCGCTAATCTTACTCACACAGCTACCTCATTGCGCCTCTTTTTTTCTTTGCGTCATGTGCTGTTTGGGGAGGGTTTTTTGGAAGGGCCATCCTGCGTGACACTGCAGTGCCACTCCTAGATGGGCCCGGTGTTTGTGTCGGCCACTAGGGTCGCTAATCTTACTCACACAGCTACCTCATTGCGCCTCTTTTTTTCTTTGCGTCATGTGCTGTTTGGGGAGGGTTTTTTGGAAGGGACATCCTGCGTGACACTGCAGTGCCACTCCTAGATGGGCCCGGTGTTTGTGTCGGCCACTAGGGTCGCTTATCTTACTCACACAGCGACCTCGGTGCAAATTTTAGGACTAAAAATAATATTGTGAGGTGTGAGGTATTCAGAATAGACTGAAAATGAGTGTAAATTATGGTTTTTGAGGTTAATAATACTTTGGGATCAAAATGACCCCCAAATTCTATGATTTAAGCTGTTTTTTAGTGTTTTTTGAAAAAAACACCCGAATCCAAAACACACCCGAATCCGACAAAAAAAATTCGGTGAGGTTTTGCCAAAACGCGTTCGAACCCAAAACACGGCCGCGGAACCGAACCCAAAACCAAAACACAAAACCCGAAAAATTTCAGGCGCTCATCTCTAATATATACATGTATTATATGAAAAGCAGCTATTAGGGACATAACTCAGTTAGTCCCTGTATATATATAGTGCTCTGGTGTGTGCTGGCATACTCTCACTCTGTCCCCCCAAAGGGCTTTTTGTGGGTCATGTCCTCAGTTGAGCATTCCCTGTGTGTGTGGGGTGTGTCGGTACGGCTGTGTCGACATGTTTGATGAGGATAATGAGGTGGAGGCGGAGCAGATGCATTTTGAAGGGACGTCACCCCCTGCGGGGCAGACACCCGAGTGGATGAACTTATGGAAAGAAATGAGTGCACGTATAGATTCTTTACATAAGAAATTTGACGACATGCCAAATGTGGGACAGCCGGGATCTCAGCTCGTGCCTGTCCAGGTGCCTCAGGGGTCGTCAGGGGCTCTAAAACGCCCGCTACCTCAGTTTGCAGACCCGGATGTCGACACGGATACTGATAACAGTGTCGACGACGATGAGTCAAACCTAATGCCTGTCAGGGCCATTCACTGCATGATTGAGGCAATGAAAGAGGTGTTAAACATTTCTGATTTACATCCAGGTACCACAAAAAAGGGTATTATGTTTGGGGAGAAAAAACTACCCGTAGTTTTTCCCCCATCAGATGAACTAAATGAAGTGTGTGAAGAAGCGTGGGCTTTTCCCTGATAAAAAATTTGTAATTCCTAAGAAGGTACTAATGGCGTTCCCTTTCCCGCCAGAGGATAGGTCACGTTGGGAAACACCACCTAGGGTGGATAAAGCGCTCACACGTTTGTCAAAAAAGGTGGCACTACCCTCTCAGGATACGGCCGCCCTTAAGGAGCCTGCTGATAGAAAGCAGGAGGCAATCCTGAAGTCTGTATACACACACTCAGGCATTATACTTAGACCAGCTATTGCGTCAGCTTGGATGTGCAGTGCTGCCGCTGCATGGTCAGAAAAACTGTCAGAAAATATTGACACACTAGACAGAGACACTATTCTGCTAACGATTGACCATATAAAAGATTCAGTCTTATATATGAGAGATGCACAGAGGGAAATTTGCCGGCTGGCATCTAAAGTAAGTGCATTGTCTATCTCTGCTAGGAGATGCTTATGGACTCGTCAGTGGACGGGAGATGCAGATTCCAAGAGGCACATGGAAGTTTTGCCTTATAAAGGGGAGGAATTATTTGGGGATGGTCTCTCCGACCTAGTTTCCACAGCAACGTCTGGGAAGTCAGCATTTTTACCCCATGTTCCCTCACAGCCTAAGAAGGCGCCATTTTATCAGGTTCAGTCCTTTCGGACCCAGAAAAGCAAGCGTGGAAAAGGAGGGTCTTTTCTTTCTAGAGGCAGAGGTAGGGGAAAAAGGCTGCAACAGACAGCAGGTTCCCAGGAACAAAAGTCCTCCCCCGCTTCCTCTTCCAAGTCCGCCGCATGACGGTGGGGCTCCACAGGTGGAGCCAGGTACGGTGGGGGCCCGCCTCAGAAATTTAAGCGATCAGTGGGCTCGCTCACAGGTGGATCCCTGGATCCTTCAAGTAGTATCTCAGGGATACATGCTGGAATTCGAGGCGGCTCCACCCCACCGGTTCCTAAAATCTGCCTTGCCGATTGCTCCCTCAGACAGGGAGGCGGTGCTAGCGGCAATTCACAAGCTGTATTCCCAGCAGGTGATAATCAAGGTACCCCTACTTCAACAAGGCCGGGGTTACTATTCCACACTATTTGTGGTACCGAAGCCGGACGGTTCGGTGAGACCCATTTTAAATTTGAAATCCTTGAACATGTACATAAAAAAATTCAAGTTCAAGATGGAATCGCTCAGGGCGGTTATTGCAAGCCTGGACGAGGGGGATTACATGGTTACCCTGGACATCAAGGATGCTTACCTGCATGTCCCCATTTACCATCCTCACCAGGAGTACCTCAGATTTGTGGTACAGGATTGCCATTACCAATTCCAGACGCTGCCGTTTGGACTCTCCACGGCACCAAGGGTATTTACCAAGGTTATGGCGGAAATGATGATACTCCTTCGAAGAAAGGGAGTTTTCATTATCCCGTACTTGGACGATCTCCTAATAAAGGCACGGTCCAAAGAACAGTTGTTGGTGGGAGTAACACTATCTCAGGAAGTGCTGAACCAGCACGGCTGGATTCTGAATATCCCAAAGTCACAGCTGGTCCCGACGACACGTCTACTGTTCCTGGGGATGATTCTGGACACAGTCCAGAAAAAAGTGTTTCCCCCGGAGGAGAAAGCCAGGGAGTTGTCTTCTCTAGTCAGAGACCTCCTGAAACCAAAACAGGTATCGGTGCATCACTGCACGCGGGTCTTGGGAAAGATGGTAGCTTCTTACGAAGCAATTCCATTCGGCAGGTTCCATGCCAGAATCTTTCAGTGGGACCTGTTGGACAAGTGGTCCGGATCGCATCTTCAGATGCATCGCTTGATAACCCTGTCTGCAAGAACCAGGGTGTCTCTTCTGTGGTGGCTGCAGAGTGCTCATCTTCTGGAGGGTCGCAGATTCGGCATTCAGGACTGGGTCCTGGTGACCACGGATGCCAGCCTGCGAGGCTGGGGGGCAGTCACAAAGGGAAGAAACTTCCAAGGACTATGGACAAGTCAGGAGACTTCCCTTCACATAAATATTCTGGAACTAAGGGCCATCTACAATGCCCTAAGTCAAGCAAAATCCCTGCTCCTACACCAGCCGGTGCTGATCCAGTCAGACAACATCACGGCAGTCGCCCATGTGAATCGACAGGGCGGCACAAGAAGCAGGATGGCAATGACAGAAGCCACAAGAATTCTCCGATGGGCGGAAAATCATGTACTAGCACTGTCAGCAGTGTTCATTCCGGGAGTGGACAACTGGGAAGCAGACTTCCTCAGCAGACACGACCTCCACCCGGGAGAGTGGGGACTTCATCCAGAAGTCTTCCAAATGATTGTACATCAGTGGGGTCGTCCACAGGTGGACATGATGGCGTCCCGCCTAAACAAAAAACTAGAGAGGTATTGCGCCAGGTCAAGAGACCCTCAAGCGATAGCTGTGGACGCTCTGGTGACACCGTGGGTGTACCAGTCAGTTTATGTGTTCCCTCCGCTGCCTCTCATACCAAAGGTATTGAGAATAATAAGAAAGCGAGGAGTAAACACAATTCTCGTGGTTCCGGATTGGCCAAGAAGAACATGGTACCCGGAACTTCAAGAGATGATCTCAGAGGACCCGTGGCCTCTGCCGCTAAGACAAGACCTGCTACAGCAGGGGCCCTGTCTGTTCCAAGACTTACCGCGGCTGCGTTTGACGGCATGGCGGTTGAACGCCGGATCCTGAAAGAAAAGGGCATTCCGGAGGAAGTCATTCCTACGCTTATTAAAGCCAGGAAAGAGGTTACAGCAAATCATTATCACCGCATATGGCGGAAATATGTTGCATGGTGTGAGGCCGAAAAGGCCCCAACTGAGGAATTTCAACTAGGTCGATTTCTGCATTTCCTGCAAGCAGGAGTGAATATTGGCCTAAAACTGGGTTCCATTAAGGTACAGATCTCGGCTCTATCGATTTTCTTTCAGAAAGAACTAGCTTCAGTACCTGAAGTTCAGACATTTATAAAGGGAGTGCTGCATATTCAGCCCCCATATGTGCCTCCTGTGGCACCTTGGGATCTCAACGTGGTGTTGAGTTTCTTAAAATCACATTGGTCTTAACCACTAAAAACCGTGGATCTGAAATATCTCACGTGGAAGGTGGTCATGTTATTGGCCTTGGCTTCTGCCAGGCGAGTATCAGAATTGGCGGCTTTGTCTTATAAAAGCCCTTATCTGATTTTCCATATGGATAGGGCAGAATTGAGGACTCGTCCCCAGTTTCTCCCTAAGGTGGTGTCAGCGTTTCATTTGAACCAGCCTATTGTGGTGCCTGCGGCCACTAGGGACTTGGAGGACTCCAAGTTGTTAGACGTGGTCAGGGCCCTGAAAATATATGTTTCCAGGACGGCTGGAGTCAGAAAATCTGACTCGCTGTTTATCCTATATGCACCCAACAAGCTGGGTGCTCCTGCTTCTAAGCAGACTATTGCTCGTTGGATTTGTAGTACAATTCAACTTGCACATTCTGTGGCAGGCCTGCCACAGCCAAAATCTGTCAATGCCCATTCCACAAGGAAGGTGGGCTCATCTTGGGCGGCTGCCCGAGGGGTCTCGGCTTTACAACTTTGCCGAGCTGCTACTTGGTCAGGGGCAAACACGTTTGCAAAATTCTATAAATTTGATACCCTGGCTGAGGAGGACCTGGAGTTCTCTCATTCGGTGTTGCAGAGTCATCCGCACTCTCCCGCCCGTTTGGGAGCTTTGGTATAATCCCCATGGTCCTTACGGAGTTCCCAGCATCCACTAGGACGTCAGAGAAAATAAGAATTTACTCACCGGTAATTCTATTTCTCGTAGTCCGTAGTGGATGCTGGGCGCCCATCCCAAGTGCGGTTTATCTGCAATACTTGTACATAGTTATTGTTAACTAAATCGGGTTATTGTTGAGCCATCTGTTGAGAGGCTCAGTTGTTTCATACTGTTAACTGGGTTTCATATCACGAGTTGTACGGTGTGATTGGTGTGGCTGGTATGAGTCTTACCCGGGATTCAAAATCCTTCCTTATTGTGTACGCTCGTCCGGGCACAGTATCCTAACTGAGGCTTGGAGGAGGGTCATAGTGGGAGGAGCCAGTGCACACCAGGTAGTCTGAAATCTTTCTAGAGTGCCCAGCCTCCTTCGGAGCCCGCTATTCCCCATGGTCCTTACGGAGTTCCCAGCATCCACTACGGACTACGAGAAATAGAATTACCGGTGAGTAAATTCTTATTATTTTTTATATCATTATCATCTCTATATTAGCAGACGCAGTACGGTAGTCCACGGCTGTGGCTACCTCTGTGTCGTCAGTGCTCGTCCATAATTGTATACCTACCTGTGGTGGGGGTTTTTTTTTCTATCTTCTTCATACTAGTAGTTCAGCAGTCTGCTGACAGCGTCCAGCAGGTCCGTCATTATATATTATATATACCTGCAGTAGTGATATATATATATTTTTTATATCATTATCATCTCTATATTAGCAGACGCAGTACGGTAGTCCACGGCTGTGGCTACCTCTGTGTCGTCAGTGCTCGTCCATAATTGTATACCTACCTGTGGTGGGGTTTTTTTTTTCTATCTTCTTCATACTAGTAGTTCAGCAGTCTGCTGACAGCGTCCAGCAGGTCCGTCATTATATATTATATATACCTGCAGTAGTGATATATATATATTTTTTATATCATTATCATCTCTATACTAGCAGACACAGTACGGTAGTCCACGGCTGTAGCTACCTCTGTGTCGTCAGTCACTCGTCATCCATAAGTATACTAGTATCCATCCATCTCCATTGTTTACCTGAGGTGCCTTTTAGTTGTGCCTATTAAAATATATAGAACAAAAATGTTGAGGTTCCAAAAATAGGGAAAGATCAAGATCCACTTCCACCTCGTGCTGAAGCTGCTGCCACTAGTCATGGCCGAGACGATGAAATTCCATCAACGTCGTCTGCCAAGGCCGATGCCCAATGTCATAGTACAGAGCATGTAAAATCCAAAACACAAAATATCAGTAAAAAAAGGACTCAAAAATCTAAAATAAAATCGTTGGAGGAGAAGCGTAAACATGCCAATATGCCATTTACCACACGGAGTGGCAAGGAACGGCTGAGGCCCTGGCCTATGTTCATGGCTAGTGGTTCAGCTTCACATGAGGATGGAAGCACTCAGCCTCTCGCTAGAAAAATGAAAAGACTTAAGCTGGCAAAAGCACAGCAAAGAACTGTGAGTTCTTCGAAATCACAAATCCACAAGGAGAGTCCAATTGTGTCGGTTGCGATGCCTGACCTTCCCAACACTGGACGTGAAGAGCATGCGCCTTCCACCATTTGCACGCCCCCTGCAAGTGCTGGAAGGAGCACCTGCAGTCCAGTTCCTGATAGTCAGATTGAAGATGTCAGTGTTGAAGTACACCAGGATGAGGAGGATATGGGTGTTGCTGGCGCTGGGGAGGAAATTGACAAGGAGGATTCTGATGGTGAGGTGGTTTGTTTAAGTCAGGCACCCGGGGAGACACCTGTTGTCCGTGGGAGGAATATGGCCATTGACATGCCTGGTGAAAATACCAAAAAAATCAGCTCTTCGGTGTGGAAGTATTTCAACAGAAATGCGGACAACAGGTGTCAAGCCGTGTGTTGCCTTTGTCAAGCTGTAATAAGTAGGGGTAAGGACGTTAACCACCTCGGAACATCCTCCTTATACGTCACCTGCAGCGCATTCATCATAAGTCAGTGACAAGTTCAAAAACTTTGGGCGACAGCGGAAGCAGTCCACTGACCAGTAAATCCCTTCCTCTTGTAACCAAGCTCACGCAAACCACCCCACCAACTCCCTCAGTGTCAATTTCCTCCTTCCCCAGGAATGCCAATAGTCCTGCAGGCCATGTCACTGGCAAGTCTGACGAGTCCTCTCCTGCCTGGGATTCCTCCGATGCATCCTTGAGTGTAACGCCTACTGCTGCTGGCGCTGCTGTTGTTGCTGCTGGGAGTTGATGGTCATCCCAGAGGGGAAGTCGTAAGACCACTTTTACTACTTCCACCAAGCAATTGACTGTCCAACAGTCCTTTGCGAGGAAGATGAAATATCACAGCAGTCATCCTGCTGCAAAGCGGATAACTGAGGCCTTGGCATCCTGGGCGGTGAGAAACGTGGTTCCGGTATCCATCATTACTACAGAGCCAACTATAGACTTGTTTGAGGTACTGTGTCCCCGGTACCAAATACCATCTAGGTTCCATTTCTCTAAGCAGGCGATACCGAAAATGTACACAGACCTCAGAAAAAGACTCACCAGTGTCCTAAAAAAATGCAGTTGTACCCAATGTCCACTTAACCACGGACATGTGGACAAGTGGAGCAGGGCAGACTCAGGACTATATGACTGTGACAGCCCACTGGGTAGATGTATTGACTCCCGCTGCAAGAACAGCAGCGGCGGCACCAGTAGCAGCATCTCGCAAACGCCAACTCTTTCCTAGGCAGGCTACGCTTTGTATCACCGCTTTCCAGAATACGCACACAGCTGAAAACCTCTTACGGCAACTGAGGAAGATCATCGCAGAATGGCTTACCCCAATTGGACTCTCCTGTGGATTTGTGGCATCGGACAACGCCAGCAATATTGTGCGTGCATTATATCTGGGCAAATTCCAGCACGTCCCATGTTTTGCACATACCTTGAATTTGGTGGTGCAGAATTATTTAAAAAACGAGAGGGGCGTGCAAGAGATGCTGTCGGTGGCCAGAAGAATTGCGGGACACTTTCGGCGTACAGGCACCACGTACAGAAGACTGGAGCAACACCAAAAACGCCTGAACCTGCCCTGCCATCATCTGAAGCAAGAAGTGGTAACGAGGTGGAATTCAACCCTCTATAAGCTTCAGAGGTTGGAGGAGCAGCAAAAGGCCATTCAAGCCTATACATCTGACCACGATATAGGAGGTGGAATGCACCTGTATCAAGCGCAGTGGAGAATGATTTCAACGTTGTGCAAGGTTCTGCAACCTTTTGAACTTGCCACACGTGAAGTCAGTTCAGACACTGCCAGCCTGAGTCAGGTCATTCCCCTCATCAGGCTTTTGCAGAAGAATCTGGAGACATTGAAGGAGGAGCTAAGAAAGAGCGATTCCGCTAGGCATGTGGGACTTGTGGATGGAGCCCTTCATTCGCTTAACAAGGATTCACGGGTGGTCAATCTGTTGAAATCAGAGCACTACATTTTAGCCACCGTGCTCGATCCTAGATTTAAAACCTACGTTGTATCTCTCTTTCCGGCAGACACAAGTCTGCAGGGGTTCAAAGACCTGCTGGTGAGAAAATTATCAAGTCAAGTGGAACTTGATCGGTCAACAGCTCCTCCTTCACATTCTCCCGCAATTGGGGGTGCGAGGAATAGGCTCAGAATTCCGAGCCCACCCGCTGGCGGTGATGCAGGGCAGTCTGGAGCGACTGCTGATGCTGACATCTGGTCCGGACTGAAGGACCTGACAACGATTACGGACATGTCGTCTACTGTCACTGCATATGATTCTCTCACCATTGAAAGAATGGTGGAGGATTATATGAGTGACCGCATCCAAGTAGGCACGTCAGACAGTCCGTACGTATACTGGCAGGAAAAAGAGGCAATTTGGAGGCCCTTGCACAAACTGGCTTTATTCTACCTAAGTTGCCCTCCCACAAGTGTGTATTCCGAAAGAGTGTTTAGTGCCGCCGCTCACCTTGTCAGCAATCGGCGTACGAGGTTACTTCCAGAAAATGTGGAGAAGATGATGTTCATTAAAATGAATTATAATAAATTCCTCCGTGGAGACACTGACCAGCAGCAATTGCCTCCACAAAGTACACAGGGAGCTGAGATGGTGGATTCCAGTGGGGACGAATTGATAATCTGTGAGGAGGGGGATGTACACGGTGATGAATCGGAGGATGATGATGAGGTGGACATCTTGCCTCTGTAGAGCCAGTTTGTGCAAGGAGAGATCAATTGCTTCTTTTTTGGTGGGGGTCCAAACCAACCCGTCATTTCAGTCACAGTCGTGTGGCAGACCCTGTCACTGAAATGATGGGTTGGTTAAAGTGTGCATGTCCTGTTTATACAACATAAGGGTGGGTGGGAGGGCCCAAGGACAATTCCATCTTGCACCTCTTTTTTCTTTAATTTTTCTTTGCGTCATGTGCTGTTTGGGGAGTAGTTTTTTGAAGGGCCAGCCTGCGTGACACTGCAGTGCCACTCCTAGATGGGCCAGGTGTTTGTGTCGGCCACTAGGGTCGCTTAGCTTACTCACACAGCTACCTCATTGCGCCTCTTTTTTTCTTTGCGTCATGTGCTGTTTGGGGAGTAGTTTTTTGAAGGGCCATCCTGCGTGACCCTGCAGTGCCACTCCTAGATGGGCCAGGTGTTTGTGTCGGCCACTAGGGTCGCTTAGCTTACTCACACAGCTACCTCATTGCGCCTCTTTTTTTCTTTGCGTCATGTGCTGTTTGGGGAGTAGTTTTTTGAAGGGCCAGCCTGCGTGACACTGTAGTGCCACTCCTAGATGGGCCAGGTGTTTGTGTCGGCCACTTGGGTCGCTGAGCTTAGTCACACAGCTACCTCATTGCGCCTCTTTTTTTCTTTGCGTCATGTGCTGTTTGGGGAGTGTTTTTTGGAAGGGCCATCCTGCGTAACACTGCAGTGCCACTCATAGATGGGCCAGGTGTTTGTGTCGGCCACTTGGGTCGCTTAGCTTAGCCATCCAGCGACCTTGGTGCAAATTTTAGGACTAAAAATAATATTGTGAGGTGTGAGGTATTCAGAATAGACTGTAAATAAGTGTAAATTATGGTTATTGAGGTTGATAATACTATGGGATCAAAATGACCCCCAAATTCAATGATTTAAGCTGTTTTTTAGGTTTTTTTGAAAAAAACACCCGAATCCAAAACACACCCGAATCCGACAAAAAAAATTCGGTGAGGTTTTGCCAAAACGCGTTCGAACCCAAAACACGGCCGCGGAACCGAACCCAAAACCAAAACACAAAACCTGAAAAATTTCCGGTGCACATCTCTAAATATTACCTGGGTGATATTTGAGTGACAGTAGTCTTACAGCAAGTAAGGGGCAAACTGGATTTCGGAGGATGGAATTCCCAATATAAAAGTTATCCTGTGGGGCAGATGTATGATAAAGTGG
Source organism: Pseudophryne corroboree (assembly GCF_028390025.1). Lineage (NCBI taxonomy): Eukaryota > Metazoa > Chordata > Amphibia > Anura > Myobatrachidae > Pseudophryne > Pseudophryne corroboree. Next base: position 790,601,823 of record NC_086446.1, read on the forward strand.
AGAGAGATAAAGTAGCTACCATCTCCTGTCATTTTTCAAACACAGCATGTAACATGGCATTTAGGGGCTGATTGCTACTTTATCTCTCTCCACTTTATCACTCTCCAAGCTTACCACACCTCCCCCTGACCCTGGAGACAGGAAATTATTTCCATCCTAACCTTTTGTCAGATGCTACATCGTGTTCATCATGTAGAGAGTATGATACAGGTCGGGTACCTATCAATTCTAGTTTAGTTAACAACTTACATTGTACAGTAACAATAACAGTTTGAATAAAAAGTTGGGGGGAGATCCGCCACCTGATGGTTATATGTGGTTCTGCATCTTTCACTTTTTAATAGAGATGGTCGTCGAATGCTTGACCATCGATGGTGCCATTGGGACTTTATATCGATGAAAGATAACCACTGATGGAAAACCGTTGATGGAAAGGCATCTCTAGCTGTGGATGCATGAATGCAATGGGCCAATCACAGAAGCAGGGCAGAGCTAAGTGGAACACAATGAAAGGTGCACTTGAAAAATAAAGACATTTCTGTATCGCCACTGCACTTCCATGGTGGAGAAACATAGGACTTCTGCCATCGATACCATAATCTTCAACCATCGGTGGCACCCATCAATGTTTCTCTGACGTCCTAAGTGGATGCTGGGACTCCGTAAGGACCATGGGGAATAGTGGCTCCGCAGGAGACTGGGCACAACTAAAGAAAGCTTTAGGACTACCTTGTGTGCACTGGCTCTTCCCACTATGACCCTCCTCCAGACCTCAGTTAGATTCTTGTGCCCGGCTGAGCTGGATGCACACTAGGGGCTCTCCTGAGCTCCTAGAAAGAAAGTATATTTTAGGTTTTTTATTATACAGTGAGATCTGCTGGCAACAGACTCACTGCAGCGAGGGACTAAGGGGAGAAGAAGCGAACCTACCTGACTGGAGATAGCTTGGGCTTCTTAGGCTACTGGACACCATTAGCTCCAGAGGGATCGAACACAGGAACTGGCCTCGATCGTTCGGTCCCGGAGCCGCGCCGCCGTCCCCCTTACAGAGCCAGAAGCAAGAAGAGTCCGGAAAATCGGCGGCAGAATACTTCGGTCTTCAACAAGGTAGCGCACAGCACTGCAGCTGTGCGCCATTGCTCCTCATGTACACCACACACTGCGGTCACTGATGGGTGCAGGGCACCTGGGGGGTGGGGCGCCCTGAGGGCAATATTACACACCTTGGCTGGCAAATCTACACCATATATAGTCCCAGAGGCTATATAGGTGTAAAAAAATACCCCTGCCAGAGTTCGAAAAACGCGGGAGAAGTCAGCCGAAAAAGGGGCGGGGCTATCTCCCTCAGCACACTAGCGCCATTTCTCCCTCACAGCTCTGCTGGAAGGAAGCTCCCTGGCTCTCCCCTGCAGTCTACAAGCTACAGAAGGGTAAAAAAGAGAGGGGGGGGGGGGGCACTAAATTTAGGCGCAATATATATTATATAGCAGCTATAAGGGGATATAATTCAGTTAGTCTCTGTATTATATAGCGCTCTGGTGTGTGCTGGCATACTCTCTCTCTGTCTCCCCAAAGGGCTTTGTGGGGTCCTGTCCTCTGTCAGAGCATTCCCTGTGTGTGTGCGGTGTGTCGGTACGGCTGTGTCGACATGTTTGATGAGGAGGCTTATGTGGAGGCGGAGCAGATGCCTATAAATGTGATGTCACCCCCTGCGGGGCAGACACCTGAGTGGATGGACTTGTGGAAGGAATTACGTGAAAGTGTCGACTCCTTACATAAAAAATTTGACGACATGCCAAATGCGGGACAGCCGGCTTCTCAGCTCGTGCCTGCCCAGGCGTCTCAAAGGCCATCAGGGGCTCTAAAACGCCCGCTACCTCAGATGGCAGACACAGATGTTGACACGGATACTGATACCAGTGTCGACGATGAAGAGACTAATGTAATGTCCAATAGGGCCACTCGTTACATGTTTGAGGCAATGAAAAATGTATTACACATTTCTGATATTACCCCAGGTACCACAAAAAAGGGTATTATGTTTGGGGAGAAAAAACTACCAGTGGTTTTTCCCCCTTCTGAAGAATTAAATGAAGTGTGTGAAGTAGCGTGGGCTTCCCCCGATAAAAAATTGGTAATTTCTAAAAGGTTACTAATGGCGTACCCTTTCCCGCCAGAGGATAGGTCACGTTGGGAGACACCCCCTAGGGTGGATAAAGCGCTCACACGCTTGTCAAAGAAGGTGGCACTACCGTCTCCGGATACGGCCGCCCTAAAGGAGCCTGCTGATAGAAAGCAGGAGGCAATCCTGAAGTCTGTATATACACACTCAGGTATTATACTGAGACCAGCTATTGCTTCAGCATGGATGTGCAGTGCTGCAGCTGCGTGGTCAGATTCCCTGTCGGAAAATATTGACACCCTAGACAGGGACACTATATTGCTAACCATAGAGCATATAAAAGACGCAGTCTTATACATGAGAGATGCACAGAGGGATATTTGCCGGCTGGCATCTAAAATAAGTGCAATGTCCATTTCTGCCAGGAGAGGGTTATGGACTCGGCAGTGGACAGGGGATGCAGATTCTAAAAGGCACATGGAAGTTTTGCCTTATAAGGGTGAGGAGTTATTCGGGGATGGTCTCTCAGACCTAGTTTCCACAGCAACAGCTGGGAAGTCAGCATTTTTGCCCCATGTTCCCTCACAGCCTAAGAAAGCACCGTATTATCAGGTACAGTCCTTTTGGCCCCAGAAAAGCAGGCGGGGGAAAAGGCGCGGCCTTTCTGCCCAGAGGCAGAGGTAGGCTGAAAAAGCTGCAACAGACAGCCGGTTCCCAGGAGCAAAAGCCCTCCCCCGCTTCCTCCAAGTCCGCCGCATGACGGTGGGGCTCCACAGGCGGAGCCAGGTACGGTGGGGGGCCGGCTCAAAAATTTCAGCAATCAGTGGCCTCGCTCACGGGTGGATCCCTGGATCCTTCAAGTTGTATCTCAGGGGTACAAGCTGGAATTCGAGTCGTCTCCCCCCCGCCGTTTCCTCAAATCTGCCTTGCCGACAACTCCCTCAGGTAGGGAGGCTGTGCTAGAGGCAATTCACAAGCTGTATTCCCAGCAGGTGATAGTCAAGGTGCCCCTACTTCAACAAGGACGGGGTTACTATTAGAGATGAGCGCCTGAAATTTTTCGGGTTTTGTGTTTTGGTTTTGGGTTCGGTTCCGCGGCCGTGTTTTGGGTTCGAACGCGTTTTGGCAAAACCTCACCGAATTTTTTTTGTCGGATTCGGGTGTGTTTTGGATTCGGGTGTTTTTTTCAAAAAACACTAAAAAACAGCTTAAATCATAGAATTTGGGGGTCATTTTGATCCCAAAGTATTATTAACCTCAAAAACCATAATTTACACTCATTTTCAGTCTATTCTGAATACCTCACACCTCACAATATTATTTTTAGTCCTAAAATTTGCACCGAGGTCGCTGTGTGAGTAAGATAAGCGACCCTAGTGGCCGACACAAACACCGGGCCCATCTAGGAGTGGCACTGCAGTGTCACGCAGGATGTCCCTTCCAAAAAACCCTCCCCAAACAGCACATGACGCAAAGAAAAAAAGAGGCGCAATGAGGTAGCTGTGTGAGTAAGATTAGCGACCCTAGTGGCCGACACAAACACCGGGCCCATCTAGGAGTGGCACTGCAGTGTCACGCAGGATGGCCCTTCCAAAAAACCCTCCCCAAACAGCACATGACGCAAAGAAAAAAAGAGGCGCAATGAGGTAGCTGTGTGAGTAAGATTAGCGACCCTAGTGGCCGACACAAACACCGGGCCCATCTAGGAGTGGCACTGCAGTGTCACGCAGGATGTCCCTTCCAAAAAACCCTCCCCAAACAGCACATGACGCAAAGAAAAAAAGAGGCGCAATGAGGTAGCTGTGTGAGTAAGATTAGCGACCCTAGTGGCCGACACAAACACCGGGCCCATCTAGGAGTGGCACTGCAGTGTCACGCAGGATGTCCCTTCCAAAAAACCCTCCCCAAACAGCACATGACGCAAAGAAAAAAAGAGGCGCAATGAGGTAGCTGACTGTGTGAGTAAGATTAGCGACCCTAGTGGCCGACACAAACACCGGGCCCATTTAGGAGTGGCACTGCAGTGTCACGCAGGATGTCCCTTCCAAAAAACCCTCCCCAATCAGCACATGATGCAAAGAAAAAGGTTAGGTGGTATACAATTATGGACGGACTGCCTGCCGAGTGCAGACACAGAGGTAGCCACAGCCGTGAACTACCGTACTGTACTGTGTCTGCTGCTAATATAGACTGGTTGATAAAGAGATGTCGTAGTAGTATGTATGTATAAAGAAGAAAAAAAAACCACGGTTAGGTGGTATACAATTATGGACGGACTGCCTGCCGAGTGCAGACACAGAGGTAGCCACAGCCGTGAACTACCGTACTGTGTCTGCTGCGACTGGATGATAAATGATATAAAAAATATATATATATCACTACTGCAGCCGGACAGGTATATATTATATATTATATAATGACGGACCTGCTGGACACTGTCTGTCAGCAGAATGAGTTTTATTTTTATAGAATAAAAAAAACAACAACACACAAGTGAAGTCACACGACGAGTGTTTAACTTTTTCAGGCAATCACAATATAAGTATACTACTATACTGGTGGTCAGTGTGGTCAGGTCACTGGTCAGTCACACTGGCAGTGGCACTCCTGCAGCAAAAGTGTGCACTGTTTAATTTTAATATAATATTATGTACTCCTGGCTCCTGCTATAACCTATAACTGGCACTGCAGTGCTCCCCAGTCTCCCCCACAATTATAAGCTGTGTGAGCTGAGCAGTCAGACAGATATATAATATATATAGATGATGCAGCACACTGGGCTGAGCCTGAGCAGTGCACACAGATATGGTATGTGACTGAGTCACTGTGTGTATCGCTTTTTTCAGGCAGAGAACGGATATATTAAATAAACTGCACTGTCTGGTGGTCACTCACTAGTAAACTCTCTGCACTCTCTACACTTCTACAGTACTCCTCCTAGTCCTAAGCTCCAGTAAATCTCTCTCTCTTATAATCTAAATGGAGAGGACGCCAGCCACGTCCTCTCACTATCAATCTCAATGCACGTGTGAAAATGGCGGCGACGCGCGGCTCCTTATATAGAATCCGAGTCTCGCGAGAATCCGACAGCGTCATGATGACGTTCGGGCGCGCTCGGGTTAACCGAGCAAGGCGGGAGGATCCGAGTCTGCTCGGACCCGTGAAAAAAACCATGAAGTTCGGGCGGGTTCGGATTCAGAGAAACCGAACCCGCTCATCTCTAGTTACTATTCCACAATGTTTGTGGTACCGAAACCGGACGGTTCGGTGAGACCCATTTTAATTTTGAAATCCTTGAACACATATATAAAAAATTCAAGTTCAAGATGGAATCGCTCAGGGCGGTTATTGCAAGCCTGGAAGAGGGGGATTACATGGTATCCCTGGACATCAAGGATGCTTACCTGCATGTCCCCATTTACCATCCTCACCAGGAGTACCTCAGATTTGTGGTACAGGATTGTCATTACCAATTCCAGACGTTGCCGTTCGGTCTGTCCACGGCACCGAGGGTATTTACCAAGGTAATGGCCGAAATGATGATACTCCTTCGAAAAAAGGGAGTTTTAATTATCCCATACTTGGACGATCTCCTAATAAAGGCGGGATCCAAAGAGCAGTTGTTGGTGGGGGTAGCACTATCTCAGGAAGTGCTACGTCAGCACGGTTGGATTCTAAATTTTCCAAAGTCACAGCTGGTCCCTACGAAGCGTCTACTGTTCCTGGGGATGGTTCTGGACACAGACCAGAAAAAAGTGTTTCTCCTGGAGGAGAAAGCCAAGGAGCTGTCATCTCTAGTCAGAGGCCTCCTGAAACCAAAACAGGTCTTGGTGCATCACTGCACGCGAGTCCTGGGAAAGATGGTAGCTTCTTACGAAGCAATTCCATTCGGCAGGTTCCATGCAAGAACTTTTCAGTGGGACCTGTTGGACAAGTGGTCCGGATCGCATCTTCAGATGCATCGGCTGATAACCCTGTCTCCAAGGACCAGGGTGTCTCTGCTGTGGTGGCTACAGAGTGCTCATCTTCAAGAGGGCCGCAGATTCGGAATACAGGACTGGGTCCTGGTGACCACGGATGCCAGCCTTCGAGGCTTGGGAGCAGTCACACAGGGAAGAAACTTCCAAGGACTATGGACAAATCAGGAGATTTCCCTACACATAAATATTCTGGAACTGAGGGCCATTTACAATGCCCTAAGTCAAGCAAGACCCCTGCTTCAAAACCAGCCGGTACTGATCCGATCAGACAACATCACGGCAGTCGCCCATGTAAACCGACAGGGTGGCACAAGAAGCAGGATGGTGATGACAGAAGCCACAAAGATTCTCCGATGGGCGGAAAATCACATGTTAGCACTGTCAGCAGTGTTCATTCCGGGTGTGGCAACTGGGATGCAGACTTCCTCAGCAGGCACGACCTCCACCCGGGAGAGTGGGGACTTCATCCAGAAGTCTTCCAAATGCTGGTAAACCGTTGGGAAAGGCCACAGGTGGACATGATGGCGTCCCGCCTCAACAAAAAGCTAAAAAGATATTGCGCCAGGTCAAGAGACCCCCAGGCGATAACTGTGGACGCTCTAGTGACACCGTGGGTGTACCAGTCGGTTTATGTGTTCCCTCCTATACCTCTCATACCAAAGGTACTGAGAATAATAAGAAGGAGAGGAGTAAGAACGATACTCGTGGTTCCGGATTGGCCAAGAAGAGCTTGGTACCCAGAACTTCAAGAAATGATCTCAGAGGACCCATGGCCTCTGCCGCTCAGACAGGACCTGCTGCAGCAGGGACCCTGTCTGTTCCAAGACTTACCGCGGCTGCGTTTGACGGCATGGCGGTTGACCACCGGATCCTAAAAGAAAAGGGCATTCCGGAGGAAGTCATTCCTACTCTCATTAAAGCCAGGAAAGATGTAACCGCACAACATTATCACCGCATATGGAGAAAATATGTTGCGTGGTGTGAGGCCAGGAAGGCCCCAACGGAGGAATTTCAGCTGGGTCGCTTTCTGCACTTCCTACAGTCAGGAGTGACTATGGGCCTAAAATTGGGTTCCATTAAGGTCCAGATTTCGGCTCTGTCGATTTTCTTCCAAAAAGAACTGGCTTCACTGCCTGAAGTTCAGACATTTGTTAAGGGAGTCCTGCATATTTAGCCTTCTTTTGTGCCTCCAGTGGCACCTTGGGACCTCAACGTGGTGTTGGGTTTCCTAAAGTCACATTGGTTTGAGCCACTTAAAACCATGGATTTAAAATATCTCACGTGGAAAGTGGTCATGCTTTTGGCCTTGGCTTCGGCCAGGCGTGTGTCAGAATTGGTGGCTTTGTCGTGTAAAAGCCCCTATCTGATTTTCCATATGGATAGGGCAGAATTGAGGACTCGTCCCCAGTTTCTCCCTAAGGTGGTATCAGCTTTTCACTTGAACCAACCTATCGTGGTGCCTGCGGCTACTAGGGACTTGGAGGACTCCAAGTTACTGGACGTAGTCAGGGCCTTGAAACTTTATGTTTCCAGGACGGCTGGAGTCAGGAAGACTGACTCGGTATTTATCCTGTATGCACCCAACAAGCTGGGTGTTCCTGCTTCGAAGCAGACTATTGCTCGCTGTATTTATAGCACAATTCAGCTTGCGCATTCTGCGGCTGGCCTGCCGCATCCTAAATCTGTAAAAGCCCATTCCACGAGGAAGGTGGGCTCTTCTTGGGCGGCTGCCCGAGGGGTCTCGGCTTTACAACTTTGCCGAGCTGCTACTTGGTCAGGGGCAAACACGTTTGCTAAATTCTACAAATTTGATACCCTGGCTGAGGAGGACCTTGAGTTCTCTCATTCAATGCTGCAGAGTCATCCGCACTCTCCCGCCCGTTTGGGAGCTTTGGTATAATCCCCATGGTCCTTACGGAGTCCCAGCATCCACTTAGGGCGTCAGAGAAAATAAGATTTTACTCACCGGTAAATCTATTTCTCGTAGTCCGTAGTGGATACTGGGCGCCCGTCCCAAGTGCGGATTGTCTGCAATACTTGTACATAGTTATTGTTAACTAAAGGGTTATTGTTGAGCCATCTGTTGAGAGGCTCAGTTATATTTCATACTGTTAACTGGATATAATATCACGAGTTATACGGTGTGATTGGTGTGGCTGGTATGAGTCTTACCCGGGATTCAAAATCCTTCCTTGTTGTGTCAGCTCTTCCGGGCACAGTATCCTAACTGAGGTCTGGAGGAGGGTCATAGTGGGAGGAGCCAGTGCACACCAGGTAGTCCTAAAGCTTTCTTTAGTTGTGCCCAGTCTCCTGCGGAGCCGCTATTCCCCATGGTCCTTACGAAGTCCCAGCATCCACTACGGACTACGAGAAATAGATTTACCGGTGAGTAAAATCTTATTTTTCTAACCATCGATGATAGATGGTCATCCCAACATTTTACTGTTTTTTATTTCCATATTGGGTTCGTTTACTTGATACTATGTAGTGGTTCAGTATACATGACCGCAGGACTGGATGCCGGAGGTCAAAATACTGATGCCGGCATCCCATGGAATGAAATCCCGTCAGAGGCGATTTACGTAATCTAACCCCTGTTCTCTATCCCCTAACTAACCCTATCCCTCACCCCCTTGGTGCCTAAATCTAACCTCCCCCCGGTGGTGTCTAACCTCCCCCCCCCTTCATCCGCAGCCTAACCCTAACTTCCCCGGTGTCGGCTAAATCTAACCTCCCCCCTCTGGCAGTAGTCAGAGCTCTGTGGCTATACTTACAATGGTCGGGATTCCGGCTGTTGGGAGTCTCGGCATCGGTATTTTGACCCCTGTCAAAGTTCCATGGTCGGGATAGTGACAGGTGACGAGATTCCGGCATCGGTATTTCACCAGTCAGGTTCCCGACAGTCGGGATGTTAACCGCATCCCCCATGTAGCACCGATTTATGAATTCTCCTCCAATTGCCATTCAGTACATTCAGGTGATACTAAAATAATGTGAAAATGGTGTGAAAACAGAAAACGCCCCATTTCACATTATTTAAGTAAAAATATTTTTTATAAATATGCCCGTTAGAACTTTCACTGTTGTACATTGTGACCGAAACCTGAATATAAATATTCTATTGTAGCTGGAGAGTTTTAGCAACCACAACACGCAATTTTTAAATATCAGCAGTTGTAGGTAATACAATAAATGACAGCTAATGAGTCCCACAATACACAGATACTGTATAACAACTTGTAAAATAACTAATCCTTTCTCACGGAATTACATCTTCCCTGGCCAGGCTTGTATCGGTGCACATAAGGACCCTCATTCCGAGTTGTTCACTCGCTAGCTGCTTTTAGCAGCATTGCACACGCTAGGCCGCCGCCCTCTGGGAGTGAATTTTAGTTTAGCAGAATAGCGAACGAAAGATTAGCAGATTTGCTACTACAAATTTCTTAGCAGTTTCTGAGTAGCTCCGGACCTACTCACAGATTGCGATCAGTTCAGTCAGTTTCGTTCCTGGTTTGACGTCACAAACACATCCTGCGTTCGGCCAGCCACTCCCCGTTTCTCCAGCCACTCCCGCGTTTTTCCTCGGCACGCCTGCGTTTTTCCGCAAACGCTGTGAAAACGCTGAGTTTCCGCCCAGAAACACCCACTTCCTGTCATTCACACTACGAACACTTCAGCGTGGAAAAATTGTCGTTGGCTCATGAGTAAATCTACTAACTTCTTAGTAAAATTACTAAGCGCATGCGCTCTGCGTACCATGCGCATGCACATTTTCCACCTATTTGTATCGTAACGCAAATCTGCAACGAGCGAACAACTCGGAATGACCACCAAGATTTAGAGAGCAGGTAGAGAGACAATTTTACTCAGTATGTTTCAAAGGGGAATTTGCTGAGTTTCTCTGTAATTTCTGGTAAATATTGGATTAATATAATTTCACTCAATAGCAATTGAAAACTGGAATAGTATTGTCCCAGCTTAACAAATCAATGCTCCCTATTGTATGTGTAGGCACTTGGTGGTGAATAGCTCTCTTGTGGTGTACAGGCCATAAAGCTTTCCCTTTAAATGTATAACTGAAGTTTTGTGGTGCGAGTGGGCGTGGCCACACACATACATGTGTTACTGCTGCTGCAATTCACTTGTCAAATACCCAGTCAGCTCCTGATCGTTGCTACGGGGCCATGTCTCACTTCTAATACAGAAAATGGGGGGTCATTCCGAGTTGTTCGTTCGGAAAATTTCTTCGCATCGCAGCGATTTCCCACTTAGTGCACATGCGCAATGTTCGCACTGCGACTGCGCCAAGTAAATTTACTATGAAGTTAGGTATTTTACTCACGGCTTTTTCATCGCTCAGGCGATCGGAGTGAGATTGACAGGAAGTGGGTGTTACTGGGCGGAAACAGGCCGTTTTATGGGCGTGTGGGAAAAAACGCGGGAGTGGCTGGAGAAACGGAGGAGTGTCTGGGCGAACGCTGGGTGTGTTTGTGACGTCAAACCAGGAACGACAAGCACTGAACTGATCGCACTGGAAGAGTAAGTCTGGAGCTACTCAGAAACTGCACAGAGATGTCTTATCGCAATGTTGCGAATCTTTCGTTCGCAATTTTAAGAAGCTAAGATTCACTCCCAGTAGGCGGCGGCTTAGCGCGTGCAATGCTGCTAAAATCGCCTTGCGAGCGAACAACTCGGAATGACCCCCAATATCCTTTGCAGTGGGGAGTTGCACTTATTTTTAGGCAAGGAGCTGTGGCTCTAACTGCAGTACACAACTGGTAACAAAGGCCCTCATTCCGAGTTGATCGCACGGTAGCTGTTTTTAGCTGCCGTGCGATCAGATAGTCGCCGCCTATGGGGGAGTGTATTTTTGCATAGCAAGGCTGCGTTCGCTTGTGCAGCTGAGCTATGCAAAAACATTTTGTGCAGTTTAGCAGTAGGTCTGGCTTTACTCGCTGCGATCACTTCAGCCTGTCAGGTCCCGGAATTGACGTCAGACATCCGCCCTCCAAACGCCTCGACACGCCTGCGTTGGACTCACTACTCCCCGAACATGGTCAGTTGACGCCCGGATCCGCCTTCTGCCTATCAATCTTCTTGCGGTCGTCGCTGCGACCTCTTTCTTCGTTGTTCTTGTCATTGCCCAGCGATGACCGTCTCCGGGTAACAACGCGCCTGCGCATTGCAGCCGCAGCGCATGCGCAGTTCCGACCCGATCGCACGGCTGCGAAAAAGTGCAGCGTGTGATCGGGTCAGAGTGACCCCCAAAGTTCCACAATATGGGCTGAATTGTGGCTTGTAGTCTCACCAGTAAACTCAGTCCAGAGACTATTTGCTTAAGGGAACAAATTGTAATGTGTCTTTTATACTGAGGGTTTGGGTAGCACATGTGTAATGTAGATGAACACAATATGTTTACATGTAGTATATTTTAACAGACCTACTCCACATTACTGCTTGCACCTCTCTGCAGACAATGCCCCGATGGTTCTCTTGTCTGATCCTGCAGCTAACACCTGACAGCTCAGGCTACTCTACCCCATGCCATCAGCCTGAGCCCGGATTCCTGCTGTACAGCCACTGGCACTGCTCTGTGACTCCCTGCAGCCTTACAGTGTCTCCCTGCAGCCACCAGAGTCTCCCTGCAGCCACAAGAGTCTCCCTGCAGCCACAAGAGTCTCCTTGCAGCCACCAGAGTCTCCCTGCAGCCACCAGAGTCTCCCTGCAGCCACCAGAGTCTCCTTGCAGCCACATGCCATCGCCATCCAGCTGCATTCAGTGTCTCAAGCTAGCCCTGAAAAGCTGCAGTTTAGTAAATAAACCTCTATATAACAGATTGAAGGTACAGTATGAGCCTTTGGTATCATGCAGTGCAGACTCACCCCCATGTGCTTACAACCAGATATGGTTCTCCGGGTCCACGGTGTGCCCACCCACCCCTTAAATTTCCACCTTCCCCTCCCAGAGCTCTGCGGCTGTATGGAAGGACAGATGAATCCAAGTAACCTGGAAATCTGTCCCTGCTTTGCAGGAATATCTCTTTAACGTAAGCCTTGAACTTTAGAAGCCCCCAAGTGTCCTGTAAAACTCAGTATGTACAGAAGCAACTCATCTTATCTTTCAGGAGGACATCACCAGAGCAATCGCACGACCCACTGGGTTCTCAAAGAGCTTATGCAGCATCTTTGTCCTTATAATGCAAAGGTAGACTCTTTATCATGAAACAATTACTTGCGGTTTTCCCATAATTCCTTTTTTGCAAACTACCGAAAGCTTCTGCAGAAGAGGATTCTCTGCATTTTCCTGAGGCCCTCATTGACTCCTCCTGACCTTAGCTGTGAAGTGTAACCTACTCTCATGTAGAGGTGTCATAAAACATCTTTGGCGTGCATTGGTGTTTCCAGGTATGAAGAGCACTTAATGGCTGCCCCGGAATACCTTGGCTTTGCACCAGTGGGTCTGCATGGTCCGTCTGCAGCAAGGTCACATATCATCTGCTCTCAGGAGTTATCTCTGCCAGCCAGAAGCCGATCTAGATGTGACAGGAGGAGGGATATCTGGAGATACGCTATGCAAAAGTGTCAACGTTACATCAGAGGTCCAAGAGCATAACACTTTGCAACCACAGTTATTATTAATTATAAGTTTCCAGGATTCGCTCCTTTAATGTTGCTTGATTTTGCCTCAATAATGAGAGTCAGCGGACGTTTCTAGTATGTTTTATGGCCCCACAGGGTGTCTGCTGCCCTGTGCAGGGATTAGCAATACAGCAATACACAGCAATATAATACATTGAGTATGTTCTTGTTACATTTGTACCACTTGTGAGTAGAGGGCCTGATTCACACATGGTTGGAGGAGCCACAGCGATGCACAGATATGGTAATGCAGCAGGAGGCGTCTGGTATAAGTAGACAGCTCCTGCATGCATGTGTGGTCTAATGCTACGTCCTAGGACACTGCATCGGATGACCTGCGTCACTCATGAGGTCCCACAGGCCGGCCGCCACAGCTTATACCAAGAGACCAACAATAGCGGATCTTGCCATGGCGCGGTGCCCTCTGGATGGTGCCGGCGCCCTCCGGAAGGCAGTGCCCCGGGTAAAAATCCTGTGTGCCCATAGCAAGAACCACTAATGATTTTATGCTCAGATCTCTCTGAAAAAAAATAAATCAATAAAATGAATGAATGAAGATTTTGAACCATTAAATTGTGAGGCGACAATGGTTACCACCGGTTCCTCAGGTGGCCTGAGCTGTGGCGTAGCTGCCTCTGCTCTCTGTAGATGATCAGGGGTGTGGATCGTAGGGTCGACCACTATTGATCAGTAAGTAGGTCAACAGGGTCTCTAGGTTGACATGAACAAGGTCAACATGACAGACGGTCGACATTAGTTTTTTTTTTTTTTTTGGGGGGGGGGGGTGTTGTCTTCTCCGTAGTGTGACCAGGAACCCCAATTAGTGCACCGTGTCCCCTCGCATGGCTCGCTAACTTCGGGCAAGGTGCCTCGCTCCGCTACCTCTGCACTCAGCACAGGTTACCATTCCCGATCGTAGTCCACGTGGATCGTAAAGTATGAAAACGGAAAAAAAAAAAAAATAATGAAAAATTCATGTCGACCTTCTGTCATGTTGACCTAGAGACCCAGTCGTCCTAGAAACCCTGTCAACCTACTTAATGTCGACCAATAGTGGTTGACCTAGACATTGTTGACCTAAGTTTGGTCAATCTAGAGACTGGATACCGGTGATCAGTACAAGTTGGGTATGTGAGACCGGCGGTCACAATACCGACGGCAGGATCCCGGCATTTAGATGGATGGTGGTGGTGGTGGGGGGAGCACAACGAAGCCCCTTGCAGACTTGCTGCGCTCGCCACAGGTTCTATTCTCACTCTATGGGGGGAATTCGATTGTTTGAAAAGTCGGTTGGGTGTCTGTTTTTTCCTGTCGATTAGATAGGAAAAAACAGACACCCAACTAACTTTTCAAACAATTGAATATCCCCCAAAGTGTGTCGTGGACACTCACGAGTGGAAATTGTCCCTGTTGGTTGGCATGCCGACCGTCGGGATAGTGAGGGTCTGGGATGTCGGTGCCGGAGTTGTGATCGGCGGTTTTCATACCGCCGGTTACATAACTACATTCCATCAATACAAACCCCGATTTGGTATATAATTACTGTGTTAGCAAAGCTTCCTGGGAATTTAGATACAATTTGTCTTAGCAAACAGCTAACCTATACTATACTTTATTATACTATACTATTCCCAACTTAAAAAACACTGAAGCACATAAACACCATTTTATAGTTACTAATGAATAACGCAATGGGAAATATCTGTTTTTAAAAAAATAATACTCTCATTGCTGAACCAACGGAACCATGAGATTCTCATGCCTAGGTCCTTTCATGGCGGTGGCAATTTGCTTGGTGACTACGCAAACATCTGTTGGCGTTCTGAGCCGGTTGCATCTATGAGACAGCATCGCTCCCACCATTCCGGCCGTCAGAGCAGCCGCCATCACTAGTAACAGCAATTATTCCTATGATGCAGAAGATGCAACTGAAATTGTTGTGAAGTCTGTATCCACAGGTCCACCTGGCAATCAGAAATGCACGTAGATGCACTAAGGGGGTCATTCCGAGTTGATCGCATGAAGCTACTTTTTGCAGCACGTGCGATCAACTAGACGCCGCCTATGGGGAGAGATTTTTTGCATAGCAAGGCTGCGAACGCTTGTGTAGCCCTTCTATGCAAAAAAAAGTTTAAGAGTAAAAGAAGACCAGGGTCAGACTTACTTACCCTGTGTGACGGATCTGGCGACGAAGGTCCTGGAATTGACGTCAGACATCCGCCCTCCAAACGCCTGAACACGCCTGCATTCGTCTGACCACGCCTTGAAAACGGTCAGTTGATGCCCCGGAATGCCTCCCGCCTGTCAGTCTTCTTGCGATTGCCGCTGCAATCACTTTTTCCGCTGGCGTCGTTGGGGCAATGACGCGTGTGCGCAATGCGGCCGCTGCGCATGCACCGTTCCGACCCGTTCACACCGCTGCGACAAACTGCAGCGTGTGAATGTGTCAGAATGACCTCCTAAATTGTGTATGTAGGCCACAACGCATGCGCAGTTTGCAAGATGCGTCCACATTCGGAATTGCATGCAACTCAGCAGTTGGCCCATAGCGGCAGTCAATGTCTTCATCTTAGGCGACAGTCTGGATTTTATAGACCTAATTGGTAACCAAAGTCAATGATCCATGTTTTTTATTATTATTATTATCATTTATTTATATGGCGCCACAAGGGTTCCGCAGCGCCCAATTACAGAGTACATATGCACATAATCAAAACAGTGACTTACAGTTGAAATCAATTTTGGACAAGTACAGGGTAACTAAGCATAACTACACCAGTAAATGACAGAGATAAGTTCCAGGTGGCCCAAAAACTGTAATTTGGGCAGTTGAGAATTATTAAAGAAGAAAAGGGTGAGCACATGAGGGAAGAGGGCCCTACTCGTGAGAGCTTACATTCTAGGGGAAGGGGTAGACAGACAGGGGTGACACAGATGGGGTACATAGAGTGCATGGAACAGGGGGTTAGGATGAGATTTGGCTGGGTTTGGTAAAGAAATGGGTCTTGAGAGCCCGTTTGAAGTTTTGTAGAGAGGTGGAGAGTCTGAGGGGGAGAGGTAAAGAATTCCAAAGGAAGGGAGCAGCACGTGAAAAATCTTGGAGATAGGAGTGGGAGGAAGTAATCAGGAGACAGGAGAGGCGGCGTGCATTAGCAGAGCGAAGAGGACGGGTGGGAGAGTAAAGGGAGATAAGGTCAGAGATGTAAATGGGAGAGGATTGGGTGAGAGCTTTGTAAGTGAGAGTGAGAAGTTTGAATTGGATTCTGAAGGGGAAGGGAAGCCAGTGAAGGGCTAGTAGGAGAGGGGAGGTGGATGTAGTGCGTTTGGTGAGGAAGATGAGCCGAGCAGCAGCATTGAGGATAGACTGGAGTGGAGAGAGGTAATTGTCAGGGAGGCCAGTAAGGAGGAGATTACAGTAGTCCAGTCTGGAAATAATCAGTGAGTGAATAATGATCTTAGTGGCATCCTGGGTGAGAAAAGGTCTGATCCTGGAAATGTTTTTGAGATGAAAATGACAGGTTTGTGAGAGGTGCTGAATGTGTGGTTTGAAGGAGAGGGAGGAGTCAAGGATTACACCAAGACAGCGTACTTGGGGGCTAGAGGAGATAGTCGTGCCATCAATGGATAATGAGATTGTGGGAGGTGAGGTTGTGCGGGAGGGTGGGAAGATGATCAGCTCAGTCTTAGACATGTTGAGTTTAAGAAAGCGCTGGGACATCCAGGAAGAGATAGCAGAAAGACAGTTAGAGGCACGAGTGAGGAGAGCCGTGGAGAGATCAGGGGAGGAGAGGTAGATTTGAGTGTCATCAGCATAGAGGTGATACTGGAAATTAAAAGAACTAATAAGTTCACCTAAAGAGGACGTATAGAGAGAGAAAAGGAGAGGCCCAAGAACAGAACCTTGCGGGACACCAACAGTTAGTGGAAGTGGGGGCGAGGTAGCATCATGAGAGGAGACAGAGAAGGAACGATCGGAGAGGTAGGAATACAGCCAGGAGAGGGCAGTATCACGTAGACCAAGAGAGTGAAGGATTTGCAGAAGAAGAGGGTGGTCCACAGTGTCAAAAGCAGCAGAGAGGTCAAGAAGAATAAGCAGAGAGTAGTGGCCCTTAGATTTGGCGGCATGGAGGTCATTGCAGACTTTTGTGAGGGCAGTTTCAGTGGAGTGGAGAGAGCGGAAACCAGACTGGTATGGGTCAAGCAGTGAGTGAGAGGAAAGAAAGGCAGTAAGGCGATTATAGACAATACGCTCAAGAAGTTTGGAGGCAAAGGGGAGGAGAGAGATCGGTCGATAGTTGGAGAGAGTGTTAGGATCAAAGGTAGGTTTTTTAAGAATAGGGGAGACAAGAGCATGCTTGAAGGCAGAGGGGACAGTGCCTGATGAGAGGGAGAGATTGAGAAGGTGGGCAAGATGGGAACAGGCAGAAGGGGAGAGGTAGCGAAGGAGGTGGGAGGGGATAGGGTCGAGTGGGGAGGTTGTGGGGGGGGGAGGAGTGTATGAGGGCCATGACTTCCTCACCAGATACTAGGGAGAAAGATGTCAGAGTTGGTAAGAGGGTAGGGGAGGGGTGGCAAAGGATGGGTGGTGGCTGGTTGCTGGACTGGTGGGATGTGATGTCCTGACGTATGGAGTCAATCTTGGATGTGAAGTAAGTGGCAAAGTCAAGAGCAGACAATGAGGAAGGGAGAGGAGGTGGTGGTGGGCAGAGGAGGGAGTTAACAGTGGCAAAGAGGCGCCGGGGGTTGGAAGAGTGGGTAGAGATGAGGATTTTGAAGTATGATTGTTTAGCAAGGGAAAGGGCAGCACTGAAGGATGAGAGCATGAATTTGAAATGGAGGAAGTCTGCTTGAGAGCGTGATTTCCTCCAGTGTCGCTCGGCAGTACGTGAGCATTTTTGTAGATATCTGGTGCATTTGGTGTGCCAGGGTTGAGGTGTTGATCTGCGAGGGTGAATAGTGGTTGGCGGAGCAACAGAGTCAAGGGCTGAAGTAAGAGATGCATTGTATAGAGATGTGGCTTGTTCAGGGCATGTGAGAGAGAGAAGAGGAGAGAGAAGCGAGTCAAATAGGGAGGATAGGGATGAGGTGTCAATAGCCTCAATATTACGCTTAGTGATGGTAGCCTTAGGAGGGAGAGATGGGGGAGCAGAGATAGATAAGTTGAATGAGAGCAAGTGGTGGTCAGAGAGGGGAAAAGGGGAATTGGAGAAATCAGAAATAACACAGCGGTGAGTGAAAACCAGATCCAGTGAGCTCCCGTTCACATGGGAGGGTGAGGAGGTCCACTGGGAGAGACCAAGTGAAGAGGTGAGGTTAAGGAGTTAGGAGGCAGGTGGTTTTGTGGGGTTATCGATAGGGATGTTGAAATCACCTAGGATAATGGTGGGAATGTCAGAAGAGAGGAAGTGAGGTAACCAGGAAGCAAAGTTGTCGAGGAATTTAGAGGAAATGCCAGGTGGACGGTAAATGACAGCAACTCGAAGATTAGTGGGTTGGTAGAGGCGAATTGCATGGACCTCAAATGTAGAGAATGTAAGAGATGGTTCTATAGGTATAAGTTGGTATGTGTAGCTTGAGGGTAAAAGGATCCCAACACCACCCCCATGACGACCCCCAGGTCGGGGTGTGTGTGAGAATGTAAGGCCCCCAGCCGAGAGAGAAGCAGGAGAAGCGGTGTCATAGGGTGTAATCCAGGTTTCAGTAATGGCCAGGAGGTGCAGGGAGTTGGATATGAAGAGGTCGTGAGTGGGGGTCAATTTGTTGCAAACAGATCTGGCATTCCAGAGTGCACAGGATAGGGGGTATGAGTTTGTTGGAGAGATGTGAATGAGATTATCTGGATTGCTATGGCGTTGAGGTAAGCTTGATGGGGAAGGAAGGGATAAAGAGGGTGAATTGATGGTGCTGGGGCCTTGGCTAGGAAGGGAGATTGCAGGAGGTAGGCAGGGAGGGAGTGCAGTATGATACTGGTGGAGGAGAGGTGAGGAGACAGGCAGAGGAGGGAGAGAGCAGGGTTGAGTGGTGGGGTACAAATGGTGTGAAGGGGCAGAAGTGAATTGCAGTGGGGAAACAGAAGAGGAGGGGAAGGGAGGCAGACAGAGGAGAGGAGACAGCATGAGATGTAGGAGACTGGGAGAGAGGGATAGAGGTGGTAACAGGGGACAGAAAAAAGGAATAGGAAGACGAGGATTAATGAGGGATGTTGCCAGCCTGGCCATAGTGTGGATGGGGTAAATAGTGGTAGCAAAATGAGAGTAGGAGGAGGAGTGGTAGCTGAATAAGAGAGCAGTGAAATTTGCAGAAATAAATTCAATGTTAAACTGTCGTTATTATCTACAGGTAACAGTAAATCAAATATTTGCTGATGTTAGTTGGAAAATTACACAGTGTTGGCAAACTGCAAGTCAGTGTTACTTCATTAAATATGCTTCTCAGTGACCCATTTGTTGTCCAGGTGTTTGCAGGGTCAGAGTAGAAGTTGCAATGCAGGTGTTTGTGCAGAAAGTGAATGTATAGTTTTCCAAATAAGTGAGGTTTGGCGAATATTAGGAGTAAACAAACATTTGTAGCTGCAGTCCAAGTATTGGGGTTTGTGTTGTTTTTTTGTGTGCAATTGATGGTGCTTCCTTTCAGTTTCCGTCCAGTAAAAGTCACAGATGACACCCTTAGAAGGTTTCTCCCTTTGAAAGCTTTCACCCCACACTGAATCAGCTACGCTGTTTCAGCTAGACTACAAGCTAATATAAAGAGCAACAAACATGTGTATGTAAGCACATTGATTGATTGGACCCACCCCTAGCCCATCACCCATTTAAAGCAATAAAACTTACACAGACAAATGGTGTGGGGGTATGAAACCATCACACATTCCCCAAATGCAAAAAATAAAGTTTGCTTAAATCTGCTAATGATTAATAAGCTAAACATACCTATTGCTAAGCATTCATGAAAGTCATATATGATAATTAACAGATGCAGTGTGGCTTGCTGGCGCTTGTAGTCCCACTAGACATACCTATTGCTAAGCATTCATGAAAGTCATATATGATAATTAACAGATGCAGTGTGGCTTGCTGGCGCTTGTAGTCCCACTAGACATACCTGTTAAGAGAACAATGAGATATGAGGTTACTTCATAGTCCTTGCAAATTGATCACTAATTTTCCAGTAAAAGTCACAGATGACATCCTTAGAAAGTTTCTCCCTTTGAAAGCTTTCACCCCACACTGAATCAGCTATGTTCTCCTTGGACAAGACGTGTCACAGCGGGATATCTGCTTTACGCTTAAGGCCTGTAGGCTACTAAATCTCCATTCAACGAGTTCTATATTCAATGCACCCTTGGACAGGACAAGAGATTAAACTCGCAGTAATGTCCACAAGTGGCCAACGTTTCTCTAATCTGTCTCATCTGAGCAAATCCTAATCTAAAATCAGCGGGAGTTCACTCCGAGCAACCCAAGAATAAGTGACTGAAAGAAGAAATATTTTCATCCCCTTTCAGTTCAGTAGCGTGACCGAATCACGCCTAATCGACACTCTTACGGTGTCATAAAGCAATGTCATTACGCATTATGACTTTATTGAAAAATTTGTATGCGACACCTCTGAGTTTCTTTGTATACTGCAGGAGGATTAATAGGATTCCGTGGCTTTACCTCCGCAGAGCCGGCGAGATTACAGTTATAGGAATGTAATTTGCAGCAGGACTGATAAAAACTGTCAGTTCCTCATAATGAAGTAATTTAAATACCGGCGTTGTTACAAATATTTTTAGAACACAAGTTATTATGTTACATATCCCGGTTTTATCCAGTAGGTTAGCCATAGGTATGTTGCAGCAGCGGCATTAAGGGATGATTTTATTCACAATATGAGCTGCAGCTAATGATTTTATAATATAAGTTTGCTTTCGGACTTGTTTTAATACCTTATTTGTTATTATGCTAGAATTGATTCTATGCAACAAAAAGAAATCTATGCAGTCCGGTCATAAAAGTTTAACTTAGGTAGAAATTGCCAGGGGGGATGGTGATATACATAAAAGTCGTACGAGGGTTACAAATATTAATGCCGTCTGTGTACATACTGGCATATCGTCATTTGTAATGTTTCTAGAATTCTGTAATGTATTTTTCTGTAGAGATGAGCGACATTCTTTAAGCTTACAGGCAGGGCTGCCATCAGAAATAGTGGTGCCCAGGACTAACAAAAAAGGCAATTTCCTCCCCCCCCCAAAAAAAAATAACTGTAGAAAATATATATATAATAAAAAAATAATAATCCTATGCACGTACGAAGCACCACCATATTGCGCGCCTTGCACCATATTAAGTCCCCATGGTAATTCCCCTAACACCATATTATGCCCCCACCGTTATGCCCCTGTCACCTATTTATGCCCCACACAGTAATGCCCCTGTCACCATATTATGCCTCCACATTGATGCCCTTGTCATCACATTATACCCCACACAGTAATTATAACAGTATCTGCTCATTGTCAGGGGTACTGCTCGTTGTCAGGGGATTCCCCCCTCCCCCCCACTCCTGCTGTTCACGCCTGCCTGCTTCAAATTAAACTATTGAAAACGTCCATCCCAAAATGGCCACCGCCTCAGAGGAGACCGTTATCAAAGATACTACAGGCGCCTCCACTATTATCTTTAATAACTGTCTCCTGTGAGGCGGTGGCCATTTTGGAGGAGACATTTTCAATACAGCGCTGAGGCGGATAGGCGTGAAAGCCACAATGGGTGGATGGTGGCATTTGCAGCCCGGGCACTCCCTTCTCTGTCAGAGAGGCTGGGCCCGGGACTGCTGTACCCCTAGCACACCCCTGACGGCGGCCCTGCTTACAGGAGGCGTCTTATGTAAGTAGAGTAATAGACACCTCCTGCCGGCTTCTGTGATCGGCTGCTGCACCTGAAGACCTACTGTACTGTAGAATCGGATCGTCCTGCGTGGACATTGGCCATCTGTAACCCTCAGGTCACTCATGATAACCAGGCTGCTCAAGCTTCCAGGGCCAGTACATATGTCTCGGAAAGAAGCAGACACTGGCCTCGGGACTCCCAGGAAATGGGGAGAATATGCACTAATTTTTGGGAATTGCTGCCCAGCACCGCCCACTCCCTGCCCCAAATGACACGGGTATGGTGTAATCGATCTACAATGTCTAGGTAGACAGGCAATTGGTCGAAATGCATTATGTCGACAGGTACAAAAAATTGACAGTGGTTAAGTTTGACAGGTACAAAAGGTCGACAGGGCAAAAAGTTCAACATGACAGTGGTCGACACAAAAATGGCCGACACACTTTTTTTGGCCAAATCTTGTATATTTCATGTTTTGTGGTCACCATCAGTACAAACGTAGATCCTTGCGGGCTCGCTTTGCTCACCACACTTCGGGCAAAGTGGCTCGCTCCGCTGCGCTCACCACAGTTTATTATTCCCAGTAGATGTCGACATGGATAGTAAATCAAGCAAATATTTGGAAAACGTGAAAACCCCCCAAAACATGTGTCAACCATTTGTTTGTCGACTATTGTCGTGTCGATATTTTGAACCAGTTGACCTTTTGTACCTGTTGATCTAATGCCTGTCGACCATATGGTGTCGACAAGTGGTGGCTCCGGAGATGGGGCTGCAGCACAGTCCAAAATGCAAATGGGGGAACCATACCAACTGCCAGTGAGCCCTAGATGGTGATGTTTAGCATCGTTGGGGGGGGGGGGGGGGCAGTTGGTTTGGTTTCCCTATATGAATACTGGACTTCTCTTCAGCCCCACCTCTGGAGCTGCCACTGGTGTCCACCTATACCCGTACTTATACATTGTAGATCTATCATCTGGATACCAATGACGGGCTGCGGCTTAGGCGGCTCTGGTTTACGTGCAGTTAACATCTTTCCCAGCAGCCTCTGCTACCACCATACATCCTATATATAATAAAAACTATTACATTTCCGCCTGAACCCCTGATCTGACTGTTGAAAATAGAACACCTTTGGACTTGAAGTCGTGTTGCTGTTTCCTTGTGATCTGATAGGCCACATTTTCAGACGCCTTGGATCAGCCAATGACATCGCTGCCGTGTTTAGGTGACTGTACACATTAAGGATGACCTTTGTCTGAAATTGCTGTATTTTCTATTTTTCCAGGTCCACAGATTACGGGACGACCTACGAGAAGCTGAATGATAAAGTCGGATTAAAAACAATCTTGAGCTACCTTTATGTCTGCCCTACAAACAAGCGCAAGGTAAGAATGTCCCTTAAATATCCTGTTATTTAGGGCCGCTCTGCTTGGATAACCTCCTCTGCTCCCAGAGTCTATTACTGTTGACACAAACCTTATGACTGCAGGGGAGGGAAGAAAAAAATGAGCTATAGAAAAACAAATGGACACAGAAGCAATTCCCGGTGTGCCTCGCAGCTGTTTCCCGGCCGCTAATAGAACGGCTCGTTAAGGCTTTGGAATCGGTGCCATAAATACATGTTTTGTGGAGGCTCCCGCATTACTCTGACAGTCTGTTACAAGGAAAATGTTCCTTCAGTTTTTTTATTTTATACCTTCCATCACAATTTCTCTTTGCCCATCTTAATTTATTATCCCTCCTGTCTGTGAGCCCTCTGCAAGATACCTTCTTGCCAGCCAACCGGAGGGCATAAGTAGAAATTTGTGTGGGCCCCAACAGACAGGCTTTGACACTACGTATGCATTATGTTGGTAATATGCTCAGCTTCTGCTACCAGTCTGCCAGTGGGAATAATGCCCTACTCAATTTGTCCCCCTTGTTTACCTTTCGCTAAGTGCTGCCTGCCTTGGCCCCCCTCATTGGGATGTGCTGTTGGACTGCCAGTGACCAAAACAATACAGAGAGCATTCTAATTATCAACATACATTACAATGAGCATTCCTATGACCAGCATACATTACAGAGAGCATTCTGATGGACAACATACATTACAGAGAGCATTTTAATGACCAACATACATTACAGAGAGCATACTAGTGACCAACATACATTACAGAGAGCATTCTAATGACCAACATGCATTACAGAGAGCATTCTAATGACCAACGTACATTACAAAGAGCATTCCAATGACCAGCATACATTACAGAGAGCATCCTAATGACCAACATGCATTACAGAGAGCATTCTAATGACCAACATACATTACAAAGAGCATTCCAATGACCAGCAAACATTACAGAGAGCATTCTAGTGACCAACATACATTACAGAGAGCATTTTAATGACCAGCATGCATTACAGAGAGCATTCTAGTGACCAACATACATTACAGAGAGCATTTTAATGACCAACATGCATTACAGAGAATTCTAATAACTGGGAAAATAAAGAGGGGGTTTAGTGACCAATGCACAATACAGAGAGCATTGTACTTATATACAACACAAAGAATATTCTATTAACCATTGTACACTGAAGAGAGCATTCTAATGACCAAAAAATATATACCACAGAGGACATTCTAATGACCAATATAAATATACCACAACAGGCAATCTGGTGACTTATATGATACAGAGACCATTGCAATGACCAATATACAATGCAGAGAGCACAATAGTGACTCATACAATACAAAGAAAATTCTACTATCTGATATAAAATACACAGAGCCAGTTCTATAGCAGGGCACTGCCCCTGCCCCCTCAGCACCTGTGAGTGATTACATTAACGAATAGGGGGCTAGGAACGGGAATTAGTGTGCAAAGGTCATGTTGGATAGCTGTCTAGGCTGCAGGGCACTATTCTAGGCATCATGCAAGCCAAATATAGCTGCTTCCAGGACAATGATGTGCTGCCTCCTCAGATTTGTCCCCTGGGTGGCTACACTGGTTGCACACACCTAGTTGTAGCCCTGCAGAAAGCACTCTAGTGACGTATGCAATTCAGAGAGCATTCTAATGACCAATTTGCAATACAACATGCCTAATGACATAAATTCAAAGCAGAGGACATTCTAGTGACTGATACAGTGTAGAGAGCATTCTAGTGACTAATAGAATGCAGAGAGTATTCTAGTGACTGATACAATGCAGAGAGCATTCTAGTGACTGATGCAATGCAGAGAGCACTCTAGTAACTGATACAATGCAGATAGCATTCTGGTGATTGATAAAATGCAGAGAGCATTCTAGTGACTAATGCAATGCAGAGAGCATCCTAGTGACTGATACAATACAGAGAACATTTTAGTGACTGGTGCAATGCAGAGAGCATTATAGTGACTGATACAATGCAGAGAGCATTCTAGTGACTGATACAATGCAAAGGGAATTCTAGTGACGAATTCAATGCAGAGGGCATTCTAGTGACTGATACGATGCAAAGAGCATTTTAGTGACTGATACAATACAGATAGCATTCTAGTGACTGATACAATGCAGAGGGCATTCTAGTGACTGATACAGTGCAGAGCGCATTATAGTGACTGATACGATGCAGAGAGCATTCTAGTGACTGATACAATGCAGAGAGTATTCTAGTGACTGCTACAATGCAGATACAGGTAGCATTCTTGTGACTGATAAA
Organism: Pseudophryne corroboree; assembly: GCF_028390025.1. Taxonomy (NCBI): domain Eukaryota; kingdom Metazoa; phylum Chordata; class Amphibia; order Anura; family Myobatrachidae; genus Pseudophryne; species Pseudophryne corroboree. The sequence goes on from NC_086446.1 coordinate 790,627,135, forward strand.
ATGCAGAGAGAATTCTAGTGACTAATGCAATGCAGAGAGCATTCTATTGACTGATACAATGCAGAGAGCATTTTAGTGACTGATGCAATGCAGAGAGCATTCTAGTGACTGATACAATGCAAGGGGCATTCTATTGACAAATTCAATGCAGAGGGCATTCTAGTGACTGATACAATGCAAGAAGCATTTTAGTGACTGATACACTACAGAGAGCATTATAGTGACTGATACAATGCAGCAGGCATTCTAGTGACTGATAAAATGCAGAGAGCATTCTAGTGACTGATACAATGCAGAGAGCATTCTAGTGACTACTGATACACCAACTGCCACCCCAACACTGGCCGGGACTCACTGGCAGTTGGCGTGTCTCCCCTATTTGAATTTTGGACTGCGCTGCAGCCCCACCTCTGAAGCCGCCACTTGTTGTGATACAGATAGCATCCTGATGATTGATTTACAATACAGAGAGCATTCTACTGACCATTATATAAAATTGAGAGCATTCCAGTGACCAGTGTACAATACATTACTAAAACAGTGTTCCTACTCTATTATAATAATCGCTATAACACGCTGTTATACAGACCGAAACGTACTAATTAAGAGACAACTTATTACTGCGAACAGGCAGAACGGCAGCACAAGGAGAGGGGGCACAAGTAATACAAACTGAGGGGGGAAAGATCATTTTTAATGAGTTGAACAATGCATTGATTCACTCATGTAGGTGAGTCACGCACCTTGGGGGCCAGGGAACAACGTCTGGGACATGGGCACTAATACGCCAATTAATAAGTAACCGCTACTAGTTTGTCCATCAGCCCAAAACTGTCTCTAGCTTGTACAACATTATGGGACTGCAGTGGGACATTACTGAGGCTGCTTCTATCTCCCCCTTCTGCTGTGTCCTGCGGCCCCCTCCTCTGCTTGTACCCCGGGCACTAATAGAAGTGATTCCCCCACTGAGGGCCACTAAGATGGGAAAGGAGTATGCACAAGATGACCTGTACTAGTACTCCGTCGGCAGCCGACACTAATGGCATGATTCAGAGCTGTATGCAATGCCCATATTTATACAGGTCAGCGGTTCTCCGCCGACACGGTCGCTTTGCGCACATGCCAAGGTTCCTCAGTGACGGTGCTCACAGTGAGGATTTCTATGCAGTGATTGACAATCAGGGACCGTTTGGTAACGGGGAGCGGCGGCACATTTCCAGGTGGCAGCATCAGTTTATTTACACATCCGCTGTGTACAGGATTTCCTCTGCGAATGCGAATGCACATCTCTGAAATCAGGCCAGAGCATTGATAGGAATGACAATTCATGGGAATCAAGTCTACAGCTTATGGCTGGAGAAAAGGGGCCTACTTATGAAAAAGCAGCGAATATGATGTTTTTTTTTTTTTATTGGCGCATTTTGCAACATGAAAGAAAAATGTTGCAATTTACCAAAAAGGTACGTAAATCTCGCTAGGGCCGCTGAGTGATACTCTGACACCTTGGCGTCATTATTATCATTATTACTATTTACCACCGGTAATTATACTAATAATAAATTGTACTTCTGTTATCGCCATACTGCAATGCTTGCTAAATATACTTTCCCATGTATCACCGGCGGCAGGGGCGGATTTAGGGGTGAGGGCGCCCCTAAGCACAACAGTAACGTGCCCCTACCTTTATTGATTGGTTATAAGCCTTCATTTGATGATAGATAATTTAATATAATAATAAAAAAAAAGCCACTAACTCAGTGGTTTACAAACTTTTTTGAATCACGGCGCCCTAGAATATCAGAATTTTCTCTGACGTCCTAGTGGATGCTGGGAACTCCGCAAGGACCATGGGGAATAGACGGGCTCCGCAGGAGACTGGACACTCTAAGAAAGAATTAGGACTACTGGTGTGCACTGGCTCCTCCCTCTATGCCCCTCCTCCAGACCTCAGTTAGAATCTGTGCCCGGCTCGAGCTGGTTGCACACTAGGGGCTCTCCTGAGCTCTTAGTAAAGAAAGTATTTATTAGGTTTTTTATTTTCAGTGAGATCTGCTGGCAACAGACTCACTGCTACGAGGGACTTAGGGGAGAGAAGCGAACCTACCTGCTTGCAGCTAGCTTGGGCTTCTAGGCTACTGGACACCATTAGCTCCAGAGGGATCGAACACAGGCCCAGCCTCGGTCGTCCGGTCCCGGAGCCGCGCCGCCGTCCCCCTTGCAGAGCCAGAAGACGGAAGATTCCGAGGAGAAAATCGGCGGCTGAAGACTCCGGTCTTCATTAAGGTAGCGCACAGCACTGCAGCTGTGCGCCATTGCTCCCCATGCACACCACATACTCCGGTCACTGATGGGTGCAGGGCGCTGGGGGGGGGGGCGCCCTGGGCTGCAATTAGATTACCTTAAAAATGGCAAAAAACACATAATATAGTCTAATAAACTATATATGTGTAAAAATCCCCTGCCATAATATTAATAAAAAGAGCGGGAGAAGCCCGCCGAAAAAGGGGCGGGGCTATCTCCCTCAGCACACTGGCGCCATTTCCTCTTCACAGCTCCGCTGGAAGGACGCTCCCCAGGCTCTCCCCTGCAGTTTCCAGGCTCAATAGGGTAAAAAAAGAGAGGGGGGGCACTAAATTTAGGCACAATACTGTGTATTATAGCTGCTATAGGGAAAATCACTTTGTGTAGTGTAAATCCCTGTTTATATAGCGCTGTGGTGTGTGCTGGCATACTCTCTCTCTGTCTCCCCAAAGGACTTTGTGGGGTCCTGTCCTCAGTGTCAGAGCATTCCCTGTGTGTGTGCGGTGTGTCGGTACCGCTGTGTCGACATGTTTGATGAGGAGGCTTATGTGGAGGCGGAGCAGGTGCCGATAAATGTGATGTCACCCCCTGCGGGGTCGACACCAGAGTGGATGGATATGTGGAAGGTATTAACCGACAGTGTCAACTCCTTACATAAAAGGTTCAATGACATAACAGCTGTGGGACAGCCGGCTTCTCAGCCAGTGCCTGCCCAGGCGTCTCAAAGGCCATCAGGGGCTCAAAAACGCCCACTACCTCAGATGGCAGACACAGATGTCGACACGGAGTCTGACTCCAGTGTCGACGACTACGAGACTAATGTACATTCCACTAGGGCTATCCGTTGCATGATTACGGCAATGAAAAATGTGTTGCACATTTCTGACATTAACCCAGGTACCACTAAAAAGGGTATTATGTTTGGGGAGAAAAAGCAACCAGTGGTTTTTCCCCCTTCAGATGAGTTAAATGAAGTGTGTGAAGAAGCGTGGGCATCCCCTGATAAAAAACTAGTGATTTCTAAAAAGTTACTAATGGCGTACCCTTTCCTGCCAGAGGACAGGGTACGTTGGGAGACATCCCCGAGGGTGGATAAAGCGCTCACACGCTTGTCAAAAAAGGTGGCACTACCGTCTCAGGATACGGCCGCCTTAAAGGAGCCTGCGGATAGAAAGCAGGAGGCTATCCTGAAGTCTGTATATACACACTCAGGTACTATACTGAGACCTGCTATTGCTTCAGCATGGATGTGCAGTGCTGCAGCAGCGTGGTCTGATTCCCTGTCTGATAATATTGATTCCCTTGACAGGGACACTATATTGCTAACCATAGAGCATATTAAAGACGTAGTCTTATACATGAGAGATGCACAGAGGGATATTTGCCGGCTGGCATCTAAAATAAATGCAATGTCCATTTCTGCCAGGAGAGTATTATGGACTCGGCAGTGGACAGGTGATGCGGATTCTAAAAGGCACATGGAGGTTTTGCCTTACAAGGGTGAGGAATTGTTTGGGGATGGTCTCTCGGACCTCGTTTCCACAGCGACAGCTGGGAAGTCGACATTTTTACCCCAGGTTCCCTCACAGCCAAAGAAAGCACCGTATTATCAGGTACAGTCCTTTCGGCCCCAGAAAGGCAAGCGGGTTAAAGGCGCGTCCTTTCTGCCCAGAGGCAGGGGTAGAGGGAAAAAGCTGCACCATACAGCCAGTTCCCAAGAACAGAAATCCTCCCCTGCTTCCACTAAATCCACCGCATGACGCTGGGGCTCCACTGGTGGAGCCAGGTGTGGTGGGGGCCCGTCTCTGGAACTTCAGCGACCGGTGGGTTCGCTCACACGTGGATCCCTGGGTTCTACAAGTGGTATCTCAGGGATACAAGCTGGAATTCGAGACGTCTCCCCCTCGCCGTTACCTCAAATCAGCCTTGTCAGCTACTCCCCCGGACAGGGAGGTAGTGCTGGCGGCAATTCACAAGCTGTTCCTCCAGCAGGTGATAATAAAAGTTCCCCTCCTTCAACAGGGACGGGGTTACTATTCCACAATGTTTGTGGTACCGAAACCAGACGGTTCGGTGAGACCCATTCTAAATTTAAAATCCTTGAACACTTATATAAGAAGGTTCAAGTTCAAAATGGAATCGCTCAGGGCGGTTATTGCAAGCCTGGAAGAAGGGGATTACATGGTATCACTGGACATCAAGGATGCGTACCTGCATGTCCCCATTTACCCACCTCACCAGGTGTACCTCCGTTTTGTGGTACAAGACTGCCATTACCAATTCCAGACGTTGCCGTTTGGTCTGTCCACGGCACCTAGGGTATTTACCAAGGTAATGGCCGAAATGATGATACTCCTTCGAAAGAAGGGAGTTATAATTATCCCATACTTGGACGATCTCCTTATAAAGGCGAGGTCCAGGGAACAGTTGTTGGTCGGAGTAGCACTATCTCAGGAAGTGCTTCAACAGCACGGCTGGATTCTGAATATTCCAAAGTCGCAGCTGGTTCCTACGACGCGTCTGCTGTTCCTGGGTATGATTCTGGACACAGAACAGAAGAAGGTGTTTCTCCCGGAGGAGAAGGCCAAGGAGTTGTCATCTCTGGTCAGAGACCTCCTGAAACCAAAACAGGTGTCGGTGCATCACTGCACGCGAGTCCTGGGAAAGATGGTAGCTTCTTACGAGGCAATTCCATTCGGCAGGTTCCATGCAAGGATCTTTCAGTGGGATCTGTTAGACAAGTGGTCCGGATCGCATCTTCAGATGCATCGGCTGATCACCCTGTCCCCGAGGGCCAGGGTGTCTCTGCTGTGGTGGCTGCAGAGTGCTCATCTTCTAGAGGGCCGCAGATTCGGCATACAGGACTGGGTCCTGGTGACCACGGATGCAAGCCTCCGAGGTTGGGGGCAGTCACTCAGGGAAGAAACTTCCAAGGATAATGGTCGAGTCAGGAGGCTTCCCTACACATAAATATTCTGGAACTAAGGGCCATTTACAATGCCCTAAGTCAGGCAAGACCCCTGCTTCAAAACCAGCCGGTGCTGATTCAGTCAGACAACATCACGGCGGTCGCCCATGTAAACCGACAGGGTGGTACAAGAAGCAGGATGGCGATGGCAGAAGCCACAAGGATTCTCCGATGGGCGGAAAATCACGTAATAGCACTGTCAGCAGTGTTCATTCTGGGAGTGGACAACTGGGAAGCAGACTTCCTCAGCAGGCACGACCTCCACCCGGGAGAGTGGGGACTTCATCCAGAAGTCTTCCAACTGATTGTAAACCGTTGGGAAAGGCCACAGGTGGACATGATGGCGTCCCGCCTAAACAAAAAGCTAAAAAGATATTGCGCCAGGTCAAGGGACCCTCAGGCGATAGCTGTGGACGCTCTAGTGACACCGTGGGTGTACCAGTCGGTTTATGTGTTCCCTCCTCTTCCTCTCATACCAAAGGTGCTGAGGATAATAAGAAAGAGAGGAGTAAGAACTATACTCATCGTTCCGGATTGGCCAAGAAGGACTTGGTACCCGGAACTGCAAGAAATGATCTCAGAGGACCCTTGGCCTCTGTCTCTCAGACAGGACCTGCTACAGCAGGGGCCCTGTCTGTTCCAAGACTTACCGTGGCTGCGTTTGACGGCATGGCGGTTGAACGCCGGATCCTGATGGAAAAGGGCATTCCGGTTGAAGTCATTCCTACGCTGATAAAAGCTAGGAAAGATGTGACAGCAAAGCATTATCACCGCATATGGCGAAAATATGTTGCTTGGTGTGAGGCTATGAAGGCCCCCACAGAAGAATTTCAGCTGGGTCGATTTCTGCACTTCCTACAGTCAGGAGTGACTATGGGCCTAAAATTGGGTTCCATTAAAGTCCAGATTTCGGCCCTGTCTATTTTCTTTCAAAAAGAACTGGCTTCACTGCCTGAAGTTCAGACGTTTGTTAAGGGAGTGCTGCATATTCAGCCGCCTTTTGTGCCCCCAGTGGCACCTTGGGATCTCAACGTTGTGTTGGATTTCCTAAAATCACATTGGTTTGAGCCACTTCAGACCGTGGAGTTAAAATATCTCACGTGGAAAGTGGTCATGCTTTTGGCCTTGGCTTCGGCTAGGCGGGTGTCAGAATTGGCGGCTTTGTCCTGTAAAAGCCCCTACTGATCTTCCATATGGACAGAGCAGAATTGAGGACGCGTCCCCAATTCCTCCCTAAGGTGGTATCAGCGTTTCATTTGAACCAACCCATTGTGGTGCCTGTGGCTACTCGGGACTTGGAGGCCTCAAAGTTGCTGGACGTAGTCCGGGCCCTGAAAATCTATGTTTCCAGGACGGCTAGAGTCAGAAAAACTGACTCGCTGTTTATCCTGCATGCACCCAACAAGCTGGGTGCTCCTGCTTCTAAGCAGACTATTGCTCGCTGGATCTGCTCCACGATTCAACTTGCACTCTGCGGCTGGACTGCCGCATCCTAAATCAGTAAAGGCCCATTCCACAAGGAAGGTGGGCTCTTCTTGGGCGGCTGCCCGAGGGGTCTCGGCTTTACAACTTTGCCGAGCTGCTACCTGGTCGGGATCAAACACGTTTGAAAAATTCTACAAGTTTGATACCCTGGCTGAGGAGGACCTTGAGTTTGCTCATTCGGTGCTGCAGAGTCATCCGCACTCTCCCGCCCGTTTGGGAGCTTTGGTATAATCCCCATGGTCCTTACGGAGTTCCCAGCATCCACTAGGACGTCAGAGAAAATAAGAATTTACTCACCGGTAATTCTATTTCTCGTAGTCCGTAGTGGATGCTGGGCGCCCATCCCAAGTGCGGATTGTCTGCAATACTTGTACATAGTTATTGCCTAACTAAAGGGTTATTGTTATGAGCCATCTGTTCGTGAGGCTCAGTTATTATTCATACTGTTAACTGGGTATAGTATCTCGAGTTGTACGGTGTGATTGGTGTGGCTGGTATGAGTCTTACCCGGGATTCCAAATCCTTTCCTTATTGTGTCAGCTCTTCCGGGCACAGTTTCCCTAACTGAGGTCTGGAGGAGAGGCATAGAGGGAGGAGCCAGTGCACACCAGTAGTCCTAATTCTTTCTTAGAGTGCCCAGTCTCCTGCGGAGCCCGTCTATTCCCCATGGTCCTTACGGAGTTCCCAGCATCCACTACGGACTACGAGAAATAGAATTACCGGTGAGTAAATTCTTATTTTTTTCATGGCACCCCATGGCCAAAAATTTCTTATTGAGAAATGTAGAAAGAAATATTACATTAAGTAGATGGCGTTTATATGTTATTCTTAGGGTCAGTTGTGTGGTGAGGGACAAGATTTGCTTCTGTTTGACCACATATTGCATGACTGGCAGCCACCAGCTCTGGTTTTGCCTATTATATTGACCATGAATAATTTGAATTGGTCCTGGACCACCAACCCAGGGCACCCCTGCAAGTGTCCCGAGGCACCCCAGGGAGCCACGGCACACAGTTTGGGAACCTCTGCACTAACTATAACATTTTGTATTTTTTATTATGTATACATATTTACTAAGTACAGATGGAGCCACCTTTATCTTGGCCTTTAATAGGATTAACTAAGCCAGGGCAGTCGGATGTATTGTACTCTCTTTATTGTATTGCAGCTGAAAACAATAGACGAAGGGCTTATGCTAATAAACCATGGTGTGCCTAGGCGCAGCAGAGAAGTCAAGATAACTGTGGCTCCATCTGTAGGATAACTTACAGGGGCAGTATGTGCATTATGTGCAAGTCCTACCCGTTTACATTTCATTCTAGAAGGCATATGGGACAGTACAGTGGATATACAGTATTTTGAAGTAACTGGTACTTTTTTAATTGAGAGTACACAAGCAGACAGGTTCCGCCTCTAGGTACGTGCCTCACGTGTCTAATGGGAAATTTGCCACTGGCCGACGGTAACCCTTTGATGTAGAGAGTGATATGAAAAAAAGCTCCACAGACATTGAAAACACCCTGTAATTGTCTTTGTTGTTTTTTTTTTTTTTTTTTGCCATTTGATAAATGATATCTACCCCTACAACCGTGTGATCTAAATAAAAGTATTAGCTGTCCGGCGTGCAATGCAGTGACACACAATATAAGAATATGGACTATTTGAAGGTTTATATTGTATTCACCGCAGTAGAAAAACTGGGGGGAAATGAGACATGGTGTCACTGTGCCTCACGCCTCTGTAAAGTTTTAGTGCATATGCCGGGACGTCCCCAACAACCAACATCCCCCAGTGTTGTGCAGCGCAGGAGCATTTATTGCCCTTTCTGGTTGCATTTCACAAGGGAAATAAAAAATAATGTCTTTCACGGGGAGCTGGGGAGGCGCCCTCATGGCAAATGCCTCCTTACCCATCTGGCCCACGCATCACCTATAGTTTTACCCAGTGAGAAGAGGAGATGCGCAGATTGAACATGGTTCACCAGTTGTTTGGTAGAAGCTGCTCTCTGCTCTGCGATGTAAAGAAATGATTTGTTTCCAGGGCCACTAAACTCCCAAGTTAATATTTTTTCTTTCAACCCCCTCCAATAAATGACCAGTCTTACTTTCTCTGCGTCTGTCTCACCCGCCAGCGGGTAATACAGTATTCCACATAAAAAAAGATATTTATAGATGAGGACAAAGCTATTAAACTTACTATCTTTCCAGCAAGTAAGAGGCCTGCAAGACACAAACACATTTCCAGACAACAAATTAAACCGGCAAGTCGTAAGGAACGTAGAACCATAGGAAAGAAAGTCAAGTAGATTGGAAATAAAATAGTACATGTAGTATCTAATCAAGAGGTTAAGCAGTTTACTTATACGGCTCCTTTGTCCAGGCATCGAGGGCAAAAATATGTCTACAGAAATGATGCACAAATACTACTAAGAATTTGTCTGTAGTTTAAAAGCTACCACATTATTATTGGATCTGGAAATGTTCTTTATTGTCTCCTAGAAGATGCGAAGTCACTGGTTTGTCATGGTTCCAATAGGGCACAACAACATCCAATAGAATGCAGCGTCTTTGCCAATTTTTTTCCTCCACTCCAATGTCTCTGTCCTTACAAAGCACATGGTAGCGGCCGCTCAGTCCCGGTACTAATCAGGTGGTACCGCGTCGGATAGAATGGAACGGGTGTGGGGATTTTTCTCTTACCATTTTTGCATTTTCCCACCTAATTCAATAGTACTTATTTAGCATTGTGTTTTGGTTTGGTATCCAAAACTTAGCCCAATATATATATATATATATATATATATACGAATGTGGAACGTACTTCGTTGCAGGTTTGGTTTTCTATAGTTATGTATCATTAGTGATATTCAGTGAGGTCCGTGGAGTGCCCCCAAGAGTTGTCTCACCATAGGCAGCTGCCTCCTCTCCAAAGATTACACCCAAGAAGCAAAGACACATGGGTGGAAAGGATAAGGGGTGATGGCAGGGGATAAAGTAACCAGTGAGATAATAAAAATAAGTTGGCTTGACCACATTATTCGTGTGACTTGCTGTACGCTACATTAAACGATTTAAACTGTACAAAGTTGGTGAGGAGTAAGATGAGGCTAAGGGTCTATCCTTCTTAAATACTCATTTTCAGCCTCATTGAGAGAAATGTGAGGACAACAGGCCCGTGAAATCCGTTCACACAGAGAAATAAACAGTGGAATACAATTGTTTTCATACCTTGGTAAAAGTTGCACTTTAAAGCCGGAGATAAATTGGGCTTGAAAGGTCATTTTATTTCAAAGGCCATTTGACAGTGAAATTCCAAACATAACATCAAGAATCAGTCTGACATGGGAGCATGCGTTCTGCAAATGTTATATTATGCAATATATTCAATCACGCCGGGAGATCGCCCCATTACCGCTGAGCGTGGCTTACACCCATACGTGCAGCTGAAAGGTCATCAGTGTTTATTCCTACAGCAAAGGTAATATCTATAATGTGTCTTCTTATGTAACTCAAGTATAAACTGATATTATACTCATGCCCTGCCACAGTTTTGGAATGTCCTAATAAAAAGGTGTCAGTTAATGCTGGGGTGTCTAGTTCCACAGCAGCTTGGGGGCCGCACGCTACCTACTCCTGTGATGGAAGAGATGCATATTGTGCGAGTGTCATGGGGATGTTGTGGGTGTGTAGCCTGACTTTGGAGCTTGTTTGAGCTGCACGGACAGATCTTTTGCACCCAGCATGGAAACATGACCTGTGCTGAAAGCGATACAATATTACCTCACTGTAAGAAGCTGTCAACTTGGGGAGTGTTTAGTGGAATGCACTTTGTGAGTACCTTAATGAGCAGATTCTAGATTTTAAGGGGGTAGACTGTCTACACCCAGCCTCGCATCACCTGACCAACCATAGCAATCACATGCCTAACCATATTAATCACATGCCCAACTATAGCAAACATCTCCCAACCATAGCAATCATCTCACCACCATAGCAGCCATCTCCCCAACTATAAGAGCCACCTGCCCAACCATAACAATCAGCTGCCCAACCATAACAATCACCTGCCTAACCATAACAATCACCTGTCCAACCATAACAATCACCTGCCCAACCAAAACAATCATCTCCCCAACCATAACAATCAGCTGCCTAACCATAACAATCATCTGCCCAACCATAGCAATCATCTCCCCACCATAGCATTCATCTCCCCAACTATAACAGCCACCTGCCCAACCATAGCAATCATCTCCCCAACCATAACAATCATCTGCCTAACCATAACAATCATCTGCCCAACCATAGCAGTCGCATGCCCAACCATAGCAATCATCTGCCCAACCATAACAATCATCTGCCCAACCATAACAATCATCTGCCCAACCATAAGAATCATCTGCCCAACCGTAGCAATCATCTGCCTAACCATAACAATCACCTGCCCAACCATAACAATCACCTGCCTAACCATAACAATCACCTGCCCAACCATAACAATCACCTGTCAAACCATAACAATCACCTGCCTAACCATAACAATCACCTGCCTAACCATAACAATCACCTGCCTAACCATAGCACTCATCTCCCCAACCATAGCAATCACCTGCCCAACCATAGCAATCATCTCCCCAACCATAACAATCACCTGCCCAACCATAACAATCACCTGCCTAACCATAACATTCACCTGCCTAACCATAACAATCACCTCCCTAACCATAAAAATCACCTGCCTAACCATAACAATCACCTGCCCAACCATAACAATCACCTGCCCAACCATAACAATCACCTGTCCAACCATAACATCCACCTGCCCAACCATAGCAATCATATCCCCAACCATAACATCCACATGCCCAACCATAGCAATCATCTCCCCAACCATAACATCCACCTGCCCAACCATAGCAATCAACTGCCTAACCATAACAATCACCTGCCCAACCATAACAATCACCTGCCTAACCATAACAATCACCTGCCTAACCATAACAATCACCTGCCCAACCATAACAATCACCTGTCCAACCATAACATCCACCTGCCCAACCATAGCAATCACCTGCCCAACCATAACAATCACCTGTCCAACCATAACATCCACCTGCCCAACCATAGCAATCATATCCCCAACCATAACATCCACATGCCCAACCATAGCAATCATCTCCCCAACCATAACATCCACCTGCCCAACCATAGCAATCAACTGCCTAACCATAACAATCACCTGCCCAACCATAACAATCACCTGCCTAACCATAACAATCACCTGCCTAACCATAACAATCACCTGCCCAACCATAACAATCACCTGTCCAACCATAACATCCACCTGCCCAACCATAGCAATCACCTGCCTAACCATAACAATCACCTGCCTAACCATAACAATCACCTGCCCAACCATAAAAATCACCTGCCTAACCATAACAATCACCTGCCCAACCATAACAATCACCTGCCCAACCATAACATCCACCTCCCTAACCATAGCTATCATCTGCCCAACCATAGCAATCACCTGCCTAACCATAACAATCACCTGCCTAACCATAGCTATCATCTGCCCAGCCATAACAATCACCTGCCTAACCATAGCAATCATCTCCCCAACCATAACATCCACCTGCCCAACCATAGCAATCAACTGCCCAACCATAGCAATTATCTGCACAACCATAACAATCACCTGCCTAACCATAACAATCACCTGCCCAACCATAACAATCACCTGCCCAACCATAGCAATCATTTTCCCAACCATAGCAGTTGTCTGACCACCCATAGCAATCAACTGCCCAACCATAGCAATTATCTGCCCAACCATAGCAATCATCTCCCCAACCATAACATCCACTGCCCAACCCATAGCAATCATCTGCCCAACCATATCAGTTGCCTGCCCAACCATAGCAATCATCTGCCAACCATAGCAATCATTTGCCCAACCAAAGCAATCATCTGCCCAACCATAGAAATAATTTGCCCAACCATAGCAGTCATCTGCCCAACCATAGCACCATAGCAATCATCTGCCCAACCATAGCAGTTTGAACTGGCAGGTATGAAATCCATTTGCATTAGTAACGATGGATGACTTTGCAGTCTGAGTGAGGGGCCCGGATCGAACCATGGACTTCATATAGTGCTGCAGAAAGCTTTAGCCACTGTATATAGAATAGGGGTTACTGTACCTCAATAAAATACTTTGTGGCTACAGTTCCTTGCACCTTTGACCTGTAGAAAAAAAACCACTAGAAAGGGCAGTAGTTTGTGTCTGGCACCTGGGAAAGCACATGCTGTTACAAATAAAGTCATAATCTCGACATTTGCATTGTCGGCAATCTAAATGTTAACATCACAATGTTTAAATGTCAACATGCTGCACGTCTGCATGGGAAGTGTTGATATTCTGCATGGAACGGAGGATTAGGCTGCAGCAGTGGAGGGTTAGGCTACTGGAAGGGAGGTTAGAGTTGGGTACTAGGGGGAGGGTTAGGGTTAAGCTATGTAAGGAGAGGTTAGGGTTAGGCATTAGTGGTCGGGTTAGGGTTAGGCTGCAGAAAGGGTGAGTTAGGGTTAGGCTACAGGAAGGGTGGGTTAGGGTTAGGCTACAGGAAGGGTGGGTTAGGGTTAGGCTACAGGAAGGGTGGGTTAGGTTTAGGCACGTGCCTCACCCTAGGCACGTGCCTCACCTTAGGCACGTACCTCACCCTAGCCTCACTGGTGTCATGCCCTTAATCCCTCTGTATGCAACCCGCGGGTTGGACAGCGGGCCAGTCCCAAAAAATGGGACTGTCCCATTAAAATTGGGACAGTTGGGAGGTGATGCAGTTAATATACCGGCTGTCAGGATCCCGGTGTTCAGGAGACCGACGCCGGAATCCTGACAGCCAGTGAAATGCTGCCAGCCGGAATACCAACTAATGCCGGTTATTCCCACACCATCAACCGAGCGGGAATATAACCTGTGGCGAGCGAGCTGAGCCACCGGGCCTGAAGCGTGGCGAGCGCATGGTTAATGTCGATATGCCAATACAATCACAAACATGTCGATATTCTCATGTTGCGTTTATGAATGTCAACAAAATATGATCTGATCCCATTTTATGTTATCTCTCTATGGGGGAGATGTACTAAGCCTCAGGTGGAGATAGAGTGGCCGGAGATAAAGTACCAGCCAATCAGCTCCTAACTGCCATGTCACAGACTGGGTTTAAAAAATGACAGTTAGGAGCTGATTGGCTGGTACTTTATCACTGTCCACTTTATCTCCGTCCATGGCTTAGTACATCTGCCCCTGTGTAATTAACACTTTGTGCAACATACATGGCAGTTATACCGCTGGTTCGAAATCCGGCGATCGTGAAGATACCGACATCGGAGGGGGTAAGTATCTTTACTTTCACCCGTCCCGGACCCTTACCTTAACCCTCTGGAGGTGGGGGATAGGGCTAACCACTCCCCTAGTGCCTAACCCTAACCTCCCCTAGTGCCTAACCCTATCCCTCCCCCCCGGGTCCCTATCCCTAACTGTTACACCGATACCTTCGGCATCTCTGCTGTCGGTGTTCCCAAGTGGTGTCGGGATTCCATTATTGGTCACATGACAGCTGGCACCCGACCACCGGGATTCTGGCAGTTTGAATTTTTAGGATGTTTTTTTTTGCAAATCCAGGAAATTAAGTTTTGGGTGGAATATCAGAAGTAATTTCCAGTTGCAAGGATACAGACTTCCCACGGTTCTCCGATAGTCACATAATGTCACTGTGACAGTTTAGCGCTACCAATTGTAAAAAGGTATATATTATTAATGAGAGATAAACACTGGACCTCACTCAGGTGCGGCTTTCCTTGCTGCTGCCGTAGCTATCTTTTGCTGTACGCAATTGCGATTTTATGTTCCCATGGGCAGAAGCTGACCTGAGCATAGGGACGCCCACTGCTGTCTCCTCATTTCCGTCCGACGGCGTACAACTGCAGAAACATCGGTACCATCATCGCAAATTGTTTCATGTCACAAATTCTGAGTGCCTCTGTAGACGCGCAGGCTGAGCTGCCCCTCCAGGACGCTGAGGGCTCTCCAGTAGCAAGTAAGATTGCAAACGCTAATTTATGCACGCCCAGAAAACGCCGTCTGGATGACCATGACATGCCGGCGTTTCCCCTACTACTCCTCACTACCATCCCAAATGCTGTCTACCTGCCACTCACTTTGCGCATGCGCACTGCGGCTCTGAGATCCGCTGCGATCAAAGATGCAACACAGAGACGATTTGCGCCCATCTCCGAAAGTGAAGCGGAGTCAATACAGCTAATATGTTATATTTTTTATTGTACTTTTCTTCAGCGTTTTATATCAATATATCACTTCAAATATGTTACACAAATGTTAGCGGGAAGATAATTGAGTTAACAAATCGCCGGCGTAATGGATTGGTTACCTGCTCCAGCTTAAATCTCTTATTAAATCTTTGCACGCACTGAAGGTTAATTAAAGCAACTCTGTATTTGTGAGCTGTAAGCCCCCCTCCTGCGCTGCGCCGCGCTCTGTTGTGGTCTGCGGGTGCTGACATATTGTATTCATGCCTAGATTACACTGCCTGCTGCATCCGATCAACACAGCTTAACTTACTCTTCCCCTTCAAGTGTTTTGCTTATATCCATAGAGATGGAAAATTATTCTGCGGCACCATGACTTACAATTTCACTAAAACACGGGGAACGACAGATATTCATCTATCGGGTGCTGAGGTTGTCTCTGGGAAAGTTCTAAGACAATTACCTTAGATATTATTCCAGTCCTGCTACTTCACGCACATGCAAAGCGAGACAAATGGAAGAGAATATAAAGCAAAACAGAACAAAAAAATATCTGAATTACTGTACTCGAATTAATACCAGTATGGACCTTGAGCCGGCTGCATAGAATGTAGAACAAATAGGAACCCTCTACACAGTGGCGTAAGTTTGTCCCAGTTGCCCGGAGGCAAGAAAAATATTGTTGTCCCCCCCTATATATCATCCGTGAGCCAATAAGATGCCATTTTGAGATCAGAGTAAAACCGAACCCGCTCATCTCTAATTCTAACTATATGAAGCTACTACAAAAACCGTTGCAGCTAGGCAGATATATGTAGTGGTCTAACCACACACTACATAGATCTGCTCAGTCACTCACAATGCTGATTATTTCTCTGACAATTCATTTGCCAGTGTCATACCCATGATTAGAACCCACAACCTATTACACTGGTAGCATGCACCTTACTGATGGAGATATCTGCTCTTGCATAGGAAGTATGAGAATTCTAACTATATGAAGTTACTTGTAATTGTCAGAGAAATAACTTCATATAGTTAGTATTCTCATGTTTCCTTTATAGGACCAAATAGCTTCATCAGTAAGGTGTCTGCTTCTAGTGTATCTGTAATATAGAGGGTGTGATTTGTAAGGTACAGTGACTAGTGGGGAAGTCGGCTACGGAAGAGATACCGGCTGCTGTCAATTAACTTAACTGAATAATGTCGCTGAACACACGGAACAGGAGGAGAGGTGCCCCCCTTCAAAGCAGGAGCCCGGCGGCAGCTGACTCCGTTGCCTCCCAGAGTTCTGCCTCTGCCTCTACAGTTGATATTTCCTTTGTTAAATTGCTGTGTCGCTGGGGCCTGTAGGGTGTTAGTATGGTATGCCGGCGGTCGGGCTCCCGGCGACCAGCATACCTGAAGGGGGTGTAGTTGGCATCACGGCATTCGGGATCCTGGCTGTCAGAATACCGGGTTCCAGAATGTCGACAGCTCTCAGAATGTCGACGTTGGAATGCCAACAGCCGGTATCCCGGACCTAGGTAAACTGGGAGGGTTAGGTTTGTGGCTGCCGGGAGGGAGGGTTGGGGTTAGGCTGGATTAGGGTTCGGCTGCAGTGCGGGAGGGTTAGGTTTAGGCTGCGGGGGGGGGGGGGGGGAGGGTTAGGCTGCAGGGGGGTAATGTTTAGGCTGTGGGAGGGTGTTAGGGTTAGGCTGCGTGGAGAGATGGTTGTGGTTAGGCTGCGGGGAGGGAGGGTTAGGGCTAGGTTGCAGGGACAGAGGGTTAGGGTTAGGCTGCAGGGACGGAAGTTTAGGTTTAGCCTGCAGATAGGGAGGGTTAGGGCTAGGTTGCAGGAGGGGGGTTAGGTCTAGGCTGCGGTGAGCAGTGAGGTGCGGTGGGGTGAGGCAGAGCCTTTTCTGTCATAGTAACATTTGTGTCAGAGTTTTGACTGTATAAAGTATATGAAAAATACAAACAATATGTTAGAAATATCTTCTTTGTATTATTCTAATCATTTTTATAGTCAAATCTCTGGAGTAAAAAGTCTATGGCAGGTGAGGCAGCGCCTCCCCTGCCTACCTTATCCGCGCATCTCTGATCAAAACTCACCAAATTTCCAGGAGTTTATACTGCTGCACCAGTGTATAATGCCCAGATGTATATACTGCTGCACTTGTGTATAATGCCCACATGTATATACTGCTGCACCTGTGTATAATGCCCACATGTATATACTGCTGCACCTGTGTATAATGCCCACATGTATATACTGCTGCACCTGTGTATAATGCCCACATGTATTTACTGCTGCACCTGTGTATAATGCCCACATGTATATACTGCTGCACCTGTGTATAATGTCAACATGTATATACTGCTGCACCTGTGTATAATGCCCACATGTATATACTGCTGCACCTGTGTATAATGCCACATGTATATACTGCTGCACCTGTGTATAATGCCCACATGTATATACTGCTGCACCTGTGTATAATGCCCACATGCATATACTGCTGCACCTGTGTATTATGCCCACATGTATATACTGCAACACCTGTGTATAATGCCCACATGTATATACTGCTACAAATGTATATAATGCCCACATGAATGCTTTGCTCATATACTGTGTGTAAATCTGGCTCTGGACTAACCAGTACCTCCTGAGAAATTTCCTCACCGCACGTCTCTGCTGTGGAGGGAGAGTTAGAGTTAGGCTGCGGGGAGGGAGGGTTAAGGTTATGCTGTGGGGAGGGGGGGGGGGGGTTAGGCTGCAGGGAGGGAGGGTTAGGTTTTGGCTGCGGGAAGGGAGGGTTAGGGTTATGCTGCGGGGAGGGAGGGTTAGGGCTAGGTTGCAGGGACAGAGGGTTAGGGTTAGACTGCAGGGAGGGAGTGTTAGGTTTAGGCTGCAGGGAAGGATGGTTAGGCTGCAGGGAGGGAGGGTTAGGGTTAGGCTGCAGAGAGGGAGAGTTAGGGTTATTCTGCGGGCAGGGAGGGTGGGTTAGGGATAGGCTAAGGGGAGGGAGGGTTAGGGTTAGGCTGCGGGGGGAGGGTTAGGGTTAGGCTGTTGGGACTGAGGGTTATAGCTAGGCTGGGGGGACTGTGGGTTAGGCTGCGTGAGGGGAGGTTAGGGTTAGGCCGCAGAGAGGGAGAGTTAGGGTTAGGCTGCGGGGAGGGAGGATTAGGGTTAGGCTGCAGGGAGGGAGAGTTAGGGTTGTGCTGCAGGGAGGGAGGGTTAGGGCTAGGCTATGGAGAGGGTTAGGGTTAGGCTTTGGGGAGGGAGGGTTAGGCTGCAGAGAGGGAGAGTTAGAGTTAGGCTGCGGGGAGGGAGGGTTAGGGTTAGGCTGCAGGGAGGGAGAGTTAGGGTTATGCTGCATAGGGCTAGGCTATGGGGAGGGTTAGGGTTAGGCTGCGGGGAGGGAGGGTTAGGGTTAGGCTGCAGGAAGGGGGAGTTAGGGTTATGCTGCATAGGGCTAGGCTATGGGGAGGGTTAGGGTTAGGCTGCGGGGACGGAGGGTTAGGGTTAGGCTGCAGGGAGGGGGAGTTAGGGTTATGCTGCATAGGGCTAGGCTATGGGGAGGGTTAGAGTTAGGCTGCGGGGAGGGAGGGTTAGGGTTAGGCTGCAGGGAGGGGGAGTTAGGGTTATGCTGCATAGGGCTAGGCTATGGGGAGGGTTAGGGTTAGGCTGTGGGGAGAGGGTTAGGGTTAGGCTGCAGGGAGTGAGAGTTAGGGTTATGCTGCATAGGGCTAGGCCAGGGGTGGCCAACCAGTCAGAGTCAAAGAGCCAAAAAATCTTGTTAGGTACGTCAAAGAGCCGAAGGCGAGCATGCAAAAATGGGGTGTGGCCTTGTGTCCGCTAGGCCACGCCCTGGCATAAAGTACATTGAGAAAGCCAGATCCACATAAATAAATTTTTAAAGCCAGATCCAACAAAAAATACATTGAAGAAGTCACTTCCGCATAAAATAATTGAAAAGCCAGAATTACATAAAATATAATGAAAGACGATTCACATTGTACACTTCAGCTCCCCCACGTGTCAATTCAGCCAGCACCCTGCTGTGTCACTCCAGGCAGCTTACCCATGTGTTACTCCTGCTAGCACCCTCCTATGTCACTTCATCCAGCTCTCCCATGTGTCACTCCTGCTAGAACCCTCCTATGTCACTTCATCCAGCTCTCCCATGTGTCACTCCTGCTAGCACCCTCCTATATCACTTCATCCAGCTCTCCCATGTGTCACTCCTGCTAGCACCCTCCTATGTCACTTCATCCAGCTTTCCCATGTGTCACTCCTGCTAGCACCCTCCTATGTCACTTCATCCAGCTCTCCCATGTGTCACTCCTGCTAGCACCCTCCTATGTCACTTCATCCAGCTCTCCCATGTGTCACTCCTGCTAGAACCCTCCTATGTCACTTCATCCAGCTCTCCCATGTGTCACTCCTGCTAGCACCCTCCTATGTCACTACATTCAGCTCTCCCATGTGTCACTCCTGCTAGCACCCTCCTATATCACTTCATCCAGCTCTCCCATGTGTCACTCCTGCTAGCACCCTCCTATGTCACTTCATCCAGCTCTCCCATGTGTCACTCCTGCTAGCACCCTCCTATGTCACTTCATCCAGCTCCCCCATGTGTCACTCCTGCTAGCACCCTCCTATGTCACTACATCCAGCTCTCCCATGTGTCACTCCTGCTAGCACCCTCCTATATCACTTCATCCAGCTCTCCCATGTGTCACTCCTGCTAGCACCCTCCTGTGTCACTACATCCAGCTCTCCCATGTGTCACTCCTGCTAGCACCCTCCTATATCACTTCATCCAGCTCTCCCATGTGTCACTCCTGCTAGCACCCTCCTATGTCACTTCATCCAGCTTTCCCATGTGTCACTCCTGCTAGAACCCTCCTATATCACTTCATCCAGCTTTCCCATGTGTCACTCCTGCTAGCACCCTCCTATGTCACTTCATCCAGCTTTCCCATGTGTCACTCCTGCTAGAACCCTCCTATATCACTTCATCCAGCTTTCCCATGTGTCACTCCTGCTAGCACCCTCCTATGTCACTTCATCCAGCTCTCCCATGTGTCACTCCTGCTAGCACCCTCCTATATCACTTCATCCAGCTCTCCCATGTGTCACTCCTGCTAGCACCCTCCTATATCACTTCATCCAGCTCTCCCACGTGTCACTCCTGCTAGAACCCTCATATGTCACTTCATCCAGCTCTCCCATGTGTCACTACTTCCAGCACCCTCCTATGTCTCTTCATCCAGCTCTCCCATGTGTCACTCCTGCTAGCACCCTCTTATGTCACTTCATCCAGCTCTACCATGTGTCACTCCTGCTAGCACCCTCCTATGTCACTTCATCCAGCTTTCCCATGCGTCACTCCTGCTAGAACTAGAGATGAGCGCCTGAAATTTTTCGGGTTTTGTGTTTTGGTTTTGGGTTCGGTTCCGCGGCCGTGTTTTGGGTTCGAACGCGTTTTGGCAAAACCTCACCGAATTTTTTTTGTCGGATTCGGGTGTGTTTTGGATTCGGGTGTTTTTTTCCAAAAACACTAAAAAACAGCTTAAATCATAGAATTTGGGGGTCATTTTGATCCCAAAGTATTATTAACCTCAAAAACCATAATTTACACTCATTTTCAGTCTATTCTGAATACCTCACACCTCACAATATTATTTTTAGTCCTAAAATTTGCACCGAGGTCGCTGTGTGAGTAAGATAAGCGACCCTAGTGGCCGACACAAACACCGGGCCCATCTAGGAGTGGCACTGCAGTGTCACGCAGGATGTCCCTTCCAAAAAACCCTCCCCAAACAGCACATGACGCAAAGAAAAAAAGAGGCGCAATGAGGTAGCTGTGTGAGTAAGATTAGCGACCCTAGTGGCCGACACAAACACCGGGCCCATCTAGGAGTGGCACTGCAGTGTCACGCAGGATGGCCCTTCCAAAAAACCCTCCCCAAACAGCACATGACGCAAAGAAAAAAAGAGGCGCAATGAGGTAGCTGTGTGAGTAAGATTAGCGACCCTAGTGGCCGACACAAACACCGGGCCCATCTAGGAGTGGCACTGCAGTGTCACGCAGGATGGCCCTTCCAAAAAACCCTCCCCAAACAGCACATGACGCAAAGAAAAAAAGAGGCTTTTTACTGATATTTGGTGTTTTGGATTTGACATGCTCTGTACTATGACATTGGGCATCGGCCTTGGCAGACGACGTTGCTGGCATTTCATCGTCTCGGCCATGACTAGTGGCAGCAGCTTCAGCACGAGGTGGAAGTGGATCTTGATCTTTCCCTAATTTTGGAACCTCAACATTTTTGTTCTCCATATTTTAATAGGCACAACTAAAAGGCACCTCAGGTAAACAATGGAGATGGATGGATTGGATACTAGTATACAATTATGGACGGGCTGCCGAGTGCCGACACAGAGGTAGCCACAGCCGTGAACTACCGCACTGTACTGTGTCTGCAGCTAATATATAGACTGGTTGATAAAGAGATAGTATACTCGTAACTAGTATGTATGTATAAAGAAAGAAAAAAAAACCACGGTTAGGTGGTATATACAATTATGGACGGGCTGCCGAGTGCCGACACAGAGGTAGCCACAGCCGTGAACTACCGCACTGTACTGTGTCTGCTGCTAATATATAGACTGGTTGATAAAGAGATAGTATACTCGTAACTAGTATGTATGTATAAAGAAAGAAAAAAAAACCACGGTTAGGTGGTATATACAATTATGGACGGGCTGCCGAGTGCCGACACAGAGGTAGCCACAGCCGTGAACTACCGCACTGTACTGTGTCTGCTGCTAATATATAGACTGGTTGATAAAGAGATAGTATACTCGTAACTAGTATGTATGTATAAAGAAAGAAAAAAAAACCACGGTTAGGTGGTATATACAATTATGGACGGGCTGCCGAGTGCCGACACAGAGGTAGCCACAGCCGTGAACTACCGCACTGTACTGTGTCTGCTGCTAATATATAGACTGGTTGATAAAGAGATAGTATACTCGTAACTAGTATGTATGTATAAAGAAAGAAAAAAAAAACACGGTTAGGTCACTGGTATATACAATTATGGACGGGCTGCCGAGTGCCGACACAGAGGTAGCCACAGCCGTGAACTACCGCACTGTACTGTGTCTGCTGCTAATATAGACTGGTTGATAAAGAGATAGTATACTACTAATATTATATACTGGTGGTCAGGTCACTGGTCACTAGTCACTCTGGCAGTGGCACTCCTGCAGCAAAAGTGTGCACTGTTTAATTTTAATATAATATTATGTACTCCTGGCTCCTGCTATAACCTATAACTGGCACTGCAGTAGTGCTCCCCAGTCTCCCCCACAATTATAAGCTGTGTGAGCTGAGCAGTCAGACAGATATATAATATATATAGATGATGCAGCACACTGGCCTGAGCCTGAGCAGTGCACACAGATATGGTATGTGACTGAGTCACTGTGTGCTGTGTATCACTTTTTTCAGGCAGAGAACGGATTATAAATAAAAGTGGTGGTCACTGGTCACTATCAGCAAAACTCTGCACTGTACACTACTGAGTACTCCTAATGCTCCCCAAAATTAGTAAATCAAGTGTCTAAACGGAGAGGACGCCAGCCACGTCCTCTCCCTATCAATCTCAATGCACGTGTGAAAATGGCGGCGACGCGCGGCTCCTTATATAGAATCCGAGTCTCGCGATACAATCCGAGCCTCGCGAGAATCCGACAGCGTCATGATGACGTTCGGGCGCGCTCGGGTTAACCGAGCAAGGCGGGAAGATCCGAGTCGCTCGGACCCGTGAAAAAAAACATGAAGTTCTGGCGGGTTCGGATTCAGAGAAACTGAACCCGCTCATCTCTAGCTAGAACCCTCCTATATCACTTCATCCAGCTCTCCCATGTGTCACTCCTGCTAGCACCCTCCTATGTCACTTCATCCAGCTTTCCCATGTGTCACTCCTGCTAGAACCCTCCTATATCACTTCATCCAGCTTTCCCATGTGTCACTCCTGCTAGAACCCTCCTATATCACTTCATCCAGCTTTCCCATGTGTCACTCCTGCTAGCACCCTCCTATATCACTTCATCCAGCTCTCCCATGTGTCACTCCTGCTAGCACCCTCCTATGTCACTTCATCCAGCTTTCCCATGTGTCACTCCTGCTAGCACCCTCCTATGTCACTTCATCCAGCTCTCCCATGTGTCACTCCTGCTAGCACCCTCCTATGTCACTTCATCCAGCTCTCCCATGTGTTACTCCTGCTAGCACCCTCTTATGTCACTTCATCCAGCTCTCCCTTGTGTCACTCCTGCTAGCACCCTCCTATGTCACTTCATCCAGCTCTCCCATGTGTTACTCCTGCTAGCACCCTCTTATGTTACTTCATCCAGCTCTCCCATGTGTCACTCCTGCTAGCACCCTCTTATGTCACTTCATCCAGCTTTCCCATGTGTCACTCCTGCTAGCACCCTCCTGTATCACTTCATCCAGCTCTCCCATGTGTCACTCCTGCTAGCACCCTCCTATGTCTCTTCATCCAGCTCTCCCAGGTGTCACTCCTGCTAGCACCCTCCTATGTCACTTCATCCAGCTCTCCCATGTGTCACTCCTGCTAGCACCCTCCTGTGTAACTTCATCCAGCTCTCCCATGTGTCACTCCTGCTAGCACCCTCCTATGTCACTTCATCCAGCTCTCCCATGTGTCACTCCTGCTAGCACCCTCCTATGTCACTACATCCAGCTTTCCCATGTGTCACTCCTGCTACCACCCTCCTATATCACTTCATCCAGCTCTCCCATGTGTCACTCCTGCTAGCACCCTCCTATGTCACTTCATCCAGCTCTCCCATGTGTCACTCCTGCTAGCACCCTCCTGTGTCACTTCATCCAGCTCTCCCATGTGTCACTCCTGCTAGAACCCTCCTATGTCACTTCATCCAGCTCTCCCATGTGTCACTACTTCCAGCACCCTCCTATGTCACTTCATCCAGCTCTCCCATGTGTCACTCCTGCTAGAACCCTCCTATGTCACTTCATCCAGCTCTCCCATGTGTCACTCCTGCTAGCACCCTCCTAATGTCACTACATCCAGCTCTCCCATGTGTCACTCCTGCTAGAACCCTCCTATATCACTTCATCCTGCTTTCCCATGTGTCACTCCTGCTAGCACCCTCCTATATCACTTCATCCAGCTCTCCCACGTGTCACTCCTGCTAGCACCCTCCTATGTCACTCCATCCTGCTCTCCCACGTGTCACTCCTGCTAGCACCCTCCTATGTCACTTCATCCAGCTCTCCCATGTGTTACTCCTGCTAGCACCCTCTAATGTTACTTCATCCAGCTCTCCCATGTGTCACTCCTGCTAGCACCCTCTTATGTCACTTCATCCAGGTTTCCCATGTGTCACTCCTGCTAGCACCCTCCTATGTCATTTCATCCAGCTTTCCCATGTGTCACTCCTGCTAGCACCCTCTTATGTCACTTCATCCAGCTCTCCCATGTGTCACTCCTGCTAGCACCCTCCTATGTCACTTCATCCAGCTCTCCCATGTGTCACTCCTGCTAGCACCCTCCTATGTCACTTCATCCAGCTAGAACCCTCCTACATCACTTCATCCAGCTCTCCCATGTGTCACTCCTGCTAGCACCCTCCTATGTCACTTCATCCAGCTTTCCCATGTGTCACTCCTGCTAGCACCCTCCTATGTCACTTCATCCATCTCTCCCATGTGTCACTCCTGCTAGCACCCTCCTATGTCACTTCATCCAGCTCTCCCATGTGTCACTCCTGCTAGCACCCTCCTATGTCACTTCATCCATCTCTCCCATGTGTCACTCCTGCTAGCACCCTCCTATGTCACTTCATCCAGCTCTCCCATGTGTCACTCCTGCTAGCACCCTCCTATGTCACTTCATCCATCTCTCCCATGTGTCACTCCTGCTAGCACCCTCCTATGTCACTTCATCCAGCTCTCCCATGTGTCACTCCTGCTAGAACCCTCCTATGTCACTTCATCCAGCTCTCCCATGTGTCACTCCTGCTAGAACCCTCCTATATCACTTCATCCAGCTTTCCCATGTGTCACTCCTGCTAGCACCCTCTTATGTCACTTCATCCAGCTCTGCCATGTGTCACTCCTGCTAGCACCCTCCTATGTCACTTCATCCAGCTCTCCCATGTGTCACTCCTGCTACCACCCTCCTATATCACTTCATCCAGCTCTCCCATGTGTCACTCCTGCTAGCACCCTCCTATGTCTCTTCATCCAGCTCTCCCATGTGTCACTCCTGCTAGCACCCTCCTATGTCACTTCATCCAGCTCTCCCATGTGTCACTCCTGCTAGCACCCTCCTGTGTAACTTCATCCAGCTCTCCCATTGTCACTCCTGCTAGCACCCTCCTATGTCACTTCATCCAGCTCTCCCATGTGTCACTCCTGCTAGCACCCTCCTATGTCACTACATCCAGCTTTCCCATGTGTCACTCCTGCTACCATTCTCCTATATCACTTCATCCAGCTCTCCCATGTGTCACTCCTGCTAGCACCCTCCTGTGTCTCTTCATCCAGCTCTTCCATGTGTCACTCCTGCTAGCACCCTCCTATGTCACTTTATCCAGCTCTCCCATGTGTCACTCCTGCTAGCACCCTCCTGTGTAACTTCATCCAGCTCTCCCATGTGTCACTCCTGCTAGCACCCTCCTATGTCACTTCATCCAGCTCTCCCATGTGTCACTCCTGCTAGCACCCTCCTGTGTCACTTCATCCAGCTCTCCCATGTGTCACTCCTGCTAGAACCCTCCTATATCACTTCATCCAGCTTTCCCATGTGTCACTCCTGCTAGAACCCTCCTATGTCACTTCATCCAGCTCTCCCATGTGTCACTCCTGCTAGCACCCTCCTATGTCACTTCATCCAGCTCTCCCATGTGTCACTCCTGCTACCACCCTCCTATGTCACTTCATCCAGCTCTCCCATGTGTCACTCCTGCTAGCACCCTCCTAATGTCACTACATCCAGCTCTCCCATGTGTCACTCCTGCTAGCACCCTCCTATATCACTTCATCCAGCTCTCCCATGTGTCACTCCTGCTAGGACCCTCCTATGTCACTTCATCCAGCTTTCCCATGTGTCACTCCTGCTAGCACCCTCTTATGTCACTTCATCCAGCTCTCCCTTGTGTCACTCCTGCTAGCACCCTCCTATGTCACTTCATCCAGCTCTCCCATGTGTCACTCCTGCTAGCACCCTCCTATGTCACTTCATCCAGCTAGAACCCTCCTATATCACTTCATCCAGCTCTCCCATGTGTCACTCCTGCTAGCACCCTCCTATGTCACTTCATCCAGCTTTCCCATGTGTCACTCCTGCTAGCACCCTCCTATGTCACTTCATCCAGCTCTCCCATGTGTCACTCCTGCTAGAACCCTCCTATGTCACTTCATCCAGCTCTCCCATGTGTCACTCCTGCTAGCACCCTCCTATGTCACTTCATCCAGCTCTCCCATGTGTTACTCCTGCTAGCACCCTCTTATGTCACTTCATCCAGCTTTCCCATGTGTCACTCCTGCTACCACCCTCCTATATCACTTCATCCAGCTCTCCCATGTGTCACTCCTGCTAGCACCCTCTTATGTCACTTCATCCAGCTCTCCCATGTGTCACTCCTGCTAGCACCCTCCTATGTCACTTCATCCAGCTCTCCCATGTGTCACTCCTGCTACCACCCTCCTATATCACTTCATCCAGCTCTCCCATGTGTCACTCCTGCTAGCACCCTCCTATGTCACTTCATCCAGCTCTCCCATGTGTCACTCCTGCTAGCACCCTCTTATATCACTTCATCCAGCTCTCCCATGTGTCACTCCTGCTAGCACCCTCCTATGTCACTTCATCCAGCTTTCCCATGTGTCACTCCTGCTAGCACCCTCCTATATCACTTCATCCAGCTCTCCCATGTGTCACTCCTGCTAGCACCCTCCTATGTCACTTCATCCAGCTCTCCCATGTGTCACTCCTGCTAGCACCCTCCTATGTCACTTCATCCAGCTCTCCCATGTGTCACTCCTGCTAGCACCCTCCTGTGTAACTTCATCCAGCTCTCCCATGTGTCACTCCTGCTAGCACCCTCCTATGTCACTTCATCCAGCTCTCCCACGTGTCACTCCTGCTAGAACCCTCCTATGTCACTTCATCCAGCTCTCCCATGTGTTACTCCTGCTAGCACCCTCCTATGTCACTTCATCCAGCTTTCCCCACGTGTCACTCCTGCTAGCACCCTCCTATGTCACTTCATCCAGCTCTCCCATGTGTCACTCCTGCTACCACCATCCTATGTCACATCATCCAGCTCTCCCATGTGTCACTCCTGCTAGAACCCTCCTATGTCACTTCATCCAGCTCTCCCATGTGTCACTCCTGCTAGCACCCTCCTATGTCACTTCATCCAGCTCTCCCATGTGTCACTCCTGCTAGCACCCTCCTATGTCACTTTATCCTGCTTTCCCATGTGTCACTCCTGCTAGAACCCTCCTATGTCACTTCATCCAGCTTTCCCATGTGTCACTCCTGCTAGAACCCTCATGTGTCACTTCAGAGACCCCCCCCCCCCCCCCAAATTCATGCCATTGTAGCAGCTCCTTATTACCCCTTTCACACCGCACAAATATACCGGCATCGACCTGTCAATATGCCGGGTTAACATGGGTTGGTGTGCGGTGTGAATGGGCCATGGTCAAATTCCTGGGTCACCTGACCCGATAATTCATTCCTGGTTATAAGCAGTGTTATTCCTGGGTTGAATACCGGGTCAGTGGCTACATAAACGGGTTCCCGGGTCGATGGGACCCATTTACTACATAGGGAGAGGCGGCACGGAGATGAGCTCATCTCCCAACGCCACCACCACCCCCGCTGCCGCCCCTGCAGCTATGGCAACCGACCCAGCAAATTGCCGGGTCGGGAAGCCACCTGTTAGGGTCCATTGCCGGATCCCACCCGGGTGGGATCCTGCATTGGCAATGTGAAAGGGGCTTAAGAATCCTCTGTGTGACGGTGCTTGTTTTATCTCTATGTCTGGCTTCCTCCGTGCACAGCCCTCGTAGTGCTTCCACGCGTCTTTCTGGAGTGCAGTGGTTACCGGATCTGCTGTGGTCATGTGACTTCAAGTGTCGGGAGCCACATTTAAAGAAAGAAAGAGCCACATACGGCTCAAGAGCCACAGGTTGGCCACCCCTGATCTAAATCTATAAATGATGCTAAAATGAGCAATATTTTAGGAGAAAGACAGAGAGTTGAATAAATGAAAGGAGGAGTCCTAGGGGCTAATTCAGACTTGTTCGCTCGCTAGGGTTTTTTTTGCAGTCCTGCAATCACATAGTCGCCGCCCATAGGGGAGTGTATATACGCTGTACAAGTGTGCGATCACATGTGTAGCAGAGTTGTAGAACAGATTTTGTGCAGTCTCTGCACAGCCCAGAACTTACCCAGCCGCTGCGATCACATCAGCCTGTCCGGATCCGGAATTAACGTCAGGAACCCTCCCTGCGAACGCTTCGACACGCCTGCGTTTTTCCAAACACTCGCAGAAAACGGTCAGTTGCCACCCACAAGCGCCTTCTTCCTGTCAATCTCCTTGCAAACGCCGTGGATTCTTCGCACAAACCCATCGCTAAGCGTCGATCCACTTTGTACCCGCGCGACGCGCCTGCGCATTGCGGTGCATAAGCATGCACAGTTCAGACCTCATCGCCCACTGTACGAAAAGGCAGCCTAGCGATCAGGTCTGAATTACCCCCCTAGTGCTAGTAGGTTGTGCAGGTGTTTGATTCTTCCACCATGTGCTTTTTCCGATTTACTGTATTCGCCACGTCTGCCAAACTACTAGGGAAGGTCCAAGTCCTATGAGGTAGGGTGCACCTTGAAATGGGCTACGTGGACAGGCCAGCGCACTGAGGAACATGAAGGAGCGTTATTCATCTATACTTCCTGTAATTTGTAAGTTACTCTTTGGGTCTGATTGAAAGATCATACAGGTCGAGTTTCCCATATCCGGAATGCTCGGGACCAGGAGCATTCCGGATATGGGATTTTTCCGGATAATGGAATACCTGGTCCGGAGAGGGGCCCAGCAGTCGTTACGGGTTGTCCGGCTGTCAATGTAGGGGGTCCAGGAGGGGCAATGGGGGTCCGCGGTGAGGTCAGCGGGGGTCCGGCAGTCATTGGAGGGGTCAGCGGTGAGGTCAGCGGGGGTTGGCATGCACTATGTGGTGAGGGACTAGCTGCAAAGCCACTCGCCCACCGCCAGACATTGGTCACAGTAGTAGTGATGTCATGATGTTGCGGCACGTCATGTCGTCACTGCAGCTCCAGGATATTCCGGTATTTGGAATATTCCGGATAACGTACCTGTATATTAATATAAGTGTGGCTTCTAAACAGGTCATCATCAACTCAGAAACTGCACCAGGCAGATGGAATTTGGGAATCGGTATGGGATCCTGGCGTTTGTGATCCCGCAGGGCAGGAGAACGACGTCGGTTACCCGACAGCCAGAATCCCGGCAGTGAGCGCACTGTGTCCCCTCGTGAGCTCACTGCGCTTGCCGCGGTTCAGGCCCGGTGGTGACCTTTGGTCACCACACTATTATTTTCCCCCTCGGGGGGTGGCGTGGACCACCACCCAAGTGGGAATACTTGGTTTGGGCCTTTCTCTGGCTGTCGGGATTTCCGGCGTCGGTATCCGGACCGCCGTCGATCCCGACAGCCAGTAATCTAACCGCATACCAGACTTAAAGGTCTGTTTACTAAGCCTTGGATGGAGATAAAGTGGACGGAAATAAAGTTCCAGCCAATCAGCCCCTAACTGTAATTTTTCAAACACAGCCTGTGGTATGGCAGTTAGTAGCTGATTGGTTGGTATTTTATCTCCAGCGACTTTATCTCCATCCAAGGCTTAGTAAATAGACCCCTTAGTGATACGCGGAAGTCAGAATTAGATGCATCGCTAAGGGGTGCGGTTGACTTTCCTTTTCAAGCCCATGTTGTACTAAACTCATAACATGTATTTCCAAGAAAAAAGGGTAACTGGACACACCCCTTCAGAATGGGCCGCTACCACTACGTTCCCCCAGTAGGCCCTACATGAATCAGTCTGACACTGGCATTGGACGCTATCCTGGCGACCAGTATAATCTCCGTTCATCTGCACCCTCACAGCTGTAACACTGATTCTGATCCCACACTTCAGTGCTACCAGTCTCTCATTGGGTCACAGTGATCCCCACCTGCCCTGACCACAGTGATCCCCACCTGCCCTGACCACAGTGATCCCCACCTGCCCTGACCACAGTGATTCCCACCTGCCCTGACCACAGTGATCCCCACCTGCCCTGACCACAGTGATCCCCACCTGCCCTGACCACAGTGATCCCCACCTGCCCTGACCACGGTTATGTCTGAATTTATAATTTGCCAATTCCTGTTGTTCCTTGTTAAATGTTTACAACCAAGTTCACCTGGGACCGTCAGCACATATACAGTATCGCCACCATTCTCATTGTTACATTGTATAGAACTAGCTGATTTATTTCGTTTTTTAAGGTCATTTTATTGATAGAAGCAGCTAGTTAAATGTTAAGTGGAATCGGACTGGTTGCTACGGGCAACAGCTTCACTTCTAGAAAACTCACACCTTAGTAAATATACCCCTAAGAGAGAAAGGGGGTGGGGGTGGGGGTTGACTCAGCTGGACATACAGTACTGTATCCACATACTGTATCTGCTACAGTGGCAAACGCATGATTTGCATGGGGGGGGGGGGGTCCAGAACTGGGAGGAGCCAAGCACGGGGGTGGGGACTGAGGTGACCCAGTATATGCTGGATCCGTAAAACTAGTGTGTCTGTGTATATATGTATGTGTATTATCTACATATATACTGTATACCGTATATATACATATATATATATTTATATATATATATATATATATATACATATACACATACTGTAGCATATTAAACATGTATATATATGTATATATATATATACACACACATACAGTACACGTATATATACGCATGTATATATATCATATGTGTGTCTGTGTGTGTTTATATATATATATATACATACATTTGTATATATGTATGCACATGGATATATATGTACTATAATTAAAATAAAGTGCCACCAGGAAGACAGCAGGCTTCAGAGGACGCTAGACAGCCATTAATAATACTCATGCAGGGGGGGGGGGTTTCTGGGTGCTTGGAAAACCCCCCCTGCATGCGCCACTGCTGCTAGATAGCAAACTGGTCTCAGCGACAACATTATAAGGTGAGTTACCCACTAGGTGTCACTGCAGACCGTCGCTGGAATATGGACAGCCAACATCGCACACAGATACACAAGTGTCGCATATGAAATTGATCAGCAAAGTCTCCTGATGTGTCCTAGTTGCAACTACAGTAAGATGCATTTTCTCTGAAACAAGACGCCCAATGTTAGCAGAGTTGCACAGGACCCGGCAGCTCACTCACGCGAGGTGTCTCACCATGTAACGCACACTTGCCTAATTTATTTCTCTCCTCTCTGGGAGAAGTCCGGGGAGGAGACATAGCAGGTTACTTCGTGGGGGGACTGTCATGTCATTAGCCCCACCCCCAAGACAGAGAAATGTTGCGATCCACGGGGCTAAACCACATGAGTTGCATTTTTAGCCCCACTCCTTTTCCACCGCTGCTGTGTTTTCTGTGCTTTTTATCTCCACCCTGTCCGCTTCACTAGGATGCAAGGGTGGGGGCGGTTACCCTAAAAATCGTGAGTCTCCCGCAGCTTCCAGGATGGTAAGCATGTATCGCATTGCATATTGAAGCTAGATGTATGAGGACACGTCTGTATGATACATTTAGGACCAGGTTGTCTACACATATGTAGACCCCCAATGGGGTCATTCCGAGTTGATCGTAGCTGTGCTAAATTTAGCACAGCTACGATCAGGCACTCAGACATGCGGGGGGACGCCCAGCACAGGGCTAGACTGCCAGGCATGTTAGTGCTGCCCCCTCCCCCCACCCCCACGCAGAAATGCAAAAGCATCACACAGCGGCGATGCTTTTGCATCTCAGGAGTTATTCCCGGCCAGTGCAGCTCCTGCAGCTGGCCATGAGAACCTCCTCACTGCCCCGGGTCGCAGCGGCTGTGTGTGACGTCATGCAGCCGTCGCGGCACCGCCCCCCCCAATGGTCCGGCCACGCCTGCGTTGGCCGGACAGTGCCCCCTAAACGGTGGCTGAACGCCGCCGTCCCTCCCAGCGACCGCCTCTGCCTCAGAGGCAATCGCTAGGCAACGATGGCTGCCATGCGCCGGCGTACTGCGGCGCCGGCGCATGTGCAGTTCCGACCGGATCGCTGCGCTGCGATAAACTGTGGCGAGCGATCGGGTCGGAATGATCCCCCATATTAGGTAAAGTACCCATTAGGTGTCCTGGTATATAATATTAAAATAATAAATCTACAGTAGCCTTGGGTAGATTCTTCCTATCCACATGAAAGTCCTGGCAATATCCGTAAGCATATAAAGCTTTATGGGAAAGGCGGCAAAGGTTCTGGTTGTAAGAATGTATCAAGCGCTATTGTATGGTTCACAACAATGAGGTCTTTTATGCTTGGAATGTTCTTTCAAACGGCTCTGAGATGCTTTAGAAAAGTTAGTAGTGGCTGAAACCTTTGTTGCAAACTCCTTGTACTGAGTTTAGAACATCTCTCTGAATGATTTAATGTGAGGAAATCTCATACAACACAAAGAATCTCTTCTCAAAGCTCATAACGAACTAACTATATTTTTGTTTTTATTTGTGAAAATGTATCAATCAAAAACTGTTTACCTGCATCCGGCGGCCAAAGCATTAAATAGACACACCGGATTCCGATGTAACGGAATTATTGGCCTGATTCAGAGAATGCCGAGGTCGGGCGCAGTTGCCACTGAGTATGTGCTGCAATGATTTTGTGATGACGGTCACAGTGTGGATTTATTCGCAGGTGTGTCTGTGGGCGGCACATGGGGGCGTGGCTCTGCAATCCTTTCTATAAATACGAGTTCAAATATTATAAGTGAAATAGCATTTTCTTCTAGTGAATACTCTGGTTGTCCAGGCAACAACATTTCTCTAACGTCCTAAGTGGATGCTGGGGACTCCGTAAGGACCATGGGGAATAGAGGCTCCGCAGGAGACTGGGCACATCTAAAGAAAGCTTTAGGACTGTCTGGTGTGCACTGGCTCCTCCCCCTATGACCCTCCTCCAAGCCTCAGTTAGATCTCTGTGCCCGAACGAGAAGGGTGCACACTAGGGGCTCTCCTGAGCTTCTTAGTGAAAGTTTTAGTTTAGGTTTATTATTTTCAGTGAGACCTGCTGGCAACAGGCTCACTGCATCGAGGGACTAAGGGGAGATGAAGCGAACTCACCTGCGTGCAGAGTGGATTGGGCTTCTTAGGCTACTGGACATTAGCTCCAGAGGGACGATCACAGGCCCAGCCATGGATGGGTCCCAGAGCCGCGCCGCCGGCCCCCTTACAGAGCCAGAAGACAGAAGAGGTCCGGAAAATCGGCGGCAGAAGACATCCTGTCTTCACCAAGGTAGCGCACAGCACTGCAGCTGTGCGCCATTGCTCCTCAGCACACTTCACACTTCGGTCACTGAGGGTGCAGGGCGCTAGGGGGGGGCGCCCTGAGCAGCAATAAAAACACCTTGGCTGGCGAAAATACATCACATATAGCCCCCAGGGCTATATGGATGAATTTTAACCCCTGCCAGAATCCATAAAAAAAGCAGGAGAAAAGTCTGCGAAAAAGGGGCGGAGCCTATCTCCTCAGCACACTGGCGCCATTTTCCCTCACAGCTCAGTTGGAGGGAAGCTCCCCTGGCTCTCCCCTGCAGTCACTACACTACAGAAAGGGTTAAAAAAGAGAGGGGGGCACTAATTAGGCGCAGTATTAACAATACAGCAGCTATAAGGGGAAAAACACTTATATAAGGTTATCCCTGTATATATATAGCGCTTTGGTGTGTGCTGGCAAACTCTCCCTCTGTCTCCCCAAAGGGCTAGTGGGGTCCTGTCCTCTATCAGAGCATTCCCTGTGTGTGTGCTGTATGTCGGTACGTTTGTGTCGACATGTATGAGGAGAAAAATGATGTGGAGACGGAGCAGATTGCCTGTAATAGTGATGTCACCCCCTAGGGGGTCGACACCTGAGTGGATGAACTGTTGGAAGGAATTACGTGACAGTGTCAGCTCTGTATAAAAGACAGTGGTTGACATGAGACAGCCGGCTACTCAGCTTGTGCCTGTCCAGACGTCTCATAGGCCGTCAGGGGCTCTAAAGCGCCCGTTACCTCAGATGGCAGATATAGACGCCGACACGGATACTGACTCCAGTGTCGACGGTGAAGAGACAAATGTGACTTCCAGTAGGGCCACACGTTACATGATTGAGGCAATGAAAAATGTTTTACACATTTCTGATAATACGAGTACCACCAAAAAGGGGTATTATGTTCGGTGAGGAAAAACTACCTGTAGTTTTCCTGAATCTGAGAAATTAAATGAGGTGTGTGATGATGCGTGGTTTTCCCCCGATAACAACTGATAATTTCTAAAATGTTATTGGCATTATATCCTTTCCCGCCAGAGGTTAGGGTGCGTTGGGAAACACCCCCTAGGGTGGATAAAGCGCTCACACGCTTGTAAGGGCTCTACCCTCTCCTGAGATGGCCGCCCTTAAGGATCCTGCTGATAGAAAGCAGGAGGGTATCCTAAAATGTATTTACACACATACTGGTGTTATACTGCGACCAGCAATCGCCTCAGCCTGGATGTGCAGTGCTGGGTTGGCGTGGTCGGATTCCCTGACTGAAAATATTGATACCCTAGATAGGGACAGTATATTTTTGCCTATAGAGCATTTAAAAGATGCATTTCTATATATGCGTGATGCACAGCGGAATATTTGCCGACTGGCATCAAGTTTAAGTGCGTTGTCCATTTCTACCAGTAGAGGGTTATGGACACGTCAGTGGTCAGGTGATGCGTATTCCAAACGGCATTTGGAAGTATTGCCTTAATAAGGGGAGGAGTTATTTGGGGTCGGTCTTTCAGACCTGGTGGCCACGGCAACAGCTGGGAAATCCACGTTTGTACCCCAGGTCGCCTCTCAACATGAGAAGACGCCGTATTATCAGGCGCAGTCTTTTCGTGGACAAGCGGGCAAAATGTTCCTCATTTCTGCCCCGTGACAGAGGGAGAGGAAAAAGGCTGCAGAAATCAGCCAGTTCCCAGGAACAGAAACCCTCTCCCGCCTCTGCCAAGCCCTCAGTATGACGCTGGGGCTTTACAAGCAGAATCAGGCACGGTGGGGGGCCCGTCTCAATGAATTTCAGCGCGCAGTGGGCTCACTCGCAAGTAGACCCCTGGATCCTTCAGGTGATATCTCAGGGGTAGCAAAACTAGGTTCACCCTGCACCAGACTGATTATAATTAAATGACAAATCTCAAGAACCAACTAAACAAAAACAAATTAGGCCCAAATGGGCAACTATTTTGACGTTGGAGGTGCTCCCAGGAATAGTGTACCAGATACAAGTTGATTTGGTGGGTGTGGAAGAGCCCACGCCTCACCAAACAGAAGAAATTCCTATGTTTGGAGCACTCTTTTGATTAGTATATATATGTGAATAAATGAAAACTGTATTTAATTTAAAACTTAGCTTTTATTAATCAAATACTCGACTAAAATATAATAACAGGGGTATACTAGAAAAATCAATTGATTATTCCCCTTCTAAGCAGTGGTAAAAATATGAATAAATTAGAGCAAATACTATCGTCTCAGAGTTTTGTATTTTGCTCAATAATTGATGACAAGAAAAATGATAGTAATCTATCAGACTTATCCAATAAGCAGCAGAAAAGACAAAAATTGAATTAATAGCAAAAAAATGAAAATAATCTAACAAATATCCAAGAGACAGCTAATCTATATAATCAGAAAGGTTATAAATAGGTTCAACTTCAATGTCTCATAAGGTCCAATCTGATAATATAAGTTTAAATTTCACCTGGCGGTATAAATACTACTATGCATGTGAGATCGGCTTCTCCCCATACCTCACAATTATTTTCTGTGCATAAACATCCCTTCCATGCCAAAAAGAAAGTACTATCCATGTCTGTGTAGAGACACATACGAAATACAAAGTTGCAGTTAAATTATACTACACACTCTCTCTACATATTGATTCATTTGTATCTTTAGATGAAAAGCTGACACATTATTGTTATTGTCAGATAATTATGTGACAGATACAGATGAAGAAGAAAGTTTTTTTATATACTGGCATGGATAGTAGAAAAATAGATAGTGACACTCTAGTCTGCTGGTCCCATCTGCTGTCTAACCTCATCCATGAGCGGAGGAAAGATGAGAGTAGGACCGTCGACTGCGTCACGGAAAAAGGTTAAGCTGGCACACTGGCTAGAGACCCCGTCGTGGTGTTAGATGGGCCCTGATGCTTGTAAGCCTTGCAATAAATGCGCCACTTGGGTCCAAGCCAGAGTCCGAAAATGAAAAAGACAATGAGAAAACCCACAGTGACAGAGTAGATCACAATTATGTTGGTATCACTAGAACATTTGATAGCATTTCAATTGTGTACTGAGATTGCACACATCAGAACTACTCCTAGTGGAAAACATGGCTGTTGCTGAAAAGCTAGTGATATTTTCTTAATAGACACAAATAGAAACAAATTCATAGATATTCATGTCCACAGTAGTTGCGCCTTGCTTGTTGCCATATTTTTTATATAGAAGTGGGTACCAATGATCTTATCAAGATTACACAAATGTAGCTCATCTAATGTGAGACTATACCTCTAGAAAGCAAAAGATAGTCGGCACTCCAGTTCACTGATCCCATGTGCTGTCTGACCTCATCATAAGAGCGGAGGACAGATGAGAGTGGGATCGTGGGTTGTGCCGTGGAAAAAGAGACAGCGGACGGCAGCCTGAGAAGCCGTGTGTGGTGTTAGGCGAACCCTGTTGCCACTTGCCTTGCAGGGTCCGGATGCGCCACCGGAGACCAGGTGTCCGTCCGTGAGGGTGAAGATTGACAGGAAGGGAGAAGATGTAGGAAGTGTCGGATGAGTGTGTCTGACCCGCAGGTCACTGTACATTACCACTCGCGATCTCCCCGAACTCGATGGAACATTACCGCTCAGCCGCTCTGGATAACTGCTGCTGGTCACGGCTCCCCCTGCAGTGAGGAGTCCGTGCGTGAGGCCGTTAGTTTACGTACGTTTCACCACCTGGGCTTGCTCACCTGCTGCTTATTGGATAAGTCTGATAGATTACTATCATTTTTCTTGTCATCAATTATTGAGCAAAATACAAAACTCTGAGACGATAGTATTTGCTCTAATTTATTCATATTTTTACCACTGCTTAGAAGGGGAATAATCAATTGATTTTTCTAGTATACCCCTGTTATTATATTTTAGTCGAGTATTTGATTAATAAAAGCTAAGTTTTAAATTAAATACAGTTTTCATTTATTCACATATATATACTAATCAAAAGAGTGCTCCAAACATAGGAATTTCTTCTGTTTGGTGAGGCGTGGGCTCTTCCACACCCACCAAATCAACTTGTATCTGATATCTCAGGGGTACAAATTAGAATTCGAGACGTCTCCCCCTCGCCGTTTTCCTAAAGTCGGCTTTACCGATGTCTCCTTCTGACAGGGAGACAGTTTTGGAAGCCATTCACAAGCTGTATTCCCAGCAGGTGATAATCAAGGTAACCCTCCTGCAACAGGGAACGGGGTATTATTCCACACTGTTGTGGTACCGAAGCCGGACGGCTCGGTGAGACCGATTCTAAATCTAAAATCTTTGAACACTTACATACAGAGGTTCAAATTCAAGATTGAGTCACTCAGAGCAGTGATTGCGAACCTGGAAGAAGGGGACTACATGATGTCTCGGGACATCAAGGATGCTTACCTTCATGTCAAAATTTACCCTTCTCACCAAGGGTACCTCAGGTTTATGGTACAGAACTGTCACTATCAGTTCAGACGCTGCCGTATGGATGGTCCACGGCACCCCGGGTCTTTACCAAGGTAATGGCCGAAATGATGATATTCCTTCGAAGGAAGGGAATTTTAGTTATCCCTTACTTGGACGATTCCCTGATAAGGGTAAGATCCAGGGAACAGTTGGAGGTCGGTGTAGCACTATCTCAGGTAGTGTTGCGGCAGCACGATTGGATTCTCAATATTCCAAAATCGCAGCTGGTTCCGACGACTTGTCTTCGGTTCCTAGGGATGATCCTGGACACAGTCCAGAAAAAGGTGTTTCTCCCGGAGGGGAAAGACAGGGAGTTATCCGAGCTAGTCAGGAACCTCCTAAAACCGAGCCAAGTCTCAGTGCATCAATGCACAAGGGTTCTGGGTAAAATGGTGGCTTCCTACGAAGCAATCCCATTCGGCAGATTCCACGCAAGAACTTTCCAGTGGGACCTGCTGGACAAATGGTCCGGGTCGCATCTTCAGATGCATCAGCGGATAACCCTGTCACCAAGGACAAGGGTGTCCCTCCTGTGGTGGTTGCAGAGTGCTCATCTTCTAGAGGGCCGCATATTCGGCATTCAGGACTGGGTCCTGGTGACCACGGATGCCAGCCTGCGAGGCTGGGGAGCAGTCACACAGGGAAGGAATATCCAGGGCTTATGGTCAAGCCTGGAGACATCACTTCACATAAATATCCTGAAGCTAAGGGCCATTTACAATGCTCTAAGCTTAGCAAGACCTCTGCTTCAAGGTCAGCCGGTGTTGATCCAGTCGGACAACATCACGGCTGTCACCCACGTAAACAGACAGGGTGGCCAAGAAGCAGGAGGGCAATGGCAGAAGCTGCAAGGATTCTTCGCTGGGCGGAAAATCATGTGATAGCACTGTCAGCAGTATTCATTCCGGGAGTGGACAACTGGGAAGCAGACTTCCTCAGCACGACCTCCACCCGGGAGAGTGGGGACTTCACCCAGAAGTCTTCCACATGATTATAAACCGTTGGGAAAAACTCGACAGGTATTGCGCCAGGTCAAGGGACCCTCAGGCAATAGCTGTAGACGCTCTGGTAACACCGTGGGTGTACCAGTCAGTGTATGTGTTCCCTCCTCTGCCTCTCATACCCAAGGTACTGAGATTAATAAGATGGAGAGGAGTAAGCACTATATTCGTGGCTCCGGATTGGCCAAGAAGGACTTGGTAACCGGAACTTCAAGAGATGCTCACGGAGGATCCGTGGCCTCTACATCTAAGAAGGGACCTGCTCCAACAAGGACCCTGTCTGTTCCAAGACTTACCGCGGCTGCGTTTGACGGCATGGCGGTTGAACGCCGGATCCTGAAGAAAAAAAAGGCATTCCGGATGAAGTCATCCCTATCCTGATCAAAGCCAGGAAGGATGTAACTGCAAAACATTATCACCGCATTTGGCGAAAATATGTTGCGTGGTGCGAGGCCAGTAAGGTCCGACGGAGGAAATTGAACTGGGTCGATTCCTACATTTCCTGCAAACAGGAGTGTCTATGGGCCTGAAATTGGGGTCCATTAAGGTTCAAATTTCGGCCCTGTCAATTTTCTTCCAAAAAGAACTAGCTTCAGTCCCTGAAGTTCAGACGTTTGTAAAAGGGGTACTGCATATACAGCCTCCTTTTGTGCCTCCAGTGGCACTTTGGGATCTCAATGTAGTTTTTGGGGTTCCAAAAGTCACATTGGTTTGAACCACTTAAATCTGTGGAGTTAAAATATCTCACATGGAAAGTGGTCATGCTGTTGGCCCTGGCCTGGGCCAGGCGCGTGTCAGAATTGGCGGCTTTATCCTGTAAAAGCCCTTATCTGATTTTCCATTCGGACAGGGCGGAATTGAGGACTCGTCCTCAGTTTCTCCCTAAGGTGGTTTCAGCGTTTCACCTGAACCAACCTATTGTGGTGCCTGCGGCTACTAGGGACTTGGAGGACTCCAAGTTGCTAGACGTTGTCAGGGCCCTGAAAATATATGTTTCCAGGACGGCTGGAGTCAGAAAATCTGACTCGCTGTTTATCCTGTATGCACCCAACAAGCTGGGTGCTCCTGCTTCTAAGCAGACTATTGCTCGTTGGATTTGTAGTACAATTCAGCTTGCACATTCTGTGGCAGGCCTGCCACAGCCAAAAATCTGTAAATGCCCACTCCACAAGGAAGGTGGGCTCATCTTGGGCGGCTGCTCGAGGGGTCTCGGCTTTACAACTTTGCCGAGCAGCTACTTGGTCAGGAGCAAATACGTTTGTAAAATTCTACAAAATTGATACCCTGGCTGAGGAGGACCTGGAGTTCTCTCAATTGGTGCTGCAGAGTCATCCGCACTCTCCCGCCCGTTTGGGAGCTTTGGTATAATCCCCATGGTCCTTACGGAGTCCCCAGCATCCACTTAGGACGTTAGAGAAAATAAGAATTTACTTACCGATAATTCTATTTCTCGTAGTCCGTAGTGGATGCTGGGCGCCCATCCCAAGTGCGGATTGTCTGCAATACTGGTACATAGTTATTGTTACCAAAAAATCGGGTTATTGCTGTAGTGAGCCATCTTTTCTAGAGGCTCCTCTGTTATCATGCTGTTAACTGGGTTCAGATCACAAGTTGTACAGTGTGATTGGTGTGGCTGGTATGAGTCTTACCCGGGATTCAAAATCCTTCCTTATTGTGTACGCTCGTCCGGGCACAGTATCCTAACTGAGGCTTGGAGGAGGGTCATAGGGGGAGGAGCCAGTGCACACCAGATAGTCCTAAATCTTTCTTTAGATGTGCCCAGTCTCCTGCGGAGCCTCTATTACCCATGGTCCTTACGGAGTCCCCAGCATCCACTACGGACTACGAGAAATAGAATTATCGGTAAGTAAATTCTTATTTTAACAAAAGTACGCTGCAGTCGGTGAATTTGGTGCTGATGTTCTCTCTCTCTCTCTCTCTCTCTCTCTGTGGCAGTCTAACACTCCACTTGGTGCTGAGGTTTCCTCTCTCTCTCCGGCAGTCTAACACTCCACTTGGTGCTGAGGTTTCCTCTTCTCTCTCTCTCTCTCTCTCTCTCTGGCAGTCTAACACTCCACTTGGTGCTGAGGTTTCCTCTCTCTCTCCGGCAGTCTAACACTCCGCTTGGTGCTAAGGTTTCCTCTCTCTCTCTCTCTCTCTGGCCGTCTAACACCCCACTTCGTGCTGAGGTTTCCTCTCTCTCTCTCTGGCAGTCTAACACTCCACTTGGTGCTGAGGTTTCCTCTTCTCTCTCTCTCTCTGGCAGTCTAATGCTCCACTTGGTGCTGAGGTTTCCTCTCTCTCTCTCTCTCTGGCAGTCTAACACTCCACTTGGTGCTGAGGTTTCCTCTCTCTCTCTCTGGCAGTCTAACACTCCACTTGGTGCTGAGGTTTCCTCTCTCTCTCTCTCTCTCTCTCTCTCTCTCTCTCTCTCTCTGGCAGTCTAACACTCCACTTGGTGCTGAGGTTTCCTCTTTCTCTCCGGCAGTCTAACACTCCACTTGGTGCTAAGGTTTCCTCTTCTCTCTCTCTCTGGCAGTCTAACACTCCACTTGGTGCTAAGGTTTCCTCTCTCTCTCTCTATCTCTCTCTCTGGCCGTCTAACACTCCACTTGGTGCTGAGGTTTCCTCTCTCTCTCTCTGGCAGTCTAACACTCCACTTGGTGCTGAGGTTTCCTCTCTCTCTCTCTCTCTCTCTCTGGCAGTCTAACACTCCACTTGGTGCTGAGGTTTCCTCTCTCTCTCTCTCTCTCTCTCTCTCTGGCAGTCTAACACTCCACTTGGTGCTGAGGTTTCCTCTTCTCTCTCTCTCTCTCTCTCTCTCTCTCTCTCTCTCTCTCTCTCTCCGGCAGTCTTAATGCTCCACTTGGTGCTAAGGTTTTCTCTATCTCTCTCCGGTAGTCTAACACTCCACTTGGTGCTAAGGTTTCCTCTCTCTCTCTCTCTCTCCAGCAGTCTAATGCTCCATTTGGTGCTAAGGTTTTCTCTCTCTCTCTCTCTCTCTCGCAGTCTAACACTCCACTTGGTGCTAAGGTTTCCTCCCTCTCTCTCTCTCTGGCAGTCAAACGCTCCACTTGGTGCTAAGGTTTTCTCTCTCTCTCTCTCTCTCTCT
This sequence comes from Pseudophryne corroboree, assembly GCF_028390025.1. NCBI lineage: Eukaryota > Metazoa > Chordata > Amphibia > Anura > Myobatrachidae > Pseudophryne > Pseudophryne corroboree. The sequence goes on from NC_086446.1 coordinate 790,669,489, forward strand.
CTCTCGCAGTCTAACACTCCACTTGGTGCTAAGGTTTCCTCCCTCTCTCTCTCTCTGGCAGTCAAACGCTCCACTTGGTGCTAAGGTTTTCTCTCTCTCTCTCTCTCTCTGGCAGTCTAACACTCCACTTGGTGCTAAGGTGTCCTCTCTCTCTCTTTCTCCGGCAGTCTAATGCTCCACTCGGTGCTAAGGTTTTCTCTCTCTCTCTCTCTCTGGCAGTCTAACACTCCACTTGGTGCTAAGGTTTCCTCTCTCTCTCTCTCTCCGGCAGTCTAATGCTCCATTTGGTGCTAAGGTTTTCTCTCTCTCTCTCTCTCTCTCTCTCTCTCTCTCTCGCAGTCTAACACTCCACTTGGTGCTGAGGTTTCCTCCCTCCTCTCTCTCTCTCTCTCTCTCCACTTGGTGCTAAGGTTTCTGCTATCTCTCTCTGGCAGTCTAACACCCCACTTGGTGCTGAGGTTCTCTCTCTCTCTCTCTCTCTCTCTCTCTCTCTCTCTCCGGCAGTCTAATGCTCCACTTGGTGCTGAGGTTTCCTCCCTCTCTTTCTCTCTCTCTCTCTCTCCGGCAGTCTAATGCTCCACTTGGTGCTAAGGTTTCCTCTATCTCTCTCCGGCAGTCTAATACTTCACTTGGTGCTAAGGTTTCCTCCCTCCCTCTCTCTCTCTCTCTCTCTCTCTCCGGCAGTCTAATGCTCCACTTGGTGCTAAGGTTTCCTCTATCTCCGGCAGTCTAACACCCCACTTGGTGCTGAGGTTCTCTCTCTCTCTCTCTCTCTCTCTCTCTCTCTCCACAGCAGTCTAATTCTTCACTTGGTGCTGAGGTCTCTCTCTCTCTCTCTCTCTCTCTCTCTCTCTCTCTCTCTCCCCCCAGCAGTCTAATGCTCCACTTGGTGCTGAGGTTTCTTCCCTCTCTCTCTCTCTCTCTCTCTCTCCCCAGCAGTCTAATGCTCCACTCGGTGCTAAGGTTTTCTCTCTGAGAGGCACTACGGCTGCAGATGTCAGTAGATGGACAGTCTGCAGCCATTTGGGGATGGGCAGGGGGTGGCTTCCACAGCTGTTTACTAAAATGGAGGCATGATATGTGTATGAGGACACATCTGTATATAAACTAGGGATAATTAACCAATTAACCTGCTAATTATTTGAGGGGGGTGATTGTGTGAGGAAACCAAGGCTCCTGGAGGAAACCAGCACAAACACAGGTACTGCATCACTGGCATATTTATAATGAGTGCAGTATGTATGGTACACACGGCCCCCGGGGGCCAGGGGGGCATACATAGCATACCCTGCACCCTTTATTTTTAATACTTACCCTTCGGAGTCCCGTGGCACAGCAGCAGCGCTGCAGAAATCATTAGGAAAATGGCTCTGCGCCATTTTCACGGTGTTTCGTGCATGTGCAGTAGGAAAATCACTGGGAAAATGTCCGCCATGCCATTTTCCCAGAGATCTGTGCATGTTCTCTAGTCTCTGGGACGCTGCCAGCTAGGGAGTTGGGGGCCCAGCCGGAGCCTGCACATGGGCCTCCACCTTTCTAGTTTTTCCTTAGTCCATCACTTCTGGTAATGCTGGATCCTCCCGGTGGCTGCCAAATGTCGATGCCTCTTCCGCATGGATGGAACTATCTCAAGTGAGAGCGGAGAGGAGACGTGGACCCACCAACCTGGTGGAAATACTGAGCGTGTGTCAGGATTCCGGATGTAGGTATTTCACCAGCTGTTGGGATTCCGGCGATGGTCTCCTGAACGCTGAGATCCAGACAGCCGGTATATTAACTGCATCCTGTTGGGCCATTACAGCCATCAGGCGGATCCAGCAAACAGCGCATACTAGGTCCGTACAGATTGTCACGCCTTAAAATCGACCAGAAATCACATTTGTACTTCAGTGTGTTGTTATCTTTAATATATACCTCATAATTCCATCATATATGTACAGCGCGTCCTGATGTGCAGCAGAATCCTGCCTCGACGTATGGCGGAGGCCTCAGTATGTGGCACGCACATTCAGCATGAAAAGTTAATCTGGCTGTGGACAATCAGTTTTCAGTCGGCGCAGCTGCACAGATAGAGAATGAATTGGTTTATAGATGAACAGACAGGAGGCTGACCCCGGGAACCAGCCATGTTTAGCCAGCCTGTTGTCAGGGAAATGCTAATATGGAAATCAAACCATTGAATGCAGTTTCACGCTATGTATTACAGTTAATATACCAGCCTCGTTCACCGCGCCGCTCTTTGATCATAAAAACCCTGTTACTGAACGTCGTTTCATTGCTACTCTGACCCCTGATTTACGGCGCCATTTGTTGTATTTTTCTGCGTAGGTGCATCATCATCCAGGCTCTTTATGTCAAATTACACATCAGGCTCCAAACTTTTCATTCCCGTTGCTAAACTTCTCCTCCAATTACTGTAGGCTGCGGTATGTGAGGAGCATGACAGCAACGGAGTACAGTAATTGGTGTCAAAGGTCAAAGATCACCTCCGGAGGAGCGCGCAAAGGTCAGCAATCTGCTTCTGCTGTCTGGTTCCACATCATAATACTCATATGCAATTACGGAGTCAACAGGTCCGCATGCATTATTGTGCAAAGCCATGCAAGCATTGTGCACACACATTAGGACAATTTCGCCCTCTAAAAAAACATATTTATTAACCAGGGGTTTGCTTCAAAATGTAAATCGCTCTCGATGTGCGACGATGACAAGACCGCAAAACGCGTGCGGCTTAAGGTGCCACTGTTGGGATGCCCAAGCTGGGGGGTACCTGGTGAGTTAAACAAAAAAATCTGCACTCCGTTAATAACAAAAAAGGGATATCTAGTCTGTGCCATCTTACTAAACCTAATACAGTATTTGTGCGCCACTCAGTAATGAAATGGTCGTCCCTTAAATACTTAAATAATATGTATGCCCCTTCAATTGTACAAATAATGCATACTCTATGCCCCCTTGATTCATTTAAATAATATACAGTATAACTCCCCTAGATTAAAGTAAATAATACAGATGTGTCCTCTTTTATCTTTGCTCCGTGCACTACATAACGTGTGAGTGCCACGTAACTCTGTAGCACCATGCGTCTTTTTTGCGTGTTTTTCAGCTAAACTGCATCTTATACACAAAGTAATGTCATAGGACGCACAGGCAACTTCTGCTGATTAAAATGATATGCGTCATGCCTATATTCTGTGCGTGACTGCGGCTGTATCTGTATACAAAATGCTATGCTACAGTGTTTTCTGGAAAACACTGTAACGTGGCATTTCTGATGCAGATAGAGCTGCAATTACTCACAGAATATAGGCATGTCGAATATAATTTTAATCAGCAAAAGCTGCCTGTGCGTCCTATTACACTATGTTGCGTCTAAGATGCATTTTCGTGGAAAAAAACCGCAAAAAAGCCTACAGAGTCCCACCACGGCATGTTGCGACTTAAAGGGCTGTTTAGCGTGACTGCAGCAAGGATGCAAGAAGACACATCTGTATGAGGCACTCACGGGGATGCTGGACACGGTAACTGATTCCTGAGTGCTGGGTTCAGTTGAGCCTGACAGATCAATTAAAATAATATGCATGCCCCTTTATAAGTAAAAATATTGATGCTCCTTTTTGACTAATGATATGTGTTTCTCCTTAATTTGGTAACTGCTTACCTATCTAGATCTTCTTGATTTGACATAGTCCAACAGGCTAAAAAAAAAAGCCCAGACCAACATACCGGACCATCCATTGATTTTCCAGACAATATTTTGTTAAGATTAGACAAACACGCCTACTTTATAGAAGGGGCAGCCAATCAATAGCGCCCTTTCATTATTTGCAGGAAAAATTTCACGAATCCCCACTTGATAAATTCCAGACCTTCATTGGGGATTATTTGCAGGAACAGAGAAGCTGCAAACTGTACGCTCATGAAATAAGAAGTTAACGCTAAATCAGATTGTGAATTTGGTGCATTTAGGAATGCTGTAATACTGACCACAGATGCTAAACATTCTTCCCCCAGGAAGGAAATGGGTGTGGACCATGGGAGTCATTCCGACCTGATCGCACGCTGTCGTTTTTCGCAGCGCAGAGATCAGTTCAGAATTGCGCATGTGTATGCACCGCAATGCGCAGGCATGTCGTACGGGTACAAAGCGGATCATTTCTGAGCTATGGTTTTAACGAAGAATCCATTCGCACGGTCGATCGCAAGGTGATTGACAGGAAGAAGGCATTTGTGGGTGTCAACTGACCATTTTCTGAGAGTGTTTGGAAAAACGCAGGCGTGTCCAAGCGTTTGCACTTTGCAGGGCGGGTATCTGACGTCAATTCCGAACATGAACAGGCTGAAGTAATCGCAAGGGCTGAGTAAGTTCTGGGCTACTCAGAAACTGCACAAAATGTTTTTGTACCGCTCGGCTGTGCAGGCGTTCGCTCACTTGCAAAGCAAAAATACACTATCCTGTGGGCGACGACTAAAAACAGCTAGCGAGCAATCAACTCAGAATGACACCCCATGTGTCGTCAGTCTAGTGACTGCCGACCTATACATTGTCGATCTATCATCCAGATACCAAAGGAAAGTGGGGGAGTTGTGTATGCCCAACAAGGGGCGATGTACAGCCTTATTTTTTTCAGCTTATGTGTGCGCTTCACAATATAAAGTGCAGACCTTATACTGTACGGGGGGGGGGATTATTATATAGCACCCCTGTGTGAGTGCGTACAGTACAGAACTGCCATCTGGCATAGGGTGTGGATCATTAGATCGACAGTGTCTAGGTCGACAATGTTTATGTCAACCACTATAGGTCGACAGTCACTATGTCGACAGGGTTGGAAGGTTGACAGGGTTTCTAGGTCAACATATAGAACGGCCAAGCATTGGCGTTTAACTCTCCACTCCACAACCCACCTGTTCAGTTTGTATAACCATTTTCTTTTCCAGGAAAATTGGTGATGATCTCTTTATTATATGGCAGTCACTGATGTTCTTTGTATTATATGGCTGTTACTGCCATGCACTCTGTATTATACGGCAGCTACTGATGTTCTTTGTATTATATGGCAGGTCACTAATGCTCTCTGTAGTATATGGCAGTCACTAATGCTCTTTGTATTATATGGCAGTCACTGATTACCTCTGTATTATATGGTGGTCACTAATTACCTATTTATTATATGGTGAATTATATGGCAGCTGCTGATGCTCCCTGCTGTATGTAGCAGTCACTGATGTTCTCTGTATTATATGGGAGGTCACTATTGCTCTCTGTAGTATATGGCAGTCACTAATGCCCTTTGTATTATATGGCAGTCACTGATTACTTCTGTATTATATGGTGGTCACTTATGATCTATTGATGATATGCTGAATTATATGGCAGCTGCTGACAGGGCCGTCTTTTTGTATGGGCTCAATGGGCACTTGCCCAAGGGCCCCAGGAGTATAAGGGCCCTAGGCTGATAGCTGAGGGTCACCTCTTTCCAGGGATACCAGATTTTTCAAAATCGGCCTTGGGGAACCAGAGATATCCAATGTCAAAGCAGTGGTCCCCATCCAAGCCTGTTACTTGCTCTTCCCAGCCAGATAGCTCGGGTTCTGTCTGACTTAGAGTTTTTCTGAGAGTATACTCCAAAAGCTGGGACTCACCCCTTTCGGTGGACACTGGCAGCTTGTCTCCACTACGCCCAGATCCAGAGATATCAGCCTTCCAGGAGCTGCTCCCTGCTCCAGCACCACACGCCTAGTATACAGTTTTAGATTTACGTCGCTGGATTGCTCTGGCTCCTGAACTCTGATCCCCAAGTCCTCAGTATCTCCTGAAAGGTGGGACTCTCTAGTTGTTTATCCCATTGGAAGCTAATAAATCTATTTCCAGAAACTGGAGATATTTACAGTCAAGCATGTTGCCCTCCCACCGGAAAATTATGACTACGAAGCACACTCCACTATCCACCCCTCCTTTACGTATTAAACACCCCCTACCACTCTAGAAGTCATGTATCGGCAGAGCCGGATTAACGGCGGGGCGGAAGGGGCGGTCGTCCCAGGGCCCTCACACAAGGGGGCCCCCACACACTGTCCTCACAACTGCAAAAAAACCTCGGAGTAGTAGTACAGCATGTACCTGTCTCCTCTCTGTCCTCCTCGGCAACTGAGATGTTCCATTACAGCTGCGGCCGCCGAGGACCTTCACTCCCTGCAGTGTGAAGTCTCGCGAGATTTGAGTGAGTGAGTGAGATTTGCTGTGAGTGAAGCTCCTTGGCGGCCGCAGCAGTAAAGAAACAGCTCAGCTGCCGAGGAGGACGGAGAGGAGACAGGTAAATGCTATACTCCTACTCCAATGTTTTTTTTGCAGTTGTGAGGACTATGCGAGGAGGCCCCACAAATTTGTTGCCCAGGGGCCCCCACAGACCTTAATCCGGCCCTGTGTATCGGGGACCCTTCTTTCAGCACAATGCCCCCTTCTACAGTTTATTGTTCTCCCTCATGCCCCATCTGTGGAGTAAATGAATAATTAGCAGAAATTACATGCTGAGCGAAAGAGAGAACACCCCCTACCGCCCGCGGGACTTTAAAGCTGTCGCTGATAGCACTCTCCACCCCTACTGCTGAGGATGGGTAGGGGCCCCAATGCATTGCTGTGCCCAGGGGCCTGCACTGCTGTTAAGACAGCCCTGGCTGCTGATGCTCCCTGCTATATATGGCAGTCACTGATGTTCTCTGTATTATATGGCAGGTCACTAATGCTCTCTGTAGTATATGGCAGTCACTAATGCTATTTGTATTATATGGCAGTCACTGATTACTTCTGTATTATATGGTGGTCACTTATGATCTGATTATATGGTGAATTATATGGCAGCTGATGATGCTCTCTGCTGTATATGGCAGTCACTGATGTTCTCTGTATTATACTGTGGTCACTGAAGTGCTCTGTGTTATAAGGAAGTCACTGTGATGTTCTCTGTATTATATGGCAGTCACTGATGTGCTTTGTATTATATTGTGGTCCCTGGTGCGCTCTGTATTATATGGTAGTCACTTATGATCTCTGTATTATATGGTGATTGCTGATTCTCACTGTGTTATATGGCAGTCACTGATGCTTTTTATTATTATTTATTTATTATTTATTTATTACCAGTTTCTTATATAGCGGAGCACATTCTGTTGCGCATTACAATTTGAAATAACAATAACAATAACAAACTGGGTGATAACAGTCATAGAGGTAGGAAGGCCCTGCTCGCAAGCTTACAATCTATAGGGAAATAGCACCTTTCTTTGTGTACATATGCTAATCTATTGCATAGAATGAGAAGACATGTGAGAATATGTGTGGACTGTACAGAGTGGATGCAATTTGATAGGAAGGTTTAGGAAAGTTATGTGGGCGGTTCAGGAATTTGATACGCTTGCCTAAAGAGGTGAGTTTTCAGGGAACGCTTGAAGGTTTGGAGACTAGAGGAGAGTCTTATTGTGCGTGGTAGGGCATTCCACAGAGTGGGTGCAGCCCGACGAAAGTCCTGCAGTTTTATATTATATGGTAGTCATTGAAGCTCTCTGCATTGTAAGGACATCACCCCTACTCTCTGTATTGTATGGCGGATAAGATGGCAGTCACTGTGACACCCTAAGGTGGTCACTTACAGTATGCTCTCTGTATTGAATGGTTGTCAATGATGCCCTCTGTATTGTATGGTGGTGACTGATACTTTCTTTATTGTATGGTAGTGACTGCGAAGTCTGTCCTGGGTGAGGTAGTGTAGTACAGGCAGGGATACTTACCTTTGTGTCTTGAGACAGTGGAGAATGTCTCACCATAATGTAATGGGTTTCGCTCTCTTGTTACAAACATTTCAGTCTTTACAACTTTGATGTTGTGGAGGGGGGTGGGTGAGTGGCGCGGTGTTGAGTCTTTGCCCCGGGGGGGCAGAAAGTATAGATTCAACCCTGATGGTATCTTTTGCTGGACATTTGTATAAAAATATAATTTAACGTAAACTTTTGTCCGGTAACATGAAGTGTTAGCATTATGTAGCAGACGGATCTGGCGAGCCCAGCGTTTAGCATTCTTTGTTGCCGTGTACAACACAACAATAAGTTCATGAATAAAACGCCTCTTAAGTTTCACTGAAGGCAGCGTTACATGAGCAGGTGCAGCTGTTTAAGTTGTTGCCTGCCTGAAAGGGTAATGAGCTGTAAATGACATTTCCTAATGGAGCAATTGATGAATGAGCTCCAAGCTTTACTTACATACCCCTGCTGAACCGTGAGCCGCTCACTGCACGAGTGATTGACGTAATGTCACAGGTGGTACCCTGGGAGAGGAGTTCTGTGCACGTAGCCGCCATCATTCCCTAGTGACACACAGCGTTCTGACGTCTCTTCTACATATACAGTACAAATGTCTGTATTATTTATATTATTATTATTATATTTATATATAAAAAAATAGAAGCGAAAAAAAAATAATGAACCAACGCAATAAATAAATGAACCAATGGTCGCTCAACGTCTAAGGGCCTGATTCTGATCTGTCAGGTATTGCATAGCTGCAGGGTAGTGACTGCGCAATTCCTTACAGATAAAGGTCCTAGGTGGTCATTCCGAGTGGTTCGCTCGCTAGCAGTTTTTAGCAGCCGTGCAAACGCTATGCCGCCGCCCACTGGGAGTGTATTTTAGCTTAGCAGAATGAAAGGATCGCAGAGCGTCGGCAAAGTTTTCTTGTGCAGTTTTAGAGTAGCTCAAAATCTACTCAGCGCTTGCGATCACTTCAGACTGTTCGGTTCCTGATTTGACGTCACAAACACGCCCTGCGTTCGCCCAGCCACGCCTACGTTTTTCCTGGCACGCCTGCGTTTTTTTGAACACTCCCTGAAAACGGTCAGTTGACACCCAGAAACGCCCACTTCATGTCAATCACTCTGCGGCCAGCAGTGCGACTGAAAAGCTTCGCTAGACCTTGTGAAAGTACGTCACGCATGTGCATTGCGCCGCATACGCATGCGCAGAACTGCTGTTTTTTGACTCATCGCTGCACAGCGAATGAATGCAGCTAGCAAACAACTCGGAATGACCCCCCCTTATTCAGTAAGGATTGCAAAGTTGGCTAATTAGCAGAATTTGCAATCCTCTTGTTAGCATGCTGGGGGCCGCCCATCACTGGGCAAGCCCGCCCAGCATGCTGACCGCTGCCTCCCCCGTTCAACAAGCAGAAATTGCGATTGAATCGCAATTTCTGCTTGTTAGCAGAAATTAAGGTTGCCTCCTGCACATGCAGGAGACCCACCACCATCTTTCCTATCATGGCAGCTGCGTGTGACATCACGCAGCCGCTGCAATCACGCCTCCATCACGCCGCCGTTCGTGCTGGCACGCCCTCCGTTTCCAAGCCATGCCCCAGCAACGCTCCGTCTCCGTATTTTCTGTGGAGCACCTGCAGAAAGAGCGGGCCCATGTGCAGGACAGGCTCTGTGCTTGCTCCCGCGGGGCGACCGCAATAATTCCAAGTGGATCGCGATTTGCCACCCAACCTGAATTAGCCCCACACTGCATGTTCGGCAGGAGACGTCTGTAGGAGATAGATGCCTCCTACATGCGTCTGCCAGATCCGAGTCTTGCTTCCGAGGATGCAGCATGGGGTCATCATCACAACAATGGCGCGACTTGCGATGGCAGTAGAACGCAGTCAGTCTGTGTATGTTGAAGCTTCAAAAAGGGGGGCGGCAGTACTGCACACCCTATTACGAAAGATATTAAGAGGTGCTGAAGCTTCAATCAGACAATCCTATGGCGCAGACCCTGGGCACGGTCGACACTGCAGTATGTCAGTCGTGCTGCGGTTGATGGAGGCTTTGCAGAACAGCTTTTGAGCATGCGCAGTTCTCCAAACATTGGATTTGTCTGCAAACCATCAAATCCGAATAAAGCCCTGTGTCAGCAGAGAAAGGAAAGCATTGATCAATGTGACAGGATGGGCTTACTCTGTCTCCCAGTACTTTTACTACTGGTGATGCCACCATAAGCTGCGATTTTATGGCTTGGTCATATGGGTTCCCTTTACTATGAGTAACCTAGCAGTGGTACTTGGATACCAGACTGCAAGTGACAACTGTGCACTAGTTACACTACAGTAGTCCTTCTCTGGCACCTGGAACCACTGACTTTTGAGGGTCAACATTCAATATGTGGGAAAAGACAGGATCAGAGTCACCGGTGGGAATAATAGACACAGTGGAACAAATGTGCACTAGTGAGAGGGATTTTACTACGAGGAGAGAACGAGAGACAAGGGTCCTGCCTGTGAGGGCTTACAGACTGTGAGCGAGGGGAGTTATGGAGACAGTAAACTTGAAGACAACATTGGTGCATGGTCAGAGCAGCTGAGGAGCGAGTTACGATGGCGGATAGGCTTGTGTGGAGAAGTGAGTTTGGAAGCTGGCTGAAAGTCCGACAGGGTGACAGAGTGAGTTTCAGAGAAGTGGGGCAGCACGGGAGAAAACATGGATGTGGCAATGAGAGGAGGTGACTAGATTGGAGGTGAGGTAGTGGTCAGTGGAGGAGAGGGAGTGTGGACAGAAATGGGGTGTAGGACACAGTGGAGTGAATGAGGGCTTCATATGTCAGGGTCAGGAGTTTCATGAGGTAAAGGAAACAGGCGGCAGTATTAAGGATAGAGGGAACTTCAGAGAGTAGGTGTGAGGAAGGGCTTAGGGGAGGAAATTGCAGTAGTCCATGTGGGAAAAGGTAAGGTCATGGATAAGGGCTTTGTGGCCTCCATGGTGAGAAAGGTCCTGATTCTATAGATATTGCAAAGGTGGAAGAAGAGGGCTGAGATGAGGATTACACCAAGACAGAGGAGATAATGGTGCTGTCAGCAGACAGAGTAGGGCAGATGTAGATGGTAGGGGATGGAGATGAATATAGGGTAAGCACGAGAGAAGTTCTGGAGATGGGAGTATGAGGTGATAATAATGATGATTAGTGCAAGTTACTGGCAGAGCCAGGATCATAGGTGGAAAATACGGGGTGCAGTATAAATGAGAACTAGAATATTGAATTGTATCTTGGAAGAAAGAGCGATGACCAACAGTGAGTGTTGCATTACTGCTATCAGCGGTTACCTGTCAGCTAAACCAACTGGCACATAAACAGTTACTGTCTGTAGCAGGCGCACTTGTAGAGTTCCACCCTGGGGGTCTGCATTGATAATCATGCAGCGAGTTGAAATTAAAGAGAACATAAATAGAAACTGAGAGGAATTAAGAGATCAGCTGACAGAGAAATGTTCATTTGTTATAGAGAACGGAAAACGCCGCACAGTAAATGTCACCATTTCACATCCGCTCAGAAAGAGTCGCGCCAGGAACACATGTTTGCAGAGCTGCCCATTCAGGTAGAAAGATTGCTCCTAATTTGTCCACAGTTATCTGGAAACCATAAAGCTTACGTCTCACTGAGGGAAATTTACTGAGTGTTTAGTAAGAGGTGAGTTTTATGAGAGTTTTATGACCTGGATTCCACTAAATTTAGGAAATGTTTTCCATTCAGGCAGAGATGGGATGAAACTTTCTGCGGTTTATATGCTGGATGTAGCTTTTTCTAATAAAATTTTGTAAAATATTGTAGCAAGTTTAATTTTTTTATATTTGACGTATTAGCGCCTGTTCACAAGTATTTTGTCTGTGGATGTACGTAAAATAAATCACGAGGGGGGATTTAGTAACACAGTGTAAAGTGCAGTCTGTGTGCATAGTGTCTGCGTTTCTGTGTTTCCGTAGATGGGCCCTCATTCCGAGTTGTTCGCTCGCTAGCTGCTTTTAGCAGCTTTACACACGCTAAGCCTCCGCCTACTGGGAGTGAATCTTAGCTTTGCAGATTAGCGAACGAAAGATTAGCAAAATTGCGATCAGAAATTTCTTTGCAGTTTCCGAGTAGCTCGATACTTACTCTGCCACTGCGATCAGTTCAGTCAGTTTCGTTCCTGGTTTGACGTCACAAACACACCCAGCGTTCGTCCAGATACTCCCCCGTTTCTCCAGCCACTTCTGCGTTTTTCCCAGAAACGGCAGCATTTTTTCACACACACCCATAAAACGGCCAGTTTCCGCCCAGAAACACCCACTTCCTGTCAATCACACTCCGATCGCAGGAACGAAGAAATTTCTTCGTTAAGTCGTGAGTAAAATACCAAACTTCTTAGCAAATTTACTTGGCGCAGGCGCGGTGCTAACATTGCGCATGCGCAGTTTGCGGAAAATCGCTACAATGCGAAGAAAAATAACGAGCGAACAACTCGGAATGAGGGCCATTGTGATTATCCCAATCCTGTCTTCATGTGCAAAAATATATTTTAGGAATACTTTAGAGCCATTTACATTTTTGAATATGAGGCCTAATTCAGACCTCATTGCTAGGCTGCGTTTTCGTACAGCCTGCGATCAGGTCTAAACTGCGCATGCGTATGCACTGCAATGCGCAGGCGTGTCGCACGGGTTCAAAGCGGATTCGCAGAGAATCCATTCGCACGGGCGCTCGCAAGGAGATTGACAGGAAGAAGCCGTTTGTGGGTTGCAACTGACCATTTTCTGGGAGTGGTTGGAAAAACGCAGGCGTGTCAATACGTTTGCAGGGAGGGTTCCTGATATTAATTCCGGTCCCGGACAGGCTGAAGTGATCGTAGCGGCTGAGTAATTCCTGGGCTGCGCAGAGACTGCATAAGATCAGTTTGTACAGCTCTGCTACACATGCGTTCGCACACTTGCAAAGAGAAAATACACTCCCCTATGGGCGGTGACTATGCGAACGCAGGACTGCAAGAAAACCCTAGCGAGCGATCAGGTCTGAATTAGGCCCATTGTTCCAAATATAGCGCTGTATTTATGAGTGATGTCTTTTATACTGTTAGCTATTCAGAAATAGCGGGGAATTTGCTGTGGGTGTGGTTTTAATGGGTCTGGGACTCCAGGTCGACAACAAAAAGGTCGACACACATTAGGTCGACACCAATTGGTCGACACACCTTAGGTCGACATGGACAAAAGGTCGACATTGACAAAAGGTCAACAGGAATAAGGTCAACATGGAAAAAGGTCGACATTCATTTTTTTTTTTTTTTTGTGTCGTTTTCTTCGTAGAGTGACCGGGAACCCCAATTAGTGCACCGCGTCCCCTCGCATGGCTCGCTTCACTCGCCATGCTTCGGGCATAGTGCCTTCGCTCCGCTTCGCTCGGCACAGATTACCGTTCCAATCGTAGTCCACGTGGATTGTTATGTATGAAAAGGTTCCAAAAAAGAAAAAAATTGTGAAAAACTCATGTCGACCTTTTTCCATGTCAACATTGTTCCTGTTGACCTTTTGTCAATGTCGACCTTTTGTCCATGTCGACCTAAATTGTGTCGACCAATTGGCGTCGACCTAAGATGTGTCAACCTTTTTTTTGTCGACCTGGAGTCCGGATACCGGTTTTAATATATATGTTTAATAAAAAAAGAAATATTATAATTAACCGGTGCACTGCAGGTCTCAGCCTGCTCAGTTTAAATGGCTGCCAGGGGTTGCTGGCACTTGGAGAACCACAAGCGTCATTATGCCAAGCGGTCTGTACCTGCTACTGGACCTGTAATACACAAAAAAATTATGTTCCTAATGTTACATGGCATGTTTACCCATAGGATTGTGGCATGTTTGTGTCTAGATCAGGTTTTAAAAACTTATGGACCTTGATGGTGGCTTACACAACAGCATCATCAAATCCGATGCTCAGTAAATACTGTATATTGGGCCCAAAAACCTATTGTGATACCCATCAGTTTCTAACCGTTGGCCAACCAGCCACTTTCTACATTTTCATAATGTCATTAAGTACTGTATGGAGTAGAGACTCGAGAACAGGATTGGCTAGTTTAAACCAAATGTTTTTGAGGTGTTTTTTTTTATTAAAAAAAAAGCTGTTTTTTTATTATGTGACTAGAGCACTGCGCCATGACTTATTAAAAAAAAAAAAAAATATTAGAAAGGAATCCCCCCTGGTATTATTGCACATTCTTGTTGCTTGTGGTCTTTATTTGAGTGAGCTGAACCAATGCAGTAAATTCACACACACAACAGAGATATAGGTAGGGTGAAACAGATCAGCAAGGTCTTAAATATGCCGAGCATTAGCTAAGCTTCCACAAACTCCTCCCCTAACAATCCTTTAAGACAGGAGAAAACCACAACTAACATTCTCAATCTTAAAGGGTAACCAACTCCTACACATTAAACAGGCAATACACAGTGAAAAACCTCATGGTTTAATCTCCTTTATGTTTATTTCAATACAAAACCTTCAGTCCTAATGAGATGTTTCTGAGCTTTATTATGTTTACTGTAGTCTACCTTCATATATTCAGATATAATAGGAATAATAAGCACTAAAAAATTGGTTTTATTGAAAGATGTAGAACAAATCATATTAAAGCATAAAAACTTTAGCTTGTTAATGTTAGTAAAGAAAAAAACACAAAATTGGGCGCTGATGTTTAAATCAAATGTTAACCGCACATTCCTGGGGCTTGGTTCCTCTGCCACCACTTAGATACAACAAGAAAAAACAAAAAAAACTTGGAACTGCGCTTAGCATTTAATTAAAGCTTTTTATTCATTCCCACAATAAAATATAAAAATATATAAAATGTATATAATTATACAATTACCGGCCGGATTTCATATAATGCACAAATCAAAACATATAACATTTGGTGCTCCTAAAACACATACCTATCTTACACAGAGAAGTTTTCTTCTAAAAACATATATTTAAACCTTAGTGCACATATGGGAACTCCACTAATTAAAAATAACTGTCTTTAGGTGACTCCTATGACCTCGCAGGCGTCCCTGCAATATAGGATAACTTGTAAACTGTCCGTTTGCTTTTATGATGGAAAGAAATTGGTAAATTGTTACCTCAGTCACTCATTATAAACTGTCCCAAGGATCACAGGTCAATAGAGCGGTATTTGTTGGAACAAATTTTATGGACTTTATAATATATCCTTCCTTTTAGCATTGGAGTATCCCAGCTGCCTCTGAATGAAATATAATGGAGCTCAGGTATAAGAGTGTCCATAGGTCAGCAAAGCGGCATTCTCAATGCGCTTATGTCAAGCTGGTCGTGAGATCTTCTCTTTAGCACTACGGTGTCACATCTGCCTCTGATTATGAGATAAATGACTCAGGTAGGGGAGCGTACTCCCTATTCCCCCTTAGCACTGGGGTCCGGATGTCCGGATACTGAGTAAGATGGTAGGATATTGAGACAGCAGGCACTCACTTGAAAAGTTGATTTAGCCGGCCGGCTATAAACTCACTTGTCCACATACGCGTTTCTCCGCCTTAGTGTACCCTCGGCGGCTTCCTCAGTGTGTATGGAGCCTTTTCGATGTTTGTCCGGCTTATAAGCCGGGTTCGTCTCTCCGTCTTCCTGTCTTACTAGCTCACGCGTGATGCGTCGCGTGTCAGGACTCATTTTCACTTCTCATTGTATGCCGCAAGTCACTACCTGCGATCTCCATCAAAATCAAGCCTCTTTATGAATACCGGAGGTAGTTCACTCTCGGTTCTAATTACGTTATACAATAACAATAGAAAATGTGTTACCAATTAATGGAGTCACCTATATAACAATGACTTCCATATATGCACATGATTAATCCTAAAATCTTAGAAACATATTACCGACTTATAATTTAAACACATCCCCATACATTCAATTTTCCCTTTGTACTTTACACATCACAAATAAGAAGTTCTCATCACTTTCTTATACCGGAGATTTTATCCTGGTGTTGGTCCTACTGCCTAAAAAGAGGGGAAAACCTGTATACATATATCACCCTCTCTTTAGTATATACACAATCAAATAAACAAACATATATATATTTTCATATCATCTTAAATTATCTTTATCTATCAATAAGTATACATATAGATTTTTAATTCTCTATATTATCCTTCGCTTTTTTGACTAATAATTCTAAATTATATCTATTTCTAGTATTCATCCAGCAAGTTTAAATCCAGCGGATTTAAATCCAATAATGTCATAATAAGTATATACTAGACATAATATACACACATCCTTCAATCCTAATACCCTATTCCCCTGTTTGTACTAGAACGGCTAGGCAATAATTGGGAATAATATCTAATAATGTACTCCCATAATCCAATCACAGCTAAACCCCATTTAGTTCCACGGTGTCGTTTAATCCATTTGGCATCATCGTATCTAATTGGAAGATCCAGTATGCTTCACGTCTACATAGTGACCCATACCTATTTCCCCCCCGTTTGGTTTGCTTAATTTGTTCTATAGCCACCATGGTAATACCTTAAAATCTTCCTTTACAGCACCGAGTTAAAAGCAAACGGACAGTTTACAAGTTATCCTATATTGCAGGGACGCCTGCGAGGTCATAGGAGTCACCTAAAGACAGTTATTTTTAATTAGTGGAGTTCCCATATGTGCACTAAGGTTTAAATATATGTTTTTAGGAGAAAACTTCTCTGTGTAAGATAGGTATGTGTTTTAGGAGCACCAAATGTTATATGTTTTGATTTGTGCATTATATGAAATCCGGCCGGTAATTGTATAATTATATACATTTTATATATTTTTATAATTTATTGTGGGAATGAATAAAAAGCTTTAATTAAATGCTAAGCGCAGTTCCAAGTTTTTTTTGTTAATGTTAGAATGCATTAAACATGGCTGATCAAGGTTTCTAATTCTCAGTATTAATATAATAAGAAGGAATATTTTTTGTTTTCATTAGCACATTAATGCAACAACAAAAAAAACTAGTTTAAAAAAAATTGTTCTTTTTTTTTTTTTTAAACAGTTTTTCTTTTCAGCCCTGGTAGCAAAGTGACATAGAGATGAGAAATCAGCTGCTGCAAGGTAACAGCAGAAAAATATAATGTACAATATACAGTGTGAGTTTCTACTGCTGCTCATCTGACATGCAGCACTCACAATAGGCACTTGCTGTGCAGACCGCCTGCTCTGCAGCACTTCCCGTAATGCCATTCCTGGGGAACAATGAGAGATGACAGCTTAGTAGACATGTCAGAGTCAGACGGCAGAATACAGATGTGGCTGTGTTCCCGGAACGATCAGTGACCTTCTGTCTGTGCCACGGCTTGTAATGTCCCATGGGTGTAATGAAGGCGGAAGATGTAGTTTATATCTGCACATTCCACCACGTTAGTGCATGGCTAATTGTGTGGTCGTCTTTGTGCAGGAAAGGATCACAGGTAGATGGCAAAAATGTGCAAAGCCGTCCTGCTAAATATTCACCTCATTCTGCATGACATTTGGCCTTGTGGGGACTATTTAACAAGCGGTAACTGTCATTACTATTCCTGCATATTGTGGCGATACATGTTTGGGGGGGTGGGGAGAGCTTCGACTGCATGCCCTAATTCCAAACATAATAAGAGGTGCTATCATGCTGCGACTTGTAGTTCCACAGAGAAAAAAAAAGAAAATGCAGATGCACGCTCTAGAGTACTAAGCACTGCTAATCATTATAATAAACTCTGCAATCTAACACAGAGTAAAATTTAGGTGCTTAGCATTATTTTTAACCAAAAATATATAGGCCCACCAACCGTGACCAGGTGACCTCATCTGGTGGGTCCCTAACACCCAGTCCAGGGCATGTTAGATGTGTTACATTGGTGAGAACAAATAAGCAGAGTGTTAAAAACTGTTATATAGGTAGAAAAATAACTAGGTGCTAAAAAAGTGATAGATTAAGTATTACAGTGTTATGCCCCAAACCGACCGTGCCACACATAAGCCCAGGGGGTCCCCCTGCCCCAAACGAATCCCTACAACTGACACATTGGGTGAGATTCAATTGTTAAATTGTACCCGATCTCCTGTCTAAAGTGAGAGGAGATCGTGGGGCAGTATTCAATTGATCAATTTTATCCCCCGTATCGCGCCCATAGCAGTCAGGTTTAGCTGCGTAAAACAGCAAAACCCGACTAAACTAGCAATGGAGCAATGGAAAGATACAGCCTAAGATGAAACCTGTACCTACTGCATTAGCATGGGCAGATATGGGTCTAGGTAATCTGACGAAATTAAAATTACAAAGTAGTGGAGCCCGGGGTCAGAGAGCCCAAGGAGGGGGTGTAGAGTGAAGCTGGAGCACAAGAGAGGTAGGTAATCAGAACAAGAGGAAGGAGGGCCCTGCTCATGGAGCTTACAGTGTAATGGGAAGGGGGGAAGACAAATGGAAGATATGAGGGAGTCCGTGTAAGGGAAGCTAGAGTTCAGCCAGTGTCGGATTGGGGCATGTAGGGCCCACCAGGGGAATGCAGTGGTAGGTGCCCATGTTAGGGGTGTGGACAGTCTGCAGAGGGGGTGTGGCCTACCACCTCATTGGTTTGACTAACCTTTAGAGAGTGCAACATCTAGGCCCGTCATAAATATATACAGTAAATTCAGCTGCTGCATGCATGATAATGGTTCAGAAACAATATGTACCTGACGGCGCGGGTTGATGTATAGATTCTTTTAAACTACTGTCATCTAAAAAACCATATGGTTAGTAAACGGTTCCGTTGCGTCTGACCCTAGAAGCTTATACAGTATGTCTCAGCTTCAGGAATAGAACAATATACTATTGTTAAAAACGGTGGCGCTAAAGAACCAGTTTAATAAATTGGAAATACAATATAATAAAAAATATAGTAATTATTTATTACATATATTCCATGTACAAATAAAATAAACTGTAGCCAAATATTAAGGTGAATAACACCTAATTGATACAACTGTAACTGGTAATCAAATGACAATGTTGTCAACCAAAATGTATCAACTCATTTGATTCAAATGACTCTGTGTCCTTATTACTGAGGAATAATGATACAATTCAATCCCAGTTAAAAACAATGAATCCATATGGATTTTGAAATATATTGAGCTGGGGTCCCATAATTAGCAATGTTATATGGAGATACCCAAATGGGTACTGGTGATAATGCTCACACAATTCCCTTTTGCCGCATGTACATATAGCAGCAGGGCCGGTTCCGGGGCTTCTGGCGCCTCGGGCGGCATTAGTGGGCGTGGCTTCATACAGGGGGCATGGTCAGTTACGCCCCCTGTACTAAGCGTCTAGTTCCCTTCGTGGAGAGGACCTTTGCTGTGCGGTGCATGATGACGTCAACGCGCACCGCACATCATTACAGTTAAGGTCCTCTACAGGAAGGGATACTAGACGCGTAGCGTCAAGTTTCCCTTAGCAGCGGTCAGGCCACAAAGGGAAACTAAACGCGTAGCGTCTAGTTTCCCTGGACAGCGGGCCGCACCACAGCAGCAGCAGATCTTGCCATGGTGCGGCGCCCTCCGGAAGGCGGCGCCCCAGGCAAAAGTCCTGCTTGCCCGTGGCAAGATCCGCTACTGTATAGCAGGTTGCCAGCCGCTGCCTGCTGCTACTCACTCTGTGCCACTTGTTGCTTGTATCGGGGACCTTAGCAGATATGAGGAAACAATTAGAACCCGAGCGTCCCCGGGCTCAAGCAGCTTGTAGCCGGCGGCGTTTGATGTCCATGGACCAGAGCGGCTTCCCGGCAGCATTTGATGTATACGGACCAGAGCGGCTTCCCGGCGGCGTTTAGTGCCCGCAAACCAGAGCGGCTTCCTGGCGGCAGTGTTATGTGCGGCAAACGGTTTCCGTCTGCGGGGCCAGAGGTGTGCGGCGATGATAGTCAGTGGATGTCAATCAGGATTCCCAGACCTCAATAGGTGTTACAAAAGGAGTCCTAGACGCGTTTCGTAACTTCCTGTTACTTTTTCCATAGGTGATATACTTTTCCATAGGTTCATTTGGCTATAGTTTATTTTATTTGTACATGGTACAGTATATGTGTAAAAAATAACTACTATATTTTTTATTATATTGTATTTTCAATTTATTAAACTGGTTCTTTAGCGCCACCCTTTTTAACAATTGTATAATGCATGATAATGGACCAGAGTAATAACAGATTAATAACAGCAATACACTGTAGAAAACACACCGTAGTACAGTATAAGGTAACCCGTGTATAATGTATAATTCAAGTGCACAGTCTGGAACCTGATCCTTAGTGCAGGAGGTGGGGCCCACCGGTGGATTCCCCTGTGCCCCTGTGGGCCAGCCAAGCCTGAGCACAGCCATATCCACATTCTCAAGTTGGGATCGGTATGAAATACCTCCAATCAAAATCCCGACGTTCAAAATCCCGACACCAATTTACCGATGGTCAAAATTCCGACAAGGTCAAAATACCGACATGGACAAAATACCGACATTTAAAATACCGACAAGGTCAAAATACCGACATAAAAAAATTGCCGGCAGGTCAAAATGCCGACATACATTTTTGTTGTTTTTTTGTGTGTATGTCGACATAAGTCAACATGGACACCATATAAAGTGTACCACGTCCCCTCGCATGGCTCGCTGCGCTCGCCATGCTTCGGGCACACTAGTATATTCCCCCTCCAGGTCCACTGGGATGGTAAAGTATGAACAAGTCGGTTTCAATGAAAAAAATAATGAAAAACTCATGTCGGTATTTTGACCTGTCTGCATTTTACTTGTCGTATTTTGACCTTGTCGGTATTTTAAATGTCGGTATTTTGTCCATGTCGGGATTTTGACCTTGTCGGGATTTTGACCATCGGTCAATTGGTGTCGGGATTTTGAACGTTGGGATTTTGATTGGAGGTAAACTGACTGCATCCCCTCAAGTCAACCTAATGGATGTCAACACTGTGAACGTAGACATAATACTGTAATCCTAAATCCTATCTAGCACCTTCCAGAGACAGCAGTATGTTTTAATCAAAACCTGCTGGTACAGTACATAGGGCCTGCTTCATGTTTCTAAGCAAAGCAAAAAAGCAAGCAACTGGGCAAAACCATGTCACACTGCAGGTGGGCCAGATGTCACATGTGCAGAGAGATTTGGGTGGGGTGTGTTCAAACTGGACTCTAAATTGCAGTGTAAAAATAAAACTGTCTAACATTTGTGGGATACATGCAAAAGCAGACAGTATTTACCCTGCACAGATAAAAAATATATCTCACCCAAATCTAACTCACTCTGCACGTGTTACATCCACCCCACCTGCAGTGTAACATGGTTTCGCCCAGTTGCTTATTTTTTTTGTTGGTGCTGGACTTACAAACACGAATCAGAGCCATAAGTCTGCACAGTGGGGCTGAGAGGGTGTGGTGGGGGGTATGGTACCAATTACCAGGGCCCAAGTCTGATGGAGGGGCCTTCCTTACCTGGCAGCCTTGTACCATGCTGTTGTGTGGTCAGCGAGGCTCTTAAAATACAAAGTTTTATGTATTCTTTCTAAGGGTTCATGGCCACGCCTCCTTTGATTAGGCCACACCCCCAGGCTCTCTACTGTCCTG
This sequence comes from Pseudophryne corroboree, assembly GCF_028390025.1. NCBI lineage: Eukaryota > Metazoa > Chordata > Amphibia > Anura > Myobatrachidae > Pseudophryne > Pseudophryne corroboree. Next base: position 790,690,970 of record NC_086446.1, read on the forward strand.
TATCTGCATAGTTGTATAGATGCAACAGGAGCGCTCCTTATGCTTAGTGCAGATGCATCATAATCATACAGTACTGTATATATGCTTAATAATTCAGATCTTAATTGGTACACTGTATTCCTTCTCTGTATAGCTGTGAATGCAAGTCTTCAGTATATCATTGCAGGAAGTGCGTTACCCTATATTAGGAACACCTGTACTTTAATCACAAACATAACACAGGTATGGTAAATCTACATGCAATTAAAGAAAAATAATTTTGCGGAAAATATCTCTTTGGGGAAAAACTGTGGCTTTCGTTAATATTGGAGCTTTTATCGTTATTAGTAAAGAGTATTTTCCTCCAGGTCCTCTTCAAGGTTTGTGATACTCATCCAATTTTATGGAAGTGTACAAACCTTTGTGCAAAGTTTTCCGAAAGACTACCAGATAGCTGTGATAAGAGGAGTCTCACCTGTACCGTCTCTGATGTCACCATAAGCGGCATCCCGCAGCGGCAGATAGAATAAATGTACAGTCTTACTGGAGAACTTGTTAAATGTTGTGTAGATGTTTCAAGTTGAGTCTTTTGTAGGTTTTACCTGGAAAGTACTGTAATCTATGTGGCTATGGGTTTTTTTTTGTGGTCAGTATTTGACACAAAGGTAACTGAGTGGTCTTTTCGATTGAGGTGTTTGCTATTACACTGAGTTCTACTATACAGTATGGTTGGTTTAACTCCTGCGACTAAAAGGATCAAGCAGCCTCCCCCAGCAAGTGTATTCAAAGCATTGTATGGTTTGAGCTGCTGTTAGGGTTGACGCGTTTCACCAAAATGGATGGACTTCATCAGCGGTCTAATTCTCCAGTCATAGCAACTGCACTCTATCTGTTATAATGTGATTTCTGGCATCAGTGTGGCTTCTTGCATAAGTTCTTGTTTTGATGGACAAACTTTTCTAGACAGCTTCTGGGTGGTTTTGTGAAGGTTCTTCTTTTTCTTTCCTGAACCAACGGTGCCTGGTGAGACAAAAGAACACTTGGGTATTGTTTCCTTGTTTATACATTTGTATTACTTTATCTTTAACATCATTGGTTGCTCTTTATGCTTCATTATCACAGCTGCGCTTGGAGACTCACAACCTGAATAATGATCCCCTACCTGTGGGGTTTTTATCCAGACAATGTGGGCGTCAATTTAAGGAAGATAATGGAGGCCAATTGTGGCAATTACCCTCCATTTGGCAATTGCTTCTCACCAGTGCCCCCATAGCGAAGGGGCTGCATACTTCTGCTATAGTAACAGCGTAGTTCAGGGTTTCTTCTTCTGAAGTTGTTTGTCTCAGATTAAATGTCATTGCCTCACATCAAAGTTTTGGCAAGGAGTTGTTATGCGAGAGGGAATTATTCCAAATGGTTGCAATATACTGTGTGTGTGTGTATATATATATATATATATATATATATATATATTAGAGATGAGCGGGTTCGGTTCCTCGGAATCCGAACCCGCCCGAACTTCAGGTTTTTTTACACGGGGCCGAGCGACTCGGATCTTCCCGCCTTGCTCGGTTAACCCGAGCGCGCCCGAACGTCATCACCCCGCTGTCGGATTCTCGCGAGGCTCGTATTCTATCGCGAGACTCGGATTCTATATAAGGAGCCGCGCGTCGCCGCCATTTTCACACGTGCATTGAGATTGATAGGGAGAGGACGTGGCTGGCGTCCTCTCCGTTTAGACTAGAGTACTAGAGAGAGACACAAATTTTGGGGAGCATATTATTAGGAGGAGTACTACTTGCTGCTGATAGTGTGACCAGTGACCACCAGTTTAATTAATCCGTTCTCTGCCTGAAAAAAAACGATACACAGTGTGACACAGTCACATACCATATCTGTGCTCAGCCCAGTGTGCTGCATCATATGTAATACTGTATATCATTATCTGACTGTGCTGAGTGCTCACTGCTCACACAGCTTAATTGTGGGGGAGACTGGGGAGCAGTTATAGCAGGAGTACATATTTTAAGTACAGTGCACACTTTTGCTGCCAGAGTGCCACTGCCAGTGTGACTGACCAGTGACCACTGACCACCAGTATTGTGATTGTCTGCTGACCACCAGTATATTGTGATTGTCTGCCTGAAAAAGTTAAACACTCGTCGTGTGGTGTTTTTATAAACGCATTCTGCAGACAGTGTCCAGCAGGTCCGTCATTACATAATATATACCTGTCCGGCTGCAGTACTAGTGTGATATATATATATATTTTAATTTTATCTCATTATCATCCAGTCTATATTAGCAGCAGACACAGTACGGTAGTCCACGGCTGTAGCTACCTCTGTGTCGGCAGTCGCTCGTCCATCCATAATTGTATACGACCTACCCGTGTTTTTTTTTTCTTTCTATCTTCTTGATACTAGTAGCTTACTTTAGGAGTCTGCAGTGCTGAGTCTGACAGACAGTGTCCAGCAGGTCTGTCATTACATAATATATACCTGTCCGGCTGCAGTACTAGTGTGATATATATATATATGTTAATTTTATCTCATTATCATCCAGTCTATATTAGCAGTAGACACAGTACGGTAGTCCACGGCTGTAGCTACCTCTGTGTCGGCAGTCGCTCGTCCATCCATAATTGTATACCACCTACCCGTGTTTTTTTTTCTTTCTATCTTCTTGATACTAGTAGCTTACTTTAGGAGTCTGCAGTGCTGACAGACAGTGTCCAGCAGGTCCGTCATTACATAATATATACCTGTCCGGCTGCAGTACTAGTGTGATATATATATATTTTAATTTTATCTCATTATCATCCAGTCTATATTAGCAGTAGACACAGTACGGTAGTCCACGGCTGTAGCTACCTCTGTGTCGGCAGTCGCTCGTCCATCCATAATTGTATACCACCTACCCGTGGTTTTTTTTCTTTCTATCTTCTTGATACTAGTAGCTTACTTTAGGAGTCTGCAGTGCTGAGTCTGACAGACAGTGTCCAGCAGGTCCGTCATTACATAATATATACCTGTCCGGCTGCAGTACTAGTGTGATATATATATATATATATATATATATATATTAATTTTATCTCATTATCATCCAGTCTATATTAGCAGCAGACACAGTACGGTAGTCCACGGCTGTAGCTACCTCTGTGTCGGCAGTCGCTCGTCCATCCATAATTGTATACCACCTACCCGTGGTTTTTTTTTTTCTATCTTCTTGATACTAGTAGCTTACTTTAGGAGTCTGCAGTGCTGAGTCTGACAGACAGTGTCCAGCAGGTCCGTCATTACATAATATATACCTGTCCGGCTGCAGTACTAGTGTGATATATATATATATATATATATTAATTTTATCTCATTATCATCCAGTCTATATTAGCAGCAGACACAGTACGGTAGTCCACGGCTGTAGCTACCTCTGTGTCGGCAGTCGCTCGTCCATCCATAATTGTATACGACCTACCCGTGTTTTTTTTTTCTTTCTATCTTCTTGATACTAGTAGCTTACTTTAGGAGTCTGCAGTGCTGAGTCTGACAGACAGTGTCCAGCAGGTCTGTCATTACATAATATATACCTGTCCGGCTGCAGTACTAGTGTGATATATATATATATGTTAATTTTATCTCATTATCATCCAGTCTATATTAGCAGTAGACACAGTACGGTAGTCCACGGCTGTAGCTACCTCTGTGTCGGCAGTCGCTCGTCCATCCATAATTGTATACCACCTACCCGTGTTTTTTTTTCTTTCTATCTTCTTGATACTAGTAGCTTACTTTAGGAGTCTGCAGTGCTGACAGACAGTGTCCAGCAGGTCCGTCATTACATAATATATACCTGTCCGGCTGCAGTACTAGTGTGATATATATATATTTTAATTTTATCTCATTATCATCCAGTCTATATTAGCAGTAGACACAGTACGGTAGTCCACGGCTGTAGCTACCTCTGTGTCGGCAGTCGCTCGTCCATCCATAATTGTATACCACCTACCCGTGGTTTTTTTTCTTTCTATCTTCTTGATACTAGTAGCTTACTTTAGGAGTCTGCAGTGCTGAGTCTGACAGACAGTGTCCAGCAGGTCCGTCATTACATAATATATACCTGTCCGGCTGCAGTACTAGTGTGATATATATATATATATATATATATATATATATTAATTTTATCTCATTATCATCCAGTCTATATTAGCAGCAGACACAGTACGGTAGTCCACGGCTGTAGCTACCTCTGTGTCGGCAGTCGCTCGTCCATCCATAATTGTATACCACCTACCCGTGGTTTTTTTTTTTCTATCTTCTTGATACTAGTAGCTTACTTTAGGAGTCTGCAGTGCTGAGTCTGACAGACAGTGTCCAGCAGGTCCGTCATTACATAATATATACCTGTCCGGCTGCAGTACTAGTGTGATATATATATATATATATATATATATATATATATTAATTTTATCTCATTATCATCCAGTCTATATTAGCAGCAGACACAGTACGGTAGTCCACGGCTGCAGCTACCTCTGTGTCGGCAGTCGCTCGTCCATCCATAATTGTATACCACCTACCCGTGGTTTTTTTTTTTTCTATCTTCTTGATACTAGTAGCTTACTTTAGGAGTCTGCAGTGCTGAGTCTGACAGACAGTGTCCAGCAGGTCCGTCATTACATAATATATACCTGTCCGGCTGCAGTACTAGTGTGATATATATATATATTTTAATTTTATCTCATTATCATCCAGTCTATATTAGCAGCAGACACAGTACGGTAGTCCACGGCTGTAGCTACCTCTGTGTCGGCAGTCGCTCGTCATCCATAAGTATACTAGTATCCATCCATCTCCATTGTTTACCTGAGGTGCCTTTTAGTTGTGCCTATTAAAATATGGAGAACAAAAATGTTGAGGTTCCAAAAATAGGGAAAGATCAAGATCGACTTCCACCTCGTGCTGAAGCTGCTGCCACTAGTCATGGCCGAGACGATGAAATGCCAGCAACGTCGTCTGCCAAGGCCGATGCCCAATGTCATAGTACAGAGCATGTAAAATCCAAAACACCAAATATCAGTAAAAAAAGGACTAAAAAATCTAAAATAAAATTGTCGGAGGAGAAGCGTAAACTTGCCAATATGCCATTTACCACACGGAGTGGCAAGGAACGGCTGAGGCCCTGGCCTATGTTCATGGCTAGTGGTTCAGCTTCACATGAGGATGGAAGCACTCAGCCTCTCGCTAGAAAAATGAAAAGACTCGAGCTGGCAAAAGCACAGCAAAGAACTGTGCGTTCTTCGAAATCCCAAATCCACAAGGAGAGTCCAATTGTGTCGGTTGCGATGCCTGACCTTCCCAACACTGGACGTGAAGAGCATGCGCCTTCCACCATTTGCACGCCCCCTGCAAGTGCTGGAAGGAGCACCCGCAGTCCAGTTCCTGATAGTCAGATTGAAGATGTCAGTGTTGAAGTACACCAGGATGAGGAGGATATGGGTGTTGCTGGCGCTGGGGAGGAAATTGACAAGGAGGATTCTGATGGTGAGGTGGTTTGTTTAAGTCAGGCACCCGGGGAGACACCTGTTGTCCGTGGGAGGAATATGGCCATTGACATGCCTGGTGAAAATACCAAAAAAATCAGCTCTTCGGTGTGGAAGTATTTCAACACAAATGCGGACAACATTTGTCAAGCCGTGTGTTGCCTTTGTCAAGCTGTAATAAGTAGGGGTAAGGACGTTAACCACCTCGGAACATCCTCCCTTATACGTCACCTGCAGCGCATTCATAATAAGTCAGTGACAAGTTCAAAAACTTTGGGCGACAGCGGAAGCAGTCCACTGACCAGTAAATCCCTTCCTCTTGTAACCAAGCTCACGCAAACCACCCCACCAACTCCCTCAGTGTCAATTTCCTCCTTCCCCAGGAATGCCAATAGTCCTGCAGGCCATGTCACTGGCAATTCTGACGAGTCCTCTCCTGCCTGGGATTCCTCCGATGCATCCTTGCGTGTAACGCTTACTGCTGCTGGCGCTGCTGTTGTTGCTGCTGGGAGTCGATGGTCATCCCAGAGGGGAAGTCGTAAGCCCACTTTTACTACTTCCACCTAGCAATTGACTGTCCAACAGTCCTTTGCGAGGAAGATGAAATATCACAGCAGTCATCCTGCTGCAAAGCGGATAACTGAGGCCTTGGCATCCTGGGTGGTGAGAAACGTGGTTCCGGTATCCATCATTACTGCAGAGGCAACTAGAGACTTGTTGGAGGTACTGTGTCCCCGGTACCAAATACCATCTAGGTTCCATTTCTCTAGGCAGGCGATACCGAAAATGTACACAGACCTCAGAAAAAGAGTCACCAGTGTCCTAAAAAATGCAGCTGTACCCAATGTCCACTTAACCACGGACATGTGGACAAGTGGAGCAGGGCAGGGTCAGGACTATATGACTGTGGCAGCCCACTGGGTAGATGTATGGACTCCCGCCGCAAGAACAGCAGCGGCGGCACCAGTAGAAGCATCTCGCAAACGCCAACTCTTTCCTAGGCAGGCTACGCTTTGTATCACCGGTTTCCAGAATACGCACACAGCTGAAAACCTCTTACGGCAACTGAGGAAGATCATCGCGGAATGGCTTACCCCAATTGGACTCTCCTGTGGATTTGTGGCATCGGACAACGCCAGCAATATTGTGTGTGCATTAAATATGGGCAAATTCCAGCACGTCCCATGTTTTGCACATATCTTGAATTTGGTGGTGCAGAATTATTTAAAAAACGAGAGGGGCGTGCAAGAGATGCTGTCGGTGGCCAGAAGAATTGCGGGACACTTTCGGCGTACAGGCACCACGTACAGAAGACTGGAGCACCACCAAAAATGCCTGAACCTGCCCTGCCATCATCTGAAGCAAGAAGTGGTAACGAGGTGGAATTCAACCCTATATATGCTTCAGAGGTTGGAGGAGCAGCAAAAGGCCATTCAAGCCTATACAATTGAGCACGATATAGGAGGTGGAATGCACCTGTCTCAAGCGCAGTGGAGAATGATTTCAACGTTGTGCAAGGTTCTGCTGCCCTTTGAACTTGCCACACGTGAAGTCAGTTCAGACACTGCCAGCCTGAGTCAGGTCATTCCCCTCATCAGGCTTTTGCAGAAGAAGCTGGAGACACTGAAGGAGGAGCTAACAGAGCGATTCCGCTAGGCATGTGGGACTTGTGGATGGAGCCCTTAATTCGCTTAACAAGGATTCACGGGTGGTCAATCTGTTGAAATCAGAGCACTACATTTTGGCCACCGTGCTCGATCCTAGATTTAAAACCTACCTTGGATCTCTCTTTCCGGCACACACAAGTCTGCTGGGGTTCAAAGACCTGCTGGTGAGAAAATTGTCAAGTCAAGCGGAACGCGACCTGTCAACATCTCCTCCTTCACATTCTCCCGCAACTGGGGGTGTGAGGAAAAGGCTCAGAATTCCGAGCCCACCCGCTGGCGGTGATACAGGGCAGTCTGGAGCGACTGCTGATGCTGACATCTGGTCCGGACTGAAGGACCTGCCAACGATTACGGACATGTCGTCTACTGGCACTGCATATGATTCTCTCCCCATTGAAAGAATGGTGGAGGATTATATGAGTGACCGCATCCAAGTAGGCATGTCAGACAGTCCGTACTTATACTGGCAGGAAAAAGAGGCAATTTGGAGGCCCTTGCACAAACTGGCTTTATTCTACCTAAGTTGCCCTCCCACAAGTGTGTACTCCGAAAGAGTGTTTAGTGCCGCCGCTCACCTTGTCAGCAATCGGCGTACGAGGTTACTTCCAGAAAATGTGGAGAAGATGATGTTCATTAAAATGAATTATAATCAATTCCTCCGTGGAGACATTGACCAGCAGCAATTGCCTCCACAAAGTACACAGGGAGCTGAGATGGTGGATTCCAGTGGGGACGAATTGATAATCTGTGAGGAGGGGGATGTACACGGTGATATATCGGAGGATGATGATGAGGTGGACATCTTGCCTCTGTAGAGCCAGTTTGTGCAAGGAGAGATTAATTGCTTCTTTTTTGGTGGGGGTCCAAACCAACCCGTCATTTCAGTCACAGTCGTGTGGCAGACCCTGTCACTGAAATGATGGGTTGGTTAAAGTGTGCATGTCCTGTTTATACAACATAAGGGTGGGTGGGAGGGCCCAAGGACAATTCCATCTTGCACCTCTTTTTTCTTTAATTTTTCTTTGCGTCATGTGCTGTTTGGGGAGTATTTTTTTGAAGGGCCATCCTGCGTGACACTGCAGTGACACTCCTAGATGGGCCAGGTGTTTGTGTCGGCCACTAGGGTCGCTTATCTTACTCACACAGCTACCTCATTGCGCCTCTTTTTTTCTTTGCGTCATGTGCTGTTTGGGGAGTGTTTTTTGGAAGGGCCATCCTGCGTGACACTGCAGTGCCACTCCTAGATGGGCCAGGTGTTTGTGTCGGCCACTAGGGTCGCTTAGCTTACTCACACAGCTACCTCATTGCGCCTCTTTTTTTCTTTGCGTCATGTGCTGTTTGGGGAGTGTTTTTTGGAAGGGCCATCCTGCGTGACACTGCAGTGCCACTCCTAGATGGGCCAGGTGTTTGTGTCGGCCACTAGGGTCGCTTAGCTTACTCACACAGCTACCTCATTGCGCCTCTTTTTTTCTTTGCGTCATGTGCTGTTTGGGGAGTGTTTTTTGGAAGGGCCATCCTGCGTGACACTGCAGTGCCACTCCTAGATGGGCCAGGTGTTTGTGTCGGCCACTAGGGTCGCTTAGCTTAGTCATCCAGCGACCTCGGTGCAAATTTTAGGACTAAAAATAATATTGTGAGGTGTGAGGTGTTCAGAATAGACTGAAAATGAGTGGAAATTATGGTTTTTGAGGTTAATAATACTTTGGGATCAAAATGACCCCCAAATTCTATGATTTAAGCTGTTTTTTAGGGTTTTTTGAAAAAAACACCCGAATCCAAAACACACCCGAATCCGACAAAAAAAATTCGGTGAGGTTTTGCCAAAACGCGGTCGAACCCAAAACACGGCCGCGGAACCGAACCCAAAACCAAAACACAAAACCCGAAAAATTTCAAGTGCACATCTCTAATATATATATATATATAATACAAGTGCCTACAACGTGCTTACAATATTTGTAAACTAGATTAGTGTTACGCTCACATAAAGAATATATATATATATATATATATATATATATATATATATATATATATATATAAATAAAACAGATATTTCTCTTTCTAACCGGCTGCATACTCAAAGAAGATTTGTTCTTGAGTCTTGTTGGTTCTACACAGAGACCTTTCTATCAGAGTTCACCCAAATACACAGTCACTGTAGAATTCCTTTAATTTCTTTAATGCTTTGTTACATCAGTAAAATCCATATAACCGCCTTATGAAATCAAATTAGTTTTTTTTAGGGTTTAGATGTTACAGACTTGCTATCCTTCCCCCTTATGGGTATGAGCTCATGAATACCAAATTAACCACTTCAGGTCACAGTAGCCTTATCCACCCAACACATTTTGTCTCTAGCGACTTCCTCAGGAGAGTATTTTTAGATGGCTTTCAGTTCACTTTATTTAGCTCCATTGTGTTTCCCACGTGTTTAAATCTCTCATAACAATGCCTCCAGAATTTAATGAATGGCTTCTAATCAGAAAAAGATCCCAAGACGATGAGCCCAGCATTATATTTTCTTGAGGACTCAAGTGGACCTCTCCACATGTGTCCTGCTCTCCTGTCAGATAGTGATTCACACCCATTACGTTTTCAGTGCCCACCAGTTCTCTTCCCATCCTACCTCATTTTTCCCTGCACCCTAACTCAACCTTGTGCGCCCCCATTTTTGTCTACCTCTCTTTCCACATGCATTTTCTTACCTACATCATTATTTCCTCTCCTCCCTCCACCCAATCATAGTAACATAGTGGATTAGGTTGAAAAAAGACATCAGTGCATCAAGTTCAACCTACTGCATATTGGATCTCCTGCGGTGCACAGCTTATATTTGGAAATGACACAGATGAAGTAACTACCAATCTGTTTCAAACCAGAATCCCCGATGCCCAAAAATGGCAGTCCTATTTTGCTATGGGTCCACTACTATACATTATAATTAATGGTTATAACCCTGGATATTTTTTTCTGCTAAAAATTGTCTATCCCTTTCTTAAACATATCAATTGAGTCTGCCATTTCAACCTTTTCTGGCAGAGTATTTCATATCTTTACTGCCCTTACTGTAAAGAAACCATTTCTTCGCTGGGTTTGAAACTTCCTCTCCTCTAACCTTAGGAGGTGACCGCGTGTCCTGTGTACAGACCGCGGTGTAAACAGTTCACCTGATAGTTGACAGAACAAAAATTTATATTTGACCCAGCGCTAGCTGATCATTTAAATACCTGCTGCTTTTCTTTGTGGGTATACTCCCCCCACTATGAAAAATAGAACTAGATGCAAAATATCCAAAAATTAAGATAAAAAAGCGCTGGTATTTCAATGTTATTACATTTAATAATTAGAATGTATCATACATATATCTAAAAACACAAACAAAAAATATATACTAAAAATATAACAATACAATAATTTAAATTACCGGCCGGTAAAAAGATAATCACAGTTAAAAGAGCCTGTTTGGAAAAGTTCACTAGTGAAGCACTTGGATAAGTGCAGCTTGTTTTATGGGGGAATCCAAGAAGATTCTGAACTGGATGATAATTGCCCATGCACAAAGTCATAGAAATAAAAAGTCCACCTGGCCGCTGGTAGCTGTTCCTTTATATGCAGTCATATCCAGAGGAATAAGTAAAAGAAGTGCTTAGCTGTGGTTGGTGTCAAAATTACATTGACTCACTGGCGGCTCCCGTTAACCATGCCGCTCTCACTCTGCACGCTGCAATGGGCATCTAGAGCGGTGATCTCACTCGTCTCCCCGGTGTCAGACTGCACACTGGCGGTTCCCGTCGGCACACCGCACCCACTTGAACACCATAACAGGTGTGTGGTTTAGTGATCTCGTTCTGCTCCTTAGCATGGGGAATTCAACAGGTGGCAGGTATAGTGCAGATACCGGTAAGTTGACACGTTTCTCCACCTCACAGTAAAATCGGCGGCTTCCTCAAAACGTAATCACCTGATAGTTCCATGTATTGACCCTTAATGTATTTGTATATAGTAATCATATCTCCTCTTAGACGCCTCTTTTCTAGAGTAAACATGCCTAAACTGGCTAGCCGTTCCTCATAACTCAATGACTCCACACCCTTTGTCAATTTTGTTGCTCTTCTCTGGCACCCTTTAAAGTTCCAAGATGTCTTTTTTATGGAGCGGTGCCCAGAACTGTACACTGTGTTCAAGATGAGGCCGTACTAACGATTTATACTGTGGCAAAATTACACTGTCTTTGCTTGCAGCTATAGCCCTCTTTATGCATGCTAAAATGTTATTGGCCTTTTCTGCTGCCTCTTGACATTGAGCACTGTTGCTAAGTCTACTGTCAATCAGCACCCCCAAATCCTTCTCCATTACCGATTCCCCTACATTTGCCCCATTTATGTTACTGATTGCATGCTTGTTTTTGGTCCCAAAATGCATAACCCTACATTTGTCTATGTTAAACCTCATCATCCATTTTGCTGCCCAATCCCCCAGTTTATGTTAGTCGCTCTGTAGATAGACTACATCCTGATCTGATTTTATTACTTTTCATAGTTTAGTGTCATCTGCAAAAATGGAAACTTTGCTCACTAGACCATTGCCAAGGTCATTAATAAATAAATATATTAAAAAGAAGTGGCCCCAGCACAGACCCTTGTAGTACACCATTTAAAACTTTAGCCCAGCTCGAAAATGTTCCATTTACCACAACTCTCTGTTCCCTATTCTACAACCAGTTTTTGTCCCAAGTACAAATGTTGTTTCCTAGACCCACCTCCCTTATTTTGTAGACCAACCCCATGTCACTGTGTCAAAGGCCTGTGCAAAATCTAAGTAGACCACATCTAGTACACTGCCATGGTCTAAGTTCCCACTCATAGAAGCTAATTAAATTAGTTTGACCTGACCTATCGCTCAAAAATCCATGCTGGTCCCCACTAATAATAATCTTATTGCACACTAAGTCCTGGATGCTATCGCTTAATATACAATCCACTAGTTTCCCCACTATTGATGTCAGGCTTACAGGTCTATAATTACCTGGTTGTGTTTTACTTCCCTTTTTAAATAATGGCACCACATTTGCTATTTACCAGTCCCTTGGTACCAATCCTGATTAATTTTTTTTTTTTAAATTAAGTATAATGGCCTAGCTATTTCCAAGTTTAGCTCCATAAGAACCCTTGGAATTGATATTCTTTTTTCCAACATTAGCTGCGACCCTGCCTGCTGCGCCCAACAACTGTGGTACAGGATTGGTCGGCACTGATTTTCTAGCAAATACAGTGTATATATTGGAAGTCTAGACACTATGAAATGAGTTTGGATGATGATGGTCCATTCATTCTGCTGCGTCGTGCGGTTTGGGTTGGACTGGGAACACTTATGGCCACATTCCGCCGGTGACAGTTTTTAATCGTTCTTTCATTCCTACTTTCATTCCATCTTCTTGCATTACTTTGTCTTCATCTCCATTTTCTACACTTGTGTGTTTAACTTCTGAATAAGGCGACACTACCACTATTACAGCCAAGAAAACCTATATAAACACCCACACGATGGAACAGCTGGTCTGCTCCCAGTAAAATTAGAATTGCACATGACCCAGGCATGGTTCCCATTTGTGGGACATCTGCTGCTGCAGACGCTTGCTCAAAAGGACAGTGTTTGCTGTGTGGTAAAACGCAGCAGCCACATAAAGAAGTACAAACGCGCGCTTTGTCAAGACTTATGGTTCTGCGACATCCTGCCCAATGATGTTCAAACAAGGCAGTTACAAAGAACCCAGCTACAATGTTTTATATCTGCAGCTCCCATGGGAACGAGGACTGCACAAATTACTCCGTTCTTACTGCATTTCAATGGATCCCGCTGAAGGAGGAAAAAAAAAGAGAAAATATTAATCTAGCTAGTGGTTGGATTGTGCTGTACTTGTCTCAGGCCTGACCTCCAGGATCTATAGCGGAACGCACAACACAAGGCTTTGCTTGAACTGTGACAGGATTCACTTAATAATTACGGCAGTGGGTGATCGCCGAGCGTAACGAAGTGCTGGTGGTCTCGCTCGGTAAACCCTATTAACTAGAAATAGCACGGCCGAGCGCAGTGAATCTCTCTCTCTCTGTATTGATTTGTCGTTCTTTAAACTGCACTCCTATAAAATTGCATTAGAAAGAAGCGCTATAATTATTACAGCATGATAAATAAGACTGTAATTGAAAGAAAATGCGATCGCCTGCAATTAAAAATAAATCAGCCTGGTTTAGCACCCAGCTATGGATTATGCAATGCTCAGTGAATTCCTGTGTGTCTTAATTGCATTTACTTCCCTGCATGAAGGCCGTTTGTCATAGCGGCTAATATCCATTTAGATGGGGTGTAATAAAGAGGCAGTATCAGGGACACTTACATCATACTGTAAGTATTGTATCACTAAGGAACAACAAGAAATTATTTTATATCGAACTCACACACAAACTGATTAAAGTACTATCTCATCATTATATCTATAGATTATAAACTGTAGCGTTAATAAGCAATTACATATAAATTGATAATCAATATGTATTTATATAAATATAAATAAATAGGAAATTCTGCTTGGTGCACATAGAGGTGACCTTTGGTTCATCAGCATCATTGTCCATCTTTTACTTCTAAAGCGGAAAATCACAGTATTTTGCTAAAACTAGAACAGAGGGGGTCATTCCGAGTTGATCGCTAGCTGCTTTCGTTCGCTGCGCAGCGATCCGTCAAAAATCGGCACTTCTGCGCATGTGTATGCGGTGCAATGCACACGCGTGTCGTACTATTACAACGAACGATGGAGTTTCACACAGAGTCTAGCTAAGCATTTCAGTCGCACTGCTGGTCGCAGAGTGATTGACAGGAAGCGGGCGCTTCTGGGTGTCAACTGACCGTTTTCAGGGAGTGTTCAAAAAAAAGCAGGCGTGCCAGGAAAAACGCAGGCGTGGCTGGGTGAACGCAGGGCGTGTTCGTGACGTCAAAACAGGAACTGAATAGTCTGAAGTGATCGCAAGCGCTGAGTAGGTCTGAAGCTACTCTGAAACTGCACAAAATTATTTTGTAGCCGCTCTGCGATCCTTTCGTTCGCACTTCTGCTGAGCTAAAATACACTCCCAGTGGGAGGCGGCATAGCGTTTGCACGGCTGCTAAAAACTGCTAGCGAGCGATCAACTCGGAATGACCCCCAGAGTTTAGATCTTTGTGGGCGCCAGACAGAATAACAAATTGAGGCTCCTACTGTAGTATTTTATTTCACTGAGAATCAGGGGTGTAACATTTAATTTCTGGTTCCTATATAAAATTTAGGGGTCTGCAGGAAGCCCCCATTCGCGCCTTGGTTAATGCATGTGGGTGTGATGTGCGCAGTGAAGCCCAAGTTCCATCTCTATATAGCAGATGCAGGGGGTCCAGCTTCTATGAACCCTATGCCCAGCTATCGGCCCAAACCATCTGCATCGGCTGCAGTAATGGGAATTCCGCCACCGCTGACAGTTTTATATTGATGACTAAATATTTCTCAGACCTTGCCAGGGATAAATGTGTTTTGTAATTCACACATACAGGGCTAGATCGCATACAGTGGCTTCAGTGACAAAAAAGAAATACTTGGATACAATCCCATTTTTTCTTGCAACAGGTATATAAGATATTTGCTGCAGCGGTGTTTGTACAGTAATACCCATTGTTATCATAATTGTATACAGAAAGGATCAACATACTACTGTGGTACTCTATGACTATGGGGCTAATTCAGACCTGATCGCTGCTGTGCGTTTTTGCACAGCGGGCGATCGGGTCTGAACTGCACATGCGTTTGCACCACAATGCGAAAACGTGTTGGTCCGCAGCGCCGGGGAGCACCGGGATGGTGCGAATAAAGCGATCGCACGGGTGATCGCAAGGTGACTGACAGGAAGAGGCCGTTTGTGGGTGGCAACTGACCGTTTTAGAGGAGTGTCCGGAAAAACGTAGGAGGGAACAGGCGTTTGGAGGGAGGATTTCTTACGTCAGCTCCGGCCCCGATCATCGCACTGAAAGAGTAAGTCCTGAGCTGTGCAGAGACTGCAGAAACTTCTGTTTGTGCAGCACTCCTGCACATGCGATCGTACCCCTGCACAGCGATTTCCCCCTCCCCCTGTAGGCGGCGACTACCTGATCGCATGGATGTAAAAAACGCACCCTAGCCATCAGGTCTGAGTTACCCCCTACGTACAGTACATAGCTGCCAACTGTCAAGTATACGCATTAACCATTACAGGCATCAGAGGTCCGTCCTTGAAAAAGTTTTTTCCCTGTATGGGACTGTTTTTGTTAAAGTATGTTAAACAACACCAAAAATATCTTTGTTCTTGGACCATACGCAGAAGTATAATATGGGGCCTGATTCAGACCTGTGAATTTGCAGAGGTCTGCGATCAGATAGCCATCACCCAGACAGAGTGAAAATCCGCCCCGTGCAAGTCTGCGTATGCCTTGCAAAATCTCTGCGTACACCGGTCAGCTGCAAATCCATTTGCAACTCATTCGCCATCGAGTCTGTGCAGTCTATGCTTAGCCCAGGACCTACTCCTACAGTGTGATGCAAACCGGCTGATCGGGGCCGGAGCTGACGTCGCATACCTTCCCCGAAAACACTTGGGAACACCTGCTTTTTTCCTGACACTCCCAGAAAATGGGCAGTTATCATCCCAAATGCTTGCTTCCTGTCAATCAACTTGCGTAAGCCTAGCGATCAAAAAGTCGCTGGATTTTTTTTTTAGCAGGAGCAGAATTGAGAAAGTCGCAATTTCTGTCTCAATAGCGGTCCAAGCTGAATAAAGGTCCTCAGTAAACTGCATTGTCCCCATTCATCCTGTATATTCCATCTCTGCAGTACAGCAACTCTGCCATCCAGTGCTGCTGCCATGTTTTGGGCCGCAGTGGCTATGTGTGACGTAACGCAGCTGTCACTGCTGTCCGGACTGCCCCCCCCCAACACTGGGGTATATTTACTAAGGTCCCGAATTTGATGATGTTTTTTCTTCAAAGTGTCATCTCGGGAATTTACTAAACTAAAATCACGGCAGTGATGAGGGCATTCGTAATATTTTGGAAGTCCTAGGAAAAAATTACGAATCAATACACCATCGGTCAAATACGCCTGCAATTTGGTAGAAATCGGTAATTTACTAAAAAGTGCAAATCACAAACACTGCCGACATTAGTCAAACACTGCCGTGCTAAAATACAATTCGTGGAAAAGTGCTAAAAAAACCAGACCTGCTTTTTTTCCCCGTGTTTGGATAGGCATGCAGGGATCCATGAGATACGTGCATGTTTTTCAGTGGGAAGGGGTGGGAAAGTGGTTTTTTTTTTTTTTTTTAAATTAGGTGGGGTCCCCCCTTCTAAGCCAAACCAGCCTCGGGCTCATTGAGCCGGCCCTGGTTGTAAAAATATGGGGGGGGGGGAAATTATAGGGGTTCCCCCATATTTAAACAACCAGCACCGGGCTCTGCGCCTGGTCCTGGTTCCAAAAATACGGGGGACAAAAAGCGTAGCAGTGTTACAATGTAGCGCCTATGCGCTCCATTATAACCAATGGTGGGAACTTTGTGGTCAGCGGTGAGGTTACTTTCGGTCAACCGCTGACCACAAAGTTCCCACCATTGGTTACAATGGAGCGCATAGGCGCTACATTGTAACACTGCCGTGTGCTGCCTGTCATACAGTACAGGAGCACACAGCCAATCAGGAGGGTGCCACAATGTGGCGCTCCCTGATTGGCTGATGGAACCCTCTTAGACATAAGTCAGAGGGGGTTTCTGGCATTCGGGGAAAGGGGTCCCATGTGAAAACATGGGGCCCCTTTCAGTGCGAGGTCGGGTGTCCGTTTTGTTATTTTGCAAAGTACCTGGATTACAAATGGATTAAAAGAGGAGCCATCTACACTGGATTTTGTGAGTATAATTTTTTCAACAGGTACACCATGGATTCTACATGGAGAAGAGGACCGACCCTCGTGTGAACATAAGGTAAGTATGTGTATATGGAGGTGTGTATGTATGCATTAAAGTTTTACTTTCGAGGTGTGTGTCTTCTGTTTTTATTGGGGTATTTTTTTAGTATGCTGGTACTTGTGGTTCTCCAAGTACCAGCTTGCGGGGGAGGCTTGCTGGGACTTGTAGTACTGCTACTAAAAACAATATTCATTTTTTGACAAAAAGGCTATCAGCCTCCCATCCGCAGCCCTTGGATGGGGGGGACAGCCTCGGGGTTCACCCCTGGCCCTTGGGTGGCTGGAGGGGGGGGACCACTTGATTGAAGGGGTCCCCACTCCTCCAGGGTACCCCGGCCAGGGGTGACTAGTTGGTTATGTAATGCCAGGGCCGCAGGGACCTACATAAAAGTGTCCCCCGGCTGTGGCATTATGTATCTGGCTAGTGGAGCCTGGTGCTGGTTTCAGAAATACGGGGGACCCCTACGCTTTTTGTCCCCCGTATTTTTGGAACCAGGACCAGGCGCAGAGCCCGGTGCTGGTTGCTTAAATATGGGGGAACCCCTGACATTTTTCCCCCCATATTTGTACAACCAGGACCGGCTCAAAGAGCCCGAGGCTGGTTTGGCTTAGGAGGGGGGACCCCACGCAATTTTTTTTTTAATTTTAACACTGAATACAATTTTTTAAAAGGTGCACAATGAAGCCCAGCACGGATCTCTCAGATCCGGCCGAGATTCATTGTATTAAAGTCGGCAGTGTTTTACAAGTCACTCACGTAAAACACTGCCAAAAAAAAACGAATGACATCGACATCGGTAAATCCGAAAATGCAGAATTCGACAGCTTAGTAAATTAGTCGTAATAAATTCAAAAAGTTGCAACTTTACACTTTCGATGTCATTCGTGATTGAACTTTGACCTCAAACGGGAAAATACAAATTTTAGTAAATATACCTCACTGTGTCGCTGACTCCAAAACGCTGCGACGCTGCCCCCGACAGCTCTTATACTACAATTGCATGCGCAAAGGTGCAGAAATTGCTCTTCTGTGCTTCTACAACGCTGAATTGGCCCAATTGTTCCAAAAAGTGCAGATTTTTTTTTGTTGTGCTTGAAATTTCAGTATTCTGCAGCTACAGAAAATACCATCATTGGAAAATATAATATAACTGATCAATGCAATCTGCAAGAGTATAGTCTATTTTGATGGCTAGTCGTGTATAAAATGAATGTTTATTAAAATAAAATGCGTATTTGTTTCATGGGGTTTATACAATATGTTATGCCAGTGCGGAGACAATCAATCTTCTGCTGGAAGACGGAAACAGAGAATAGGCACAAGGGGCTGATTCTGTGTCGGATGTAGTCGCATTTGTGTCTGTGTCTCTTGCCGCAGTCGCTTCTCCTACTTTATGCTAGTATGCATGTGCAGACAAAAAACATCCTTCCACTGCATCCAACATCACCACTGCGTCACACTCAGAACATACTGCAGATAAGGAAGTATCTTCATGTACAAAGGAAAACATTTACTGTATGTCAGTAGAACAATACAATGTCATCTTATGTTACCGTTTGGTTATAAGGCCCATTCCTTTAGAATGGAAGCTCTCACGAGCAGGGTCCCCGACCCTCATGTGCTTATCCTTTGGTCACTTAAACCGTCTTCAACTGCACCAAATCCTGCAGTTTTCAGCCACCTGATACTTATGCCAGTGTCATCTGCTGATGTAGCTATGTATATATACCCTGTACTTGTCCTATATTGTCTCCAACTGTAAGTCACTGCTTCCTGTTTTGATTATTTAGTCTCTGGGCCTAATTCAGACCTGATCGTAGATGTGTTAAATTTAGCACATCTACGATCAGTCACACAGACATGCGGGGGGACGCCCAGTACAGGGCTAGTCCACCCCGCATGTCAGGCCCTTCCCCCGCACAAGAACAAAAGTATCACACGGCGGCTATGCTTTTATACTGGAAGAGTAGCTCCCTCCCATCGGTCCGAGCACGCCTGGGTAGGCTCTGGGCAGTGGGTGATTACAGGCACTGTGCTAGTTCCTGGCTCTGGGTAGTGGGTGATTACAGACACTGTGCTAGATCCTTGCTCTGGGCAGTGGGTGATTACAGACATTGTGCTAGTTCCTGGCTCTGGGTAGTGGGTGATTACAGGCGCTGTGCTAGTTCCTGGCTCTGGGCAGTGGGTGATTACAGGCACTGTGATAGTTCCTGGCTCTGGGCAGTGGGTGATTACAGGCGCTGTACTAGTTCCTGGCTCTGGGCAGTGGGTGATTACAGGCGCTGTGCTAGTTCCTGGCTCTGGGCAGTTGGTGATTACAGGCGCTGTGCTAGTTCCTGGCTCTGGGCAGTTGGTGATTACAGGCTCTGTGCTAGTTCCTGGCTCTGGGCAGTGGGTGATTACAGGCGCTGTGCTAGTTCCTGGGTCTGGGCAGTGGGTGATTACAGGCGCTGTGCTAGTTCCTGGCTCTGGGCAGTTGGTGATTACAGGCGCTGTGCTAGTTCCTGGCTCTGGGCAGTGGGTGATTACAGGCGCTGTGCTAGTTCCTGGCTCTGGGCAGTGGGTGATTACAGGCGCTGTGCTAGTTCCTGGCTCTGGGCAGTGGGTGATTACA
The DNA here is from genome assembly GCF_028390025.1 of Pseudophryne corroboree. Lineage (NCBI taxonomy): Eukaryota > Metazoa > Chordata > Amphibia > Anura > Myobatrachidae > Pseudophryne > Pseudophryne corroboree. The sequence continues at coordinate 790,710,782 of NC_086446.1, forward strand.
GGCGCTGTGCTAGTTCCTGGGTCTGGGCAGTGGGTGATTACAGGCGCTGTGCTAGTTCCTGGCTCTGGGCAGTTGGTGATTACAGGCGCTGTGCTAGTTCCTGGCTCTGGGCAGTGGGTGATTACAGGCGCTGTGCTAGTTCCTGGCTCTGGGCAGTTGGTGATTACAGGCACTGTGCTAGTTCCTGGCTCTGGGCAGTGGGTGATTACAGGCGCTGTGCTAGTTCCTGGCTCTGGGCAGTTGGTGATTACAGGCACTGTGCTAGTTCCTGGCTCTGGGCAGTTGGTGATTACAGGCTCTGTGCTAGTTCCTGGCTCTGGGCAGTTGGTGATTACAGGCACTGTGCTAGTTCCTGGCTCTGGGCAGTGGGTGATTACAGGCGCTGTGCTAGTTCCTGGCTCTGGGCAGTTGGTGATTACAGGCGCTGTGCTAGTTCCTGGCTCTGGGCAGTGGGTGATTACAGGCGCTGTGCTAGTTCCTGGCTCTGGGCAGTGGGTGATTACAGGCGCTGTGCTAGTTCCTGGCTCTGGGCAGTTGGTGATTACAGGCACGCTCTGTGCTAGTTCCTGGCTCTGGGCAGTGGGTGATTACAGACACTGTGCTAGATCCTGGCTCTGGGCAGTGGGTGATTACAGACACTGTGCTAGATCCTGGCTCTGGGCAGTGGGTGATTACAGACACTGTGCTAGTTCCTGGCTCTGGGCAGTTGGTGATTACAGACACTGTGCTAGTTCCTGGCTCTGGGCAGTTGGTGATTACAGACACTGTGCTAGTTCCTGGCTCTGGGCAGTGGGTGATTACAGGCGCTGTGCTAGTTCCTGGCTCTGGGCAGTGGGTGATTACAGGCGCTGTGATAGTTCCTGGCTCTGGGCAGTGGGTGATTACAGGCGCTGTGCTAGTTCCTGGCTCTGGGTAGTGGGTGATTACAGGCGCTGTGTCACAACTGAGGGCCTGAGCTGACGGGAGGCAGCCTCAGTTGTAGGGGCTGAGATGTACCGGAACCTGGGAGGTTGTATCAGACCCCTGGACATGTAAGTAACATGAATAATAACTGCCCGAAGGCGTGACCACGACAACTTGGATAAAAGTCAATGATGTTTATTATGACAACTCCGCAACACAGCAGCAGTAAAAGAAAACGTAAAAGTCAGCAAAGAATAAATACAGTTCCTGGGTACTACAGGATGGCAGGAGCCACAGGGCACTGGTAGTGTGAGATAGTTCTTATGATCTTCTAGATGGAAAGTCCTTACCAGGCCCGACTGTAGCAATGGAGATAACCCAGGATTGTGCCAGCTGGTGTTCCAGGAAAAGCTGGGTTGCTGAAGATAAAACAGCTGCTGTGGATACTGGCTGGAACCAGACTGTTGTTAGCACGGAGTGGATACTGGCTGGAACCAGTTAAATAATAAATGAACTTGGGAGCGATGAAATATGAACTGAAATGTAGAACTTGAGAGCGGAGAAATAATAATACCGGTGGAGAGTGGTAAAGTGTAGAAAGGACACCGGCCCTTTAAGGGAAGCTGTACTCTGCTGGAAGCTGAGCTGGAAGCAGGTAATGTTGTAGCTGGAAACAGATGAATCCACAATGGATTGGAGAGTCAGGCTACACCGCAGGTGGAATGCTGGTGCGGGTCTCTATGGTGGAAGTCTTGAGACAGGAGCTGGAACCTGGAAGACAATCACAGGAGAGAGACAAACAGGAACTAGGTTTGACAACCAAAGCACTGACGCCTTCCTTGCTCAGGCACAGTGTATTTATACCTGCAGCAAGGAAGGGATTGGCTAGGCAATTATGCAGATTATCAATACTGAGAACAGATTGGTGGAAATGATCAGCTGACAGAATCCAAGATGGCTGCGCCCATGCAGACACTTGGAGGGAAGTTTGGTTTGTAATCCATGTGGTAATGAAAACAGTAATGGCGGCGCCGGCCACCGGAGACAGGAGGCGCCAGGCTGACAGATGCACATCCCACCACGCGGACACAGCGGAGGCCGCGGCTGACGTAATCGCCACTCAGACACTCTGCATGCAGAAGTTCAGGGACGGCGGCGGAGGCCGCGGGAGATGCCATGCCAGGTGTAATATGGCGTTTACTGTGACAGCGTCCCAGAGTGACAGGAGAGGATACAGGAATGTACACATCAGGATAACAGATGGGATCCGGTCCTGGAGCGCTGAGCCAGCCTTAGGAGGCATCTGATGGGTAAGAAATGGCGTCCAGATACCCGGATCGTGACAGCACCCCCCCCTTTAGGAGTGGCCCCAGGACACTTCTTTGGCTTTTGAGGAAACTTGGAATGGAATCTCCGGACCAAGGCAGGAGCATGGACATCAGAAGCATTGGTCCATGAACGTTCCTCAGGACCATAACCCTTCCAGTCAATAAGATATTGTAGTTGACCGTAACGGTGACGTGAGTCCAGGATCTTGGCCACTTCATACTCAACGCCTCGTTGAGTTTGGACTTTCGGAGTTGGAGGAAGTGAGGAATGAAACCGATTCAAGATCAGCGGTTTCAACAGGGAAACGTGGAATGTCCTGGGTATTTTTAAGAAGGGAGGCAACTGGAGTCTGTAAGCAACAGGATTGATGACTTGTTCAATCTTGAAAGGACCGATATAGCGAGGTGCAAACTTCATACTGGGAACTCTTAACCTCAAATTCTTCGTGGATAACCATACCCGATCACCCACCTTGAGAGCAGGAACTGCTCGACGCTTCTTATCCGCAAACTTCTTGTACCTGAACGATGCCTTGAGCAGAGCTGATCGTACGCTCTTCCAGATATTGGCAAACTGATGCAAGGTGATATCCACTGCGGGAACAGAAGTTGCTGGAAGCGATTGGAACTCAGGGACTTTAGGGTGGAATCCAAAGTTAGTGAAGAATGGTGTTGAAGCAGATGAAGAATGATACTGGTTGTTATGACAGAACTCGGCCCAGGGAAGTAATTGAACCCAGTCATCTTGAGAGGAGGACACATAGATGCGGAGGAAGGCCTCCAAGTCCTGATTCACCCTCTCGGTTTGACCATTGGTCTGAGGATGGTAAGCCGTGGAAAACTTTAGCTTGACTTGGAGGACTTGACATAAACTTCGCCAGAATTTGGCTGTGAATTGAACTCCTCGATCTGAGATAATTTCTTCAGGAAGACCGTGGAGTCGGAAGATCTCTTGTATGAATACTTGAGCCAACTTGGAAGCTGACGGAAGACCGGTGAGAGGAATGAAGTGTGCCATCTTGGTGAACCGGTCAACTACCACCCAGATGGTATTGAACTTGTTGCACATGGGTAAGTCTGTAATGAAATCCATCGACAAGTGGGTCCATGGTCGACGGGGAACGGATAGTGGAACCAGTTGCCCCGCAGGCGACTGGCGGGATACTTTATGTTGGGCACACTTTGGGCAAGATGCAATAAACTCCAAGACGTCCTTTTTCAGAGTTGGCCACCAATAGGACCTAGAGATAAACTCCAGGGTTTTTTGGATACCTGTATGTCCGGCAAAACGGGAAGCATGGGCCCAATGCATGAGCTTCTTCCTTAGCATCGGCTTCACAAAACTTTTCCCTGATGGGGGCGTAGAGTCCATCCCTACCGTGGAGAATGCCAACGGATTTATAATAGGATGCTTGTCTGAAGACTCTGACTCATTTTCTTGCTCCCATGAGCGGGAAAGGGCATCGGCCTTGCGATTCTGAGAGCCCGGACAGAACTGGAGTTTAAAGTCGAACCTGGAAAAGAAAAGTGCCCATCTGGCCTGACGAGGGTTGAGACATTGTGCGCCCTTCAGGTATAAAAGGTTCTTGTGGTCTGTAAGTATGGTGATTGAATGAGAAGCTCCCTCCAACAGATACCTCCACTCTTCTAGAGCGAGCTTGATGGCTAGCAACTCCTGGTCGCCAATGGCATAGTTGCGCTCAGCTGGGGAGAACTTCCGGGAGAAGAAACTGCAAGGGTGTAAATGGCCATCTTTAGCCCTCTGAGATAACACCGCTCCTACTCCAACGGAGGAGGCATCCACCTCTAAGATGAAAGGAGAGTCGATGTCAGGCTGTTTCAGAACAGGCGCAGAGATGAACCTTTGTTTTAAAAGATGAAATGCTTGCATGGCTTCTTCAGACCACTTGGACGGGTTAGCACCCTTCTTAGTGAAAGCAGTAATAGGCGCCACAATGGTGGAAAAGTCTCGTATAAACTTTCGGTAATAGTTGGCGAACCCTAAGAACCTCTGGACCCCTTTGAGGGTTAAGGGTACCGGCCAATTTTGGATTGCTTGTAGTTTCTCAGGATCCATCTCTAGTCCGGAACCGGACACAATGTACCCTAGAAACGGAATGGACTTGACTTCAAAGACGCATTTTTCTAATTTGCAATAGAGATGATTGACACGGAGACGGGACAGAACCTCTTTAACCCAAAAACGATGTTCCTCTAAATCGTTGGCAAAAATGAGGATATCGTCTAGATAGACCACGACATGACGGTATAGAATGTCTCTGAAGATCTCATTGACAAAATGCTGGAAGACAGCTGGAGCATTGCTCAATCCGAAGGGCATGACGAGGTACTCATAATGTCCGTCACGGGTGTTAAAGGCGGTCTTCCACTCGTCACCCTCACGGATCCGGATGAGATTGTATGCACCTCGCAAGTCCAGCTTTGTAAAGATGGTAGCTCCGCTAACTCTGTCAAAGAGCTCAGAAATCAGGGGTAAAGGATAACGGTTCTTGATGGTAATGTCGTTCAAACCTCTGTAGTCGATGCACGGCCGCAGACCACCATCTTTCTTTTTTACAAAAAAGAAGCCTGCGCCGGCTGGAGAAGAAGAAGGTCGAATGAACCCCTTTGCTAGGTTCTCTTTAATATATTCCTCCATAGAATGCGTCTCAGGCAGAGACAACGGATAAGTTCGGCCTCGAGGTGGAACCTTCCCTGGAACGAGATCAATCGGACAGTCCCATTCTCTATGAGGAGGAAGGATATCAGCAGAAGCTTTACTGAACACATCCGTGAAATCTTGATATGGAGGAGGTGGAACATCAGACGACCTGGGGGAGGAAGAACAGACAGGCAATACTTTAAACAAACATGTCTCAGCACAGGAGGAACCCCATGCCAGGATTTGCGTAGTCGTCCAATCAATTGTAGGATTGTGAAGACGGAGCCATGGAAGGCCCAGGACCACAGGATGTGTGGCTCTTGGAATCACTAAAAGTGAAATAAGTTCGGAATGAAGAACTCCCACTCTCAGACGAACTGGTAGAGTCCTTAGAGCAATAACTGTATCAAAAATTTTACTGCCATCCACGGCAGTTAAGGAGATGGACGAAGGAAGTCTCTCGGTGGGTAGGGACCACCATTTAACATAGGCTTCGGTAATAAAGTTCCCAGCTGCTCCGGAATCAAGGAGGGCAATGACGTTCCGATAACGTTGAGCAATTTGGAGCGACACTGGGAGATTACAATCATGAGGAGATGGAGAGGAGATCATTATTCCTAGCCGGCCCTCTCCTTGGCGAGCTAGGGTTTGGAGTTTTCCCGGACGTTCGGGACAGGCATTGATGGTGTGAGACGGAGCTGCACAGTAAAGGCAAAGAGACTCAGAGAGACGTCTTCGGCGCTCAGCAGGAGTTAAACGGGAACGGCCAAGTTGCATGGGCTCATCTTTAGATGGTGACAGTTGACGAGGAGGAGGAGCAGAAGATTTTGGAGCAGATGATCTTCCACGCTCAGTTGCTCTCTCTCTGAAACGTAAATCAACTTTCGTGCAGAGTGAGATTAGCTCATCTAACTTAGAAGGTAAGTCTCTGGTAGCTAACTCATCTTTAATATGCTCAGATAAGCCATGCCAGAATGCAGCATACAGGGCCTCGTCGTTCCATGCCAGTTCGGATGCCAGGATCTGGAACTGTATCAGATATTGTCCTACAGTACGTGACCCCTGGCGTAAACGGAGAATCTCGGATGAAGCTGAGGTTACCCGGCCTGGCTCGTCGAAGATGCGCCTGAATGTTGACACGAAGGCAGTGTAGGAAGATAGCAGGGTGTCGGACCTCTCCCATAACGGTGATGCCCAATCAAGGGCTGAGCCACTGAGAAGAGAAATAATGTAGGCAATTTTTGTACGGTCACTGGGAAAATTGCCAGGTTGTAGCTCAAACTGAATCTCACACTGGTTGAGAAATCCCCTGCAGAATCTTGGAGATCCGTCAAATTTTGCTGGCGTTGGAAGATGAAGACGTGGAGCAGAAATGGGTAAGGTGGGTGGGGTTATAGCTGGAGTCACTGTGGTTGACGCACCAGACGCGCCTGATCCACGGAGAGTTGTCTGAATCCCATCCAGCCGAGTAGAGAGATCCTGGAGACAGCGGATGATGTGGCCCTGTGCAGCCTCCTGATGTTCTAGTCGGGCTACCAGTTCTTGCATCGGCCTGGCCGCTTGATCCTGGTCTCCGGCTGGATTCATTAGGTCAGTGCTTACTGTCACAACTGAGGGCCTGAGCTGACGGGAGGCAGCCTCAGTTGTAGGGGCTGAGATGTACCGGAACCTGGGAGGTTGTATCAGACCCCTGGACATGTAAGTAACATGAATAATAACTGCCCGAAGGCGTGACCACGACAACTTGGATAAAAGTCAATGATGTTTATTATGACAACTCCGCAACACAGCAGCAGTAAAAGAAAACGTAAAAGTCAGCAAAGAATAAATACAGTTCCTGGGTACTACAGGATGGCAGGAGCCACAGGGCACTGGTAGTGTGAGATAGTTCTTATGATCTTCTAGATGGAAAGTCCTTACCAGGCCCGACTGTAGCAATGGAGATAACCCAGGATTGTGCCAGCTGGTGTTCCAGGAAAAGCTGGGTTGCTGAAGATAAAACAGCTGCTGTGGATACTGGCTGGAACCAGACTGTTGTTAGCACGGAGTGGATACTGGCTGGAACCAGTTAAATAATAAATGAACTTGGGAGCGATGAAATATGAACTGAAATGTAGAACTTGAGAGCGGAGAAATAATAATACCGGTGGAGAGTGGTAAAGTGTAGAAAGGACACCGGCCCTTTAAGGGAAGCTGTACTCTGCTGGAAGCTGAGCTGGAAGCAGGTAATGTTGTAGCTGGAAACAGATGAATCCACAATGGATTGGAGAGTCAGGCTACACCGCAGGTGGAATGCTGGTGCGGGTCTCTATGGTGGAAGTCTTGAGACAGGAGCTGGAACCTGGAAGACAATCACAGGAGAGAGACAAACAGGAACTAGGTTTGACAACCAAAGCACTGACGCCTTCCTTGCTCAGGCACAGTGTATTTATACCTGCAGCAAGGAAGGGATTGGCTAGGCAATTATGCAGATTATCAATACTGAGAACAGATTGGTGGAAATGATCAGCTGACAGAATCCAAGATGGCTGCGCCCATGCAGACACTTGGAGGGAAGTTTGGTTTGTAATCCATGTGGTAATGAAAACAGTAATGGCGGCGCCGGCCACCGGAGACAGGAGGCGCCAGGCTGACAGATGCACATCCCACCACGCGGACACAGCGGAGGCCGCGGCTGACGTAATCGCCACTCAGACACTCTGCATGCAGAAGTTCAGGGACGGCGGCGGAGGCCGCGGGAGACGCCATGCCAGGTGTAATATGGCGTTTACTGTGACAGCGTCCCAGAGTGACAGGAGAGGATACAGGAATGTACACATCAGGATAACAGATGGGATCCGGTCCTGGAGCGCTGAGCCAGCCTTAGGAGGCATCTGATGGGTAAGAAATGGCGTCCAGATACCCGGATCGTGACAGCACCCCCCCCTTTAGGAGTGGCCCCAGGACACTTCTTTGGCTTTTGAGGAAACTTGGAATGGAATCTCCGGACCAAGGCAGGAGCATGGACATCAGAAGCATTGGTCCATGAACGTTCCTCAGGACCATAACCCTTCCAGTCAATAAGATATTGTAGTTGACCGTAACGGTGACCTGAGTCCAGGATCTTGGCCACTTCATACTCAACGCCTCGTTGAGTTTGGACTTTCGGAGTTGGAGGAAGTGAGGAATGAAACCGATTCAAGATCAGCGGTTTCAACAGGGAAACATGGAATGTCCTGGGTATTTTTAAGAAGGGAGGCAACTGGAGTCTGTAAGCAACAGGATTGATGACTTGTTCAATCTTGAAAGGACCGATATAGCGAGGTGCAAACTTCATACTGGGAACTCTTAACCTCAAATTCTTCGTGGATAACCATACCCGATCACCCACCTTGAGAGCAGGAACTGCTCGACGCTTCTTATCCGCAAACTTCTTGTACCTGAACGATGCCTTGAGCAGAGCTGATCGTACGCTCTTCCAGATATTGGCAAACTGATGCAAGGTGATATCCACTGCGGGAACAGAAGTTGCTGGAAGCGATTGGAACTCAGGGACTTTAGGGTGGAATCCAAAGTTAGTGAAGAATGGTGTTGAAGCAGATGAAGAATGATACTGGTTGTTATGACAGAACTCGGCCCAGGGAAGTAATTGAACCCAGTCATCTTGAGAGGAGGACACATAGATGCGGAGGAAGGCCTCCAAGTCCTGATTCACCCTCTCGGTTTGACCATTGGTCTGAGGATGGTAAGCCGTGGAAAACTTTAGCTTGACTTGGAGGACTTGACATAAACTTCGCCAGAATTTGGCTGTGAATTGAACTCCTCGATCTGAGATAATTTCTTCAGGAAGACCGTGGAGTCGGAAGATCTCTTGTATGAATACTTGAGCCAACTTGGAAGCTGACGGAAGACCGGTGAGAGGAATGAAGTGTGCCATCTTGGTGAACCGGTCAACTACCACCCAGATGGTATTGAACTTGTTGCACATGGGTAAGTCTGTAATGAAATCCATCGACAAGTGGGTCCATGGTCGACGGGGAACGGATAGTGGAACCAGTTGCCCCGCAGGCGACTGGCGGGATACTTTATGTTGGGCACACTTTGGGCAAGATGCAATAAACTCCAAGACGTCCTTTTTCAGAGTTGGCCACCAATAGGACCTAGAGATAAACTCCAGGGTTTTTTGGATACCTGTATGTCCGGCAAAACGGGAAGCATGGGCCCAATGCATGAGCTTCTTCCTTAGCATCGGCTTCACAAAACTTTTCCCTGATGGGGGCGTAGAGTCCATCCCTACCGTGGAGAATGCCAACGGATTTATAATAGGATGCTTGTCTGAAGACTCTGACTCATTTTCTTGCTCCCATGAGCGGGAAAGGGCATCGGCCTTGCGATTCTGAGAGCCCGGACAGAACTGGAGTTTAAAGTCGAACCTGGAAAAGAAAAGTGCCCATCTGGCCTGACGAGGGTTGAGACATTGTGCGCCCTTCAGGTATAAAAGGTTCTTGTGGTCTGTAAGTATGGTGATTGAATGAGAAGCTCCCTCCAACAGATACCTCCACTCTTCTAGAGCGAGCTTGATGGCTAGCAACTCCTGGTCGCCAATGGCATAGTTGCGCTCAGCTGGGGAGAACTTCCGGGAGAAGAAACTGCAAGGGTGTAAATGGCCATCTTTAGCCCTCTGAGATAACACCGCTCCTACTCCAACGGAGGAGGCATCCACCTCTAAGATGAAAGGAGAGTCGATGTCAGGCTGTTTCAGAACAGGCGCAGAGATGAACCTTTGTTTTAAAAGATGAAATGCTTGCATGGCTTCTTCAGACCACTTGGACGGGTTAGCACCCTTCTTAGTGAAAGCAGTAATAGGCGCCACAATGGTGGAAAAGTCTCGTATAAACTTTCGGTAATAGTTGGCGAACCCTAAGAACCTCTGGACCCCTTTGAGGGTTAAGGGTACCGGCCAATTTTGGATTGCTTGTAGTTTCTCAGGATCCATCTCTAGTCCGGAACCGGACACAATGTACCCTAGAAACGGAATGGACTTGACTTCAAAGACGCATTTTTCTAATTTGCAATAGAGATGATTGACACGGAGACGGGACAGAACCTCTTTAACCCAAAAACGATGTTCCTCTAAATCGTTGGCAAAAATGAGGATATCGTCTAGATAGACCACGACATGACGGTATAGAATGTCTCTGAAGATCTCATTGACAAAATGCTGGAAGACAGCTGGAGCATTGCTCAATCCGAAGGGCATGACGAGGTACTCATAATGTCCGTCACGGGTGTTAAAGGCGGTCTTCCACTCGTCACCCTCACGGATCCGGATGAGATTGTATGCACCTCGCAAGTCCAGCTTTGTAAAGATGGTAGCTCCGCTAACTCTGTCAAAGAGCTCAGTAATCAGGGGTAAAGGATAACGGTTCTTGATGGTAATGTCGTTCAAACCTCTGTAGTCGATGCACGGCCGCAGACCACCATCTTTCTTCTTTACAAAAAAGAAGCCTGCGCCGGCTGGAGAAGAAGAAGGTCGAATGAACCCCTTTGCTAGGTTCTCTTTAATGTATTCCTCCATAGAATGCGTCTCAGGCAGAGACAACGGATAAGTTCGGCCTCGAGGTGGAACCTTCCCTGGAACGAGATCAATCGGACAGTCCCATTCTCTATGAGGAGGAAGGATATCAGCAGAAGCTTTACTGAACACATCCGTGAAATCTTGATATGGAGGAGGTGGAACATCAGACGACCTGGGGGAGGAAGAACAGACAGGCAATACTTTAAACAAACATGTCTCAGCACAGGAGGAACCCCATGCCAGGATTTGCGTAGTCGTCCAATCAATTGTAGGATTGTGAAGACGGAGCCATGGAAGGCCCAGGACCACAGGATGTGTGGCTCTTGGAATCACTAAAAGTGAAATAAGTTCGGAATGAAGAACTCCCACTCTCAGACGAACTGGTAGAGTCCTTAGAGCAATAACTGTATCAAAAATTTTACTGCCATCCACGGCAGTTAAGGAGATGGACGAAGGAAGTCTCTCGGTGGGTAGGGACCACCATTTAACATAGGCTTCGGTAATAAAGTTCCCAGCTGCTCCGGAATCAAGGAGGGCAATGACGTTCCGATAACGTTGAGCAATTTGGAGCGACACTGGGAGATTACAATCATGAGGAGATGGAGAGGAGATCATTATTCCTAGCCGGCCCTCTCCTTGGCGAGCTAGGGTTTGGAGTTTTCCCGGACGTTCGGGACAGGCATTGATGGTGTGAGACGGAGCTGCACAGTAAAGGCAAAGAGACTCAGAGAGACGTCTTCGGCGCTCAGCAGGAGTTAAACGGGAACGGCCAAGTTGCATGGGCTCATCTTTAGATGGTGACAGTTGACGAGGAGGAGGAGCAGAAGATTTTGGAGCAGATGATCTTCCACGCTCAGTTGCTCTCTCTCTGAAACGTAAATCAACTTTCGTGCAGAGTGAGATTAGCTCATCTAACTTAGAAGGTAAGTCTCTGGTAGCTAACTCATCTTTAATACGCTCAGATAAGCCATGCCAGAATGCAGCATACAGGGCCTCGTCGTTCCATGCCAGTTCGGATGCCAGGATCTGGAACTGTATCAGATATTGTCCTACAGTACGTGACCCCTGGCGTAAACGGAGAATCTCGGATGAAGCTGAGGTTACCCGGCCTGGCTCGTCGAAGATGCGCCTGAATGTTGACACGAAGGCAGTGTAGGAAGATAGCAGGGTGTCGGACCTCTCCCATAACGGTGATGCCCAATCAAGGGCTGAGCCACTGAGAAGAGAAATAATGTAGGCAATTTTTGTACGGTCACTGGGAAAATTGCCAGGTTGTAGCTCAAACTGAATCTCACACTGGTTGAGAAATCCCCTGCAGAATCTTGGAGATCCGTCAAATTTTGCTGGCGTTGGAAGATGAAGACGTGGAGCAGAAATGGGTAAGGTGGGTGGGGTTATAGCTGGAGTCACTGTGGTTGACGCACCAGACGCGCCTGATCCACGGAGAGTTGTCTGAATCCCATCCAGCCGAGTAGAGAGATCCTGGAGACAGCGGATGATGTGGCCCTGTGCAGCCTCCTGATGTTCTAGTCGGGCTACCAGTTCTTGCATCGGCCTGGCCGCTTGATCCTGGTCTCCGGCTGGATTCATTAGGTCAGTGCTTACTGTCACAACTGAGGGCCTGAGCTGACGGGAGGCAGCCTCAGTTGTAGGGGCTGAGATGTACCGGAACCTGGGAGGTTGTATCAGACCCCTGGACATGTAAGTAACATGAATAATAACTGCCCGAAGGCGTGACCACGACAACTTGGATAAAAGTCAATGATGTTTATTATGACAACTCCGCAACACAGCAGCAGTAAAAGAAAACGTAAAAGTCAGCAAAGAATAAATACAGTTCCTGGGTACTACAGGATGGCAGGAGCCACAGGGCACTGGTAGTGTGAGATAGTTCTTATGATCTTCTAGATGGAAAGTCCTTACCAGGCCCGACTGTAGCAATGGAGATAACCCAGGATTGTGCCAGCTGGTGTTCCAGGAAAAGCTGGGTTGCTGAAGATAAAACAGCTGCTGTGGATACTGGCTGGAACCAGACTGTTGTTAGCACGGAGTGGATACTGGCTGGAACCAGTTAAATAATAAATGAACTTGGGAGCGATGAAATATGAACTGAAATGTAGAACTTGAGAGCGGAGAAATAATAATACCGGTGGAGAGTGGTAAAGTGTAGAAAGGACACCGGCCCTTTAAGGGAAGCTGTACTCTGCTGGAAGCTGAGCTGGAAGCAGGTAATGTTGTAGCTGGAAACAGATGAATCCACAATGGATTGGAGAGTCAGGCTACACCGCAGGTGGAATGCTGGTGTGGGTCTCTATGGTGGAAGTCTTGAGACAGGAGCTGGAACCTGGAAGACAATCACAGGAGAGAGACAAACAGGAACTAGGTTTGACAACCAAAGCACTGACGCCTTCCTTGCTCAGGCACAGTGTATTTATACCTGCAGCAAGGAAGGGATTGGCTAGGCAATTATGCAGATTATCAATACTGAGAACAGATTGGTGGAAATGATCAGCTGACAGAATCCAAGATGGCTGCGCCCATGCAGACACTTGGAGGGAAGTTTGGTTTGTAATCCATGTGGTAATGAAAACAGTAATGGCGGCGCCGGCCACCGGAGACAGGAGGCGCCAGGCTGACAGATGCACATCCCACCACGCGGACACAGCGGAGGCCGCGGCTGACGTAATCGCCACTCAGACACTCTGCATGCAGAAGTTCAGGGACGGCGGCGGAGGCCGCGGGAGACGCCATGCCAGGTGTAATATGGCGTTTACTGTGACAGCGTCCCAGAGTGACAGGAGAGGATACAGGAATGTACACATCAGGATAACAGATGGGATCCGGTCCTGGAGCGCTGAGCCAGCCTTAGGAGGCATCTGATGGGTGAGAAATGGCGTCCAGATACCCGGATCGTGACACGCTGTGCTAGTTCCTGGCTCTGGGCAGTTGGTGATTACTGGCACTGTGCTAGTTCCTGGCTCTGGGCAGTTGGTGATTACATGCACTGTGATAGTTCCTGGCTCTGGGCAGTTGGTGATTACAGGCACTGTGCTAGTTCCTGGCTCTGGGCAGTTGGTGATTACAGGCAATGTGCTAGTTCCTGTCTCTGGGCAGTGGGTGATTACAGGCTCTGTGCTAGTTCCTGGCTCTGGGCATTTGGTGATTACAGGCGCTGTGCTAGTTCCTGGCTCTGGGCAGTGGGTGATTACAGGCTCTGTGCTAGTTCCTGGCTCTGGGCAGTGGGTGATTACAGGCGCTGTGCTAGTTCCTGGCTCTGGGCAGTGGGTGATTACAGGCGCTGTGATAGTTCCTGGCTCTGGGCAGTGGGTGATTACAGGCGCTGTGCTAGTTCCTGGCTCTGGGTAGTGGGTGATTACAGACACTGTGCTAGTTCCTAGCTCTGGGTAGTGGGTGATTACAGGCGCTGTGCTAGTTCCTGGCTCTGGGCAGTTGGTGATTACTGGCACTGTGCTAGTTCCTGGCTCTGGGCAGTTGGTGATTACATGCACTGTGATAGTTCCTGGCTCTGGGCAGTTGGTGATTACAGGCACTGTGCTAGTTCCTGGTTCTGGGCAGTTGGTGATTACAGGCAATGTGCTAGTTCCTGTCTCTGGGCAGTCAGTGATTACAGGCTCTGTGCTAGTTCCTGGCTCTGGGCATTTGGTGATTACAGGTGCTGTGCTAGTTCCTGGTTCTGGGCAGTGGGTGATTACAGGCAATGTGCTAGTTCCTGGCTCTGGGCAGTGGGTGATTACAGGCACTGTGCTAGTTCCTGGCTCTGGGCAGTGGGTGATTACAGGCTCTGTGCTAGGTCCTGGTTCTGGGCAGTGGGTGATTACAGGCAATGTGCTAGTTCCTGGCTCTGGGCAGTGGGTGATTACAGGCACTGTGCTAGTTCCTGGCTCTCGGTATTCGGTGATTACAGGCACTGTGCTAGTTCCTGGCTCTGGGCAGTGGGTGATTACAGGCACTGTGCTAGTTCCTGGCTCTGGGCTTTTGGTGATTACAGGCACTGTGCTAGTTTCTGGCTCTGGGCAGTGGGTGATTACAGGCACTGTGTTAGTTCCTGGCTTTGGGCAGTGGGTGATTACAGGCACTGTGCTAGTTCTTGGCTCTAAGCAGTTGGTGGTTACAGGCTCTGTGCTAGTTCCTGGCTCTGGTGATTACAGGCACTGTGCTAGTTCCTGGCTCTGGTGATTACAGGCACTGTGCTAGTTTCTGGCTCTGGTGATTACAGGCACTGTGCTAGTTCCTGGCTCTGGTGATTACAGGCACTGTGCTAGTTTCTGGCTCTGGGCAGTGGGTGATTACATGCACTGTCCTAGTTCCTGGCTCTGGGCAGTGGGTGATTACAGGCAATGTGCTAGTTCCTGGCTCTGGGCAGTGGGTGATTACAGGCACTGTGCTAGTTCCTGGCTCTGGGCAGTGGGTGATTACAGGCTCTGTGCTAGGTCCTGGTTCTGGGCAGTGGGTGATTACAGGCAATGTGCTAGTTCCTGGCTCTGGGCAGTGGGTGATTACAGGCACTGTGCTAGTTCCTGGCTCTCGGTATTCGGTGATTACAGGCACTGTGCTAGTTCCTGGCTCTGGGCAGTGGGTGATTACAGGCACTGTGCTAGTTCCTGGCTCTGGGCTTTTGGTGATTACAGGCACTGTGCTAGTTTCTGGCTCTGGGCAGTGGGTGATTACAGGCACTGTGTTAGTTCCTGGCTTTGGGCAGTGGGTGATTACAGGCACTGTGCTAGTTCTTGGCTCTAAGCAGTTGGTGGTTACAGGCTCTGTGCTAGTTCCTGGCTCTGGTGATTACAGGCTCTGTGCTAGTTCCTGGCTCCGGTGATTACAGGCACTGTGCTAGTTCCTGGCTCTGGTGATTACAGGCACTGTGCTAGTTTCTGGCTCTGGGCAGTGGTTGAATACATGCACTGTGCTAGTTCCTGGCTCTGGGCAGTGGGTGATTACAGGGCTCTGTGGTAGGTCCTGGCTCTGGGCAGTGGGTGATTACAGGCACTGTGCTAGTTCCTGGCTCTGGGCACTTGGTGATTGCAGGCACTGTGCTAGTTCCTGGCTCTGGGCAGTGGGTGATTACAGACACTGTGCTAGTTCCTGGCTCTGGGCAGTTGGTTATTACAGGCACTGTGCTAGTTCCTGGCTCTGGGCAGTGGGTGATTACAGGCACTGTGCTAGTTCCTGGCTCTGGGCAGTTGGTGATTACAGGCACTGTGCTAGTTCCTGGCTCTGGGCAGTGGGTGATTACAGGCACTGTGCTAGTTCCTGGCTCTGGGCAGTTGGTGATTACAGGCACTGTGCTAGTTCCTGGCTCTGGGCAGTGGGTGATTACAGGCACTGTGCTAGTTCCTGGCTCTGGGCAGTTGGTGATTACAGGCACTGTGCTAGTTCCTGGCTCTGGGCAGTGGGTGATTACAGACACTGTGCTAGTTCCTGGCTCTGGGCAGTGGGTGATTACAGACACTGTGCTAGATCCTGGCTCTGGGCAGTGGGTGATTACAGACATTGTGCTAGTTCCTGGCTCTGGGCAGTTGGTGATTACAGACTCTGTGCTAGTTCCTCGCTCTGGGCAGTGGGTGATTACAGGCGCTGTGCTAGTTCCTGGCTCTGGGCAGTGGGTGATTACAGGCGCTGTGATAGTTCATGGCTCTGGGCAGTGGGTGATTACAGGCGCTGTGCTAGTTCCTGGCTCTGGGTAGTGGGTGATTACAGGCGCTGTGCTAGTTCCTGGCTCTGGGTAGTGGGTGATTACAGGCGCTGTGCTAGTTCCTGGCTCTGGGCAGTTGGTGATTACTGGCACTGTGCTAGTTCCTGGCTCTGGGCAGTTGGTGATTACATGCACTGTGATAGTTCCTGGCTCTGGGCAGTTGGTGATTACAGGCACTGTGCTAGTTCCTGGCTCTGGGCAGTTGGTGATTACAGGCAATGTGCTAGTTCCTGTCTCTGGGCAGTGGGTGATTACAGGCTCTGTGCTAGTTCCTGGCTCTGGGCATTTGGTGATTACAGGCGCTGTGCTAGTTCCTGGCTCTGGGCAGTGGGTGATTACAGGCTCCGTGCTAGTTCCTGGCTCTGGGCAGTGGGTGATTACAGGCGCTGTGCTTGTTCCTGGCTCTGGGCAGTGGGTGATTACAGGCGCTGTGATAGTTCCTGGCTCTGGGCAGTGGGTGATTACAGGCGCTGTGCTAGTTCCTGGCTCTGGGTAGTGGGTGATTACAGACACTGTGCTAGTTCCTAGCTCTGGGTAGTGGGTGATTACAGGCGCTGTGCTAGTTCCTGGCTCTGGGCAGTTGGTGATTACTGGCACTGTGCTAGTTCCTGGCTCTGGGCAGTTGGTGATTACATGCACTGTGATAGTTCCTGGCTCTGGGCAGTTGGTGATTACAGGCACTGTGCTAGTTCCTGGTTCTGGGCAGTTGGTGATTACAGGCAATGTGCTAGTTCCTGTCTCTGGGCAGTCAGTGATTACAGGCTCTGTGCTAGTTCCTGGCTCTGGGCATTTGGTGATTACAGGTGCTGTGCTAGTTCCTGGCTCTGGGCAGTGGGTGATTACAGGCAATGTGCTAGTTCCTGGCTCTGGGCAGTGGGTGATTACAGGCACTGTGCTAGTTCCTGGCTCTGGGCAGTGGGTGATTACAGGCTCTGTGCTAGGTCCTGGTTCTGGGCAGTGGGTGATTACAGGCAATGTGCTAGTTCCTGGCTCTGGGCAGTGGGTAATTACAGACACTGTGCTAGTTCCTGGCTCTGGGCAGTGGGTGATTACAGGCACTGTGCTAGTTCCTGGCTCTGGGCAGTGGGTGATTACAGGCACTGTGCTAGTTCCTGGCTCTCGGTATTCGGTGATTACAGGCACTGTGCTAGTTCCTGGCTCTGGGCAGTGGGTGATTACAGGCACTGTGCTAGTTCCTGGCTCTGGGCTTTTTGTGATTACAGGCACTGTGCTAGTTTCTGGCTCTGGGCAGTGGGTGATTACAGGCACTGTGTTAGTTCCTGGCTTTGGGCAGTGGGTGATTACAGGCACTGTGCTAGTTCTTGGCTCTAAGCAGTTGGTGGTTACAGGCTCTGTGCTAGTTCCTGGCTCTGGTGATTACAGGCACTGTGCTAGTTCCTGGCTCTGGTGATTACAGGCACTGTGCTAGTTTCTGGCTCTGGTGATTACAGGCACTGTGCTAGTTCCTGGCTCTGGTGATTACAGGCACTGTGCTAGTTTCTGGCTCTGGGCAGTGGGTGATTACATGCACTGTCCTAGTTCCTGGCTCTGGGCAGTGGGTGATTACAGGCTCTGTGCTAGTTCCTGGCTCCGGTGATTACAGGCACTGTGCTAGTTCCTGGCTCTGGTGATTACAGGCACTGTGCTAGTTTCTGGCTCTGGGCAGTGGTTGAATACATGCACTGTGCTAGTTCCTGGCTCTGGGCAGTGGGTGATTACAGGGCTCTGTGGTAGGTCCTGGCTCTGGGCAGTGGGTGATTACAGGCACTGTGCTAGTTCCTGGCTCTGGGCACTTGGTGATTGCAGGCACTGTGCTAGTTCCTGGCTCTGGGCAGTGGGTGATTACAGACACTGTGCTAGTTCCTGGCTCTGGGCAGTTGGTTATTACAGGCACTGTGCTAGTTCCTGGCTCTGGGCAGTGGGTGATTACAGGCACTGTGCTAGTTCCTGGCTCTGGGCAGTTGGTGATTACAGGCACTGTGCTAGTTCCTGGCTCTGGGCAGTGGGTGATTACAGGCACTGTGCTAGTTCCTGGCTCTGGGCAGTTGGTGATTACAGGCACTGTGCTAGTTCCTGGCTCTGGGCAGTGGGTGATTACAGGCACTGTGCTAGTTCCTGGCTCTGGGCAGTTGGTGATTACAGGCACTGTGCTAGTTCCTGGCTCTGGGCAGTGGGTGATTACAGACACTGTGCTAGTTCCTGGCTCTGGGCAGTGGGTGATTACAGACACTGTGCTAGATCCTGGCTCTGGGCAGTGGGTGATTACAGACATTGTGCTAGTTCCTGGCTCTGGGCAGTTGGTGATTACAGACTCTGTGCTAGTTCCTCGCTCTGGGCAGTGGGTGATTACAGGCGCTGTGCTAGTTCCTGGCTCTGGGCAGTGGGTGATTACAGGCGCTGTGATAGTTCATGGCTCTGGGCAGTGGGTGATTACAGGCGCTGTGCTAGTTCCTGGCTCTGGGTAGTGGGTGATTACAGGCGCTGTGCTAGTTCCTGGCTCTGGGTAGTGGGTGATTACAGGCGCTGTGCTAGTTCCTGGCTCTGGGCAGTTGGTGATTACTGGCACTGTGCTAGTTCCTGGCTCTGGGCAGTTGGTGATTACATGCACTGTGATAGTTCCTGGCTCTGGGCAGTTGGTGATTACAGGCACTGTGCTAGTTCCTGGCTCTGGGCAGTTGGTGATTACAGGCTCTGTGCTAGTTCCTGGCTCTGGGCATTTGGTGATTACAGGCGCTGTGCTAGTTCCTGGCTCTGGGCAGTGGGTGATTACAGGCTCCGTGCTAGTTCCTGGCTCTGGGCAGTGGGTGATTACAGGCGCTGTGCTTGTTCCTGGCTCTGGGCAGTGGGTGATTACAGGCGCTGTGATAGTTCCTGGCTCTGGGCAGTGGGTGATTACAGGCGCTGTGCTAGTTCCTGGCTCTGGGTAGTGGGTGATTACAGACACTGTGCTAGTTCCTAGCTCTGGGTAGTGGGTGATTACAGGCGCTGTGCTAGTTCCTGGCTCTGGGCAGTTGGTGATTACTGGCACTGTGCTAGTTCCTGGCTCTGGGCAGTTGGTGATTACATGCACTGTGATAGTTCCTGGCTCTGGGCAGTTGGTGATTACAGGCACTGTGCTAGTTCCTGGTTCTGGGCAGTTGGTGATTACAGGCAATGTGCTAGTTCCTGTCTCTGGGCAGTCAGTGATTACAGGCTCTGTGCTAGTTCCTGGCTCTGGGCATTTGGTGATTACAGGTGCTGTGCTAGTTCCTGGCTCTGGGCAGTGGGTGATTACAGGCAATGTGCTAGTTCCTGGCTCTGGGCAGTGGGTGATTACAGGCACTGTGCTAGTTCCTGGCTCTGGGCAGTGGGTGATTACAGGCTCTGTGCTAGGTCCTGGTTCTGGGCAGTGGGTGATTACAGGCAATGTGCTAGTTCCTGGCTCTGGGCAGTGGGTAATTACAGACACTGTGCTAGTTCCTGGCTCTGGGCAGTGGGTGATTACAGGCACTGTGCTAGTTCCTGGCTCTGGGCAGTGGGTGATTACAGGCACTGTGCTAGTTCCTGGCTCTCGGTATTCGGTGATTACAGGCACTGTGCTAGTTCCTGGCTCTGGGCAGTGGGTGATTACAGGCACTGTGCTAGTTCCTGGCTCTGGGCTTTTTGTGATTACAGGCACTGTGCTAGTTTCTGGCTCTGGGCAGTGGGTGATTACAGGCACTGTGTTAGTTCCTGGCTTTGGGCAGTGGGTGATTACAGGCACTGTGCTAGTTCTTGGCTCTAAGCAGTTGGTGGTTACAGGCTCTGTGCTAGTTCCTGGCTCTGGTGATTACAGGCACTGTGCTAGTTCCTGGCTCTGGTGATTACAGGCACTGTGCTAGTTTCTGGCTCTGGTGATTACAGGCACTGTGCTAGTTCCTGGCTCTGGTGATTACAGGCACTGTGCTAGTTTCTGGCTCTGGGCAGTGGGTGATTACATGCACTGTCCTAGTTCCTGGCTCTGGGCAGTGGGTGATTACAGGCTCTGTGCTAGTTCCTGGCTCCGGTGATTACAGGCACTGTGCTAGTTCCTGGCTCTGGTGATTACAGGCACTGTGCTAGTTTCTGGCTCTGGGCAGTGTTTGAATACATGCACTGTGCTAGTTCCTGGCTCTGGGCAGTGGGTGATTACAGGGCTCTGTGGTAGGTCCTGGCTCTGGGCAGTGGGTGATTACAGGCACTGTGCTAGTTCCTGGCTCTGGGCACTTGGTGATTGCAGGCACTGTGCTAGTTCCTGGCTCTGGGCAGTGGGTGATTACAGACACTGTGCTAGTTCCTGGCTCTGGGCAGTGGGTGATTACAGGCACTGTGCTAGTTCCTGGCTCTGGGCAGTGGGTGATTACAGGCACTGTGCTAGTTCCTGGCTCTCGGTATTCGGTGATTACAGGCACTGTGCTAGTTCCTGGCTCTGGGCAGTGGGTGATTACAGGCACTGTGCTAGTTCCTGGCTCTGGGCTTTTGGTGATTACAGGCACTGTGCTAGTTTCTGGCTCTGGGCAGTGGGTGATTACAGGCACTGTGTTAGTTCCTGGCTTTGGGCAGTGGGTGATTACAGGCACTGTGCTAGTTCTTGGCTCTAAGCAGTTGGTGGTTACAGGCTCTGTGCTAGTTCCTGGCTCTGGTGATTACAGGCACTGTGCTAGTTCCTGGCTCTGGTGATTACAGGCACTGTGCTAGTTTCTGGCTCTGGTGATTACAGGCACTGTGCTAGTTCCTGGCTCTGGTGATTACAGGCACTGTGCTAGTTTCTGGCTCTGGGCAGTGGGTGATTACATGCACTGTCCTAGTTCCTGGCTCTGGGCAGTGGGTGATTACAGGCTCTGTGCTAGTTTCTGGCTCTGGGCAGTGGGTGATTACAGGCACTGTGTTAGTTCCTGGCTTTGGGCAGTGGGTGATTACAGGCACTGTGCTAGTTCTTGGCTCTAAGCAGTTGGTGGTTACAGGCTCTGTGCTAGTTCCTGGCTCTGGTGATTACAGGCACTGCTAGTTCCTGGCTCTGGTGATTACAGGCACTGTGCTAGTTCCTGGCTCCGGTGATTACAGGCACTGTGCTAGTTCCTGGCTCTGGTGATTACAGGCACTGTGCTAGTTTCTGGCTCTGGGCAGTGGTTGAATACATGCACTGTGCTAGTTCCTGGCTCTGGGCAGTGGGTGATTACAGGGCTCTGTGGTAGGTCCTGGCTCTGGGCAGTGGGTGATTACAGGCACTGTGCTAGTTCCTGGCTCTGGGCACTTGGTGATTGCAGGCACTGTGCTAGTTCCTGGCTCTGGGCAGTGGGTGATTACAGACACTGTGCTAGTTCCTGGCTCTGGGCAGTTGGTTATTACAGGCACTGTGCTAGTTCCTGGCTCTGGGCAGTGGGTGATTACAGGCACTGTGCTAGTTCCTGGCTCTGGGCAGTTGGTGATTACAGGCACTGTGCTAGTTCCTGGCTCTGGGCAGTGGGTGATTACAGGCACTGTGCTAGTTCCTGGCTCTGGGCAGTTGGTGATTACAGGCACTGTGCTAGTTCCTGGCTCTGGGCAGTGGGTGATTACAGGCACTGTGCTAGTTCCTGGCTCTGGGCAGTTGGTGATTACAGGCACTGTGCTAGTTCCTGGCTCTGGGCAGTGGGTGATTACAGACACTGTGCTAGTTCCTGGCTCTGGGCAGTGGGTGATTACAGACACTGTGCTAGATCCTGGCTCTGGGCAGTGGGTGATTACAGACATTGTGCTAGTTCCTGGCTCTGGGCAGTTGGTGATTACAGACACTGTGCTAGTTCCTCGCTCTGGGCAGTGGGTGATTACAGGCGCTGTGCTAGTTCCTGGCTCTGGGCAGTGGGTGATTACAGGCGCTGTGATAGTTCATGGCTCTGGGCAGTGGGTGATTACAGGCGCTGTGCTAGTTCCTGGCTCTGGGTAGTGGGTGATTACAGGCGCTGTGCTAGTTCCTGGCTCTGGGTAGTGGGTGATTACAGGCGCTGTGCTAGTTCCTGGCTCTGGGCAGTTGGTGATTACAGGCGCTGTGATAGTTCCTGGCTCTGGGCAGAGGGTGATTACAGGCGCTGTGCTAGTTCCTGGCTCTGGGTAGTGGGTGATTACAGACACTGTGCTAGTTCCTAGCTCTGGGTAGTGGGTGATTACAGGCGCTGTGCTAGTTCCTGGCTCTGGGCAGTGCGTGATTACTGGCACTGTGCTAGTTCCTGGCTCTGGGCAGTTGGTGATTACATGCACTGTGATAGTTCCTGGCTCTGGGCAGTTGGTGATTACAGGCACTGTGCTAGTTCCTGGTTCTGGGCAGTTGGTGATTACAGGCAATGTGCTAGTTCCTGTCTCTGGGCAGTCAGTGATTACAGGCTCTGTGCTAGTTCCTGGCTCTGGGCATTTGGTGATTACAGGTGCTGTGCTAGTTCCTGGCTCTGGGCAGTGGGTGATTACAGGCAATGTGCTAGTTCCTGGCTCTGGGCAGTGGGTGATTACAGGCACTGTGCTAGTTCCTGGCTCTGGGCAGTGGGTGATTACAGGCTCTGTGCTAGGTCCTGGTTCTGGGCAGTGGGTGATTACAGGCAATGTGCTAGTTCCTGGCTCTGGGCAGTGGGTAATTACAGACACTGTGCTAGTTCCTGGCTCTGGGCAGTGGGTGATTACAGGCACTGTGCTAGTTCCTGGCTCTGGGCTGTGGGTGATTACAGGCACTGTGCTAGTTCCTGGCTCTCGGTATTCGGTGATTACAGGCACTGTGCTAGTTCCTGGCTCTGGGCAGTGGGTGATTACAGGCACTGTGCTAGTTCCTGGCTCTGGGCTTTTGGTGATTACAGGCACTGTGCTAGTTTCTGGCTCTGGGCAGTGGGTGATTACAGGCACTGTGTTAGTTCCTGGCTTTGGGCAGTGGGTGATTACAGGCACTGTGCTAGTTCTTGGCTCTAAGCAGTTGGTGGTTACAGGCTCTGTGCTAGTTCCTGGCACTGGTGATTACAGGCACTGTGCTAGTTCCTGGCTCTGGTGATTACAGGCACTGTGCTAGTTTTTGGCTCTGGTGATTACAGGCACTGTGCTAGTTCCTGGCTCTGGTGATTTCAGGCACTGTGCTAGTTTCTGGCTCTGGGCAGTGGGTGATTACATGCACTGTCCTAGTTCCTGGCTCTGGGCAGTGGGTGATTACAGGCTCTGTGCTAGTTCCTGGCTCTGGTGATTACAGGCACTGTGCTAGTTTCTGGCTCTGGGCAGTGGTTGAATACATGCACTGTGCTAGTTCCTGGCTCTGGGCAGTGGGTGATTACAGGGCTCTGTGGTAGGTCCTGGCTCTGGGCAGTGGGTGATTACAGGCACTGTGCTAGTTCCTGGCTCTGGGCACTTGGTGATTGCAGGCACTGTGCTAGTTCCTGGCTCTGGGCAGTGGGTGATTACAGACACTGTGCTAGTTCCTGGCTCTGGGCAGTTGGTTATTACAGGCACTGTGCTAGTTCCTGGCTCTGGGCAGTGGGTGATTACAGGCACTGTGCTAGTTCCTGGCTCTGGGCAGTTGGTGATTACAGACACTGTGCTAGTTCCTGGCTCTGGGCAGTGGGTGATTACAGGCACTGTGCTAGTTCCGGGCTCTGGGCAGTTGGTGATTACAGACACTGTGCTAGTTCCTGGCTCTGGGCAGTGGGTGATTACAGGCACTGTACTAGTTCCTGGCTCTGGGCAGTGGGTGATTACAGGCACTGTGCTAGTTCCTGGCTCTGGGCAGTGGGTGATTACAGGCACTGTGCTAGTTCCTGGCTCTGGGCACTGTGTGATTACAGGCACTGTGCTAGTACCTGGCTCTGGGCACTGTGTGATTACAGGCACTGTGCTAGTTCCTGGCTCTGGGCAGTGGGTGATTACAGACACTGTGCTAGATCCTGGCTCTGGGCAGTGGGTGATTACAGGCACTGTGCTAGTTCCTGGCTCTGGGCACTGTGTGATTACAGGCACTGTGCTAGTTCCTGGCTCTGGGCAGTGGGTGATTACAGACACTGTGCTAGATCCTGGCTCTGGGCAGTGGGTGATTACAGGCACTGTGCTAGATCCTGGCTCTGGGCAGTGGGTGATTACAGGCACTGTGCTAGTTCCTGGCTCTGGGCAGTGGGTGATTACAGGCACTGTGCTAGTTCCTGGCTCTGGGCAGTGGGTGATTACAGGCTCTGTGCTAGGTCCTGGCTCTGGGCAGTGGGTGATTATAGGAATTGTACTAGTTCCTGGCTCTGGGCAGTTGGTGATTACAGCAGATCCGGTCCTAGGGTTAGGCAAACTAGGCAAATGCCTAGGACATTTGAAATGCCATGGGGCACAAGCAGCTACTGCTGATTAAAATGATATGCAGCATGCCTATATTCTGTGTGTGACTGCGACTGTATCTGCATAGGAAATGCTACATTACAGTGTATTCCTGGAAATCACTGTAACGTAGCATTTCGTACACAGAATATAGGCATGCTGCATATCATTTTAATCAACAGAAGCTGCTTGTGCATCCTAGCCACATAATAATGCAAATAAGATGCATTTTCGTAAAAAAAAGGCGTCCGACGTTAGAGCAGAGCTGCCAGCAGACTCATGCCAGTCATCTGCTGCTGCATGGCGTATTGAGGCAAGATGTATGAGGACACATCTGTTTCCAAGCAGAAGCAGAGGTCACCGTGTTAGTGGCCATATGAGTGCTGTGTGCGGGTGGGTTGGTTGTGCAGTAGTGTTCGGCATATGTATAAGGGGCATTATGTGTATAAGGGCATTATTAAAGGTTGGTATAATGTGTAAGGTGCATTATGTTTCTAAGTACATTAATAATGTGTGTCATGTGTACGGGGTATTACTGTGTGGTATTATGTGTATAAATGCATTGCTAATGTGTGGCATTATGTGTATAAGGTGCTTTACTGTGTGGTGTAACGTATATAAAGGCACTACTATGTGGTCTAATGTGAATAAAGAGCAATATGGTGTGATGTAATGTGAATAAAGAGCATTATGGTGTGGTGTAACGTGAATAACGGACACTACTGTGAGGAATAACATATATATGGCAAACTGGTACTACTGTGTGATGTAACGTGAATAAGGGACACTATCGCATGATAAAATGTGAATAAAGTTGCACTACTGTGTGACGTAATTTGAATTGGGGGTACTATTGTGTGGTCATGCCCCTTCCCAGCAAGAACACACCCCTTTTTGAGCTGTGCGCTGGATGTGCACTCTTGCCATTTAAAATATAGGGGGTGGGAGCACTAAAATGAGTGGGGGGGGGGCTGGATTACAGGCACCTGGGCCGGATTTAGGGGTCAGGCCGCCCCTAGGCACAATGATATTGGCCACCCCCCCAAGCACAATTATATTGGCCACTGAACATCCAGAGCCCCCCCCCCCCCCCCCCTTATACACATTGAGGCAAGTTGGGTCAGTTTTACTGGACTTACCCACGGGCCTAGCACCCGCCTTATGTGGGTCCGGTTGAGTAACCTGGGCCTAGTACCAAGATCACTCTTTTATGCAATGTGGCTCAGGTTTACAACCTTGGGCTTATTCTTGGTGACCTGGGCCTAGTGCCCAGAGTCACCTTAAACCTCCTACTGGGGTGCACTTCAACTAGGGTCTAATGCCCTGTAACGTAGCCACCGGCCTAATGCATGATATTACCCCACGGGCCTAGCGCCCGCCTACTGTGCACACAGGCCTGTGGCCTGACTGTGCCCACGGGCCTAGTGCCCGAACCCTGATGGTCTAGGGAGGGGTGACAGGTGCCCTCACCGAGGGCCTACCTGTCCTGCTGTGAGAGGCACCAGGGGGTGCTTCATCAGCTCTTTTGCTTTCCACCACTGGTGTCCTCTCCGGGTCCACCGCTGCAGTCTTCTGCCACCGGCCCGTCCTGGCCAGCGGCGCCGATGACTCTTCTCAGCGTCCAGCCACTGGACATCTTCTTTCAGGAGCCAAGCATCTACTGGCCTCTTCCGCAGACTCAGGAACTGTTACTGCAGCGTCCTCTTATCTCCCGCGCCGCCCAACTCTTCACCGCTCTTCGCTCTGACGTCAGATGCTGGGAGCGTGGCCAGGTGTAGCACGGTGAGCTCCGATTGGCTCGCCGCTGCCGCTTCCCATTTGCCCTCGGGCGGCACTTCCAATTGGCTGCCAAACCAGCGCCAGATATGAAGCGCCACTACTGCGGCGCTGTCTGTCGCCGTACTTTGGCAGACGCTAAGGACAAACACACCGCCGCACCTTGCAGGGGATGCAGATCCCCTGCACACCGGCGCTGCACTGATGTGCTCTGTGATACAGGGCACATCTCCACATGTGGGGGGGAGCTGATGTGCCACCCGCAGCAGGTGCCGCTCATAGGCAACTGCCGCATGTGCCTAGTGGGAAATCCGGCACTGACAGGCAGTGTGCTAGTTCCTGGCTCTGGGCAGTTGGTGATTACAGACACTGTGCTAGTTCCTGGCTCTGGGCAGTTGGTGATTACAGACACTGCTAGTTCCTGGCTCTGGGCAGTGGGTGATTACAGGCACTGTGCTAGTTCCTGGCTCTGGGTAGTTGGTGATTACAGGCACTGTGCTAGTTCCTGGCTCTGGGCAGCTGGTGATTACAGACACTGTGCTAGTTCCTGGCTCTGGGCAGTTGGTGATTACAGGCACTGTGCTAGTACCTGGCTCTGGGCAGCTGGTGATTACAGGCACTGTGCTAGTTCCTGGCTCTGGGCAGTTGGTGATTACAGGCACTGTGCTAGTTCCTGGCTCTGGGCAGTGGGTGATTACAGGCACTGTGCTAGTTCCTGGCTCTGGGCAGTGGGTGATTACAGACACTGTGCTAGTTCCTGGCTCTGGGCAGTGGGTGATTACAGACACTGTGATAGTTCCTGACTCTGGATAGTGGGTGATTACAGGCACTGTGCTAGTTCCTGGCACTGGGCAGTGGGTGATTACAGTAACTGTGCTAGGTCTCGGCTCTGGGCAGTGGGTGATTACAGGCACTGTGCTAGTTCCTGGCTCTGAGCAGTGGGTGATTACAGGCACTGTGCTAGTTCCTGGCTCTGAGCAGTGGGTGATTACAAGCACTGTGCTAGGTCATTGCTCTGGGCAGTTGATGATTACAGGCATTGTGCTAGGTCCTGGCTCTGGGCAGTGGGTGATTACAGACACTGTGCTACTTCTTGGCTCTGGGCACTGGGTGATTACAGGCAGTGTGCTAGTTCCTGGCTCTGGCACTGGGTGATTACAGGCTTTGTGCTAGTTCCTGGCTCTATGCAGTGGGTGATTACAGGCACTGTGCTAGTTCCTGGCTTTGGGCACTGGGTGATTACAGGCTCTGTGCTAGTTCCTGGCTCTGGGCAGTGGGTTATTACAGGCACTGTGCTAGATCCTGGCTCTGAGCAGTTGGTGATTACAGGCGCTGTGCTAGTTCCTGGCTCTGGGCAGTGGGTGATTACAGGCACTGTGCTAGTTCCTGGCTCTGGGCAGTGGATGATTACAGGCACTGTGCTAGTACCTGGCTCTGGGCACTTGGTGATTACATGCACTGTGCTAGTTCCAGGCTCTTGACAGTGGGTGATTACAGTCACTGTGCTAGTTCCTGGCTCTGGGCAGTGGGTGATTACCGGCACTGTGCAGTTCCTGGCTCTAGGCAGTGGGTAATTACAGGCACTGTGCTAGTTCCTGTCTCTGGGCAGTGGGGGGATTACAGGCACTGTGCTAGTTCCTGGCTCTGGGCACTGTGTGATTACAGGCACTGTGCTAGTACCTGGCTCTGGGCACTGGGTGATTACAGGCTCTGTGCTAGTTCCTGGCTCTGAGCAGTTTGTGATTACAGACACTGCTTTTTCCTGGCTCAGGGCAGTGGGTGATTACAGGCACTGTGCTAGTTCCTGGCACCGGGCACTGGGTGATTACAGGCACTGTGCTAATTCCTGGCTCTGGGCACTGGGTGATTATAGGCACTGTGCTAGTTCCTGGCTCTGGGCACTGGGTGATTACAGGCACTGTGCTAGTTACTGGCTCTGGGCACTGGGTGTTTACATGCACTGTGCTACTTCTTGGCTCTGGGCACTGGGTGATTACAGGCAGTGTGCTATTTCCTGGCTCTGAGCAGTTTGTGATTTCAGACACTGTGCTAGTTCCTGGCTCTGGGCACTGGGTGATTACAGGCACTGTGTTAGTTCCTGGCTCTGGGCACTGGGTGATTACAGGCATTGTGATAGTTCCTGGCTATGGGCACTGGGTGATTACAGGCACTGTGCTAGTACCTGGCTCTGGCACTGGTGATTACAGGCTCTGTGCTAGTTCCTGGCTCTATGCAGTGGGTGAATACAGGCACTGTGCTAGTTCCTGGCTCTGGGCACTGGGTGATTACAGGCACTGTGCTTGTTCCTGATTATGGGCACTTGGTGATTACATGCACTGTGCTAGTTCCTGGCTCTTGGCAGTGGGTGATTACAGTCACTGTGCTAGTTCCTGGCTCTGGGCAGTGGGTGATTACCGGCAATGTGCTAGTTTCTGGCTCTGGGCAGTGGGTAATTACAGGCACTGTGCTAGTTCCTGTCTCTGGGCAGTGGGTGATTACAGGCACTGTGCTAGTTCCTGGCTCTGGGCACTGTGTGATTACAGGCACTGTGCTAGTACCTGGCTCTGGGCACTGGGTGATTACAGGCTCTGTGCTAGTTCCTGGCTCTGGGCAGTGGGTGATTACAGGCGCTGTGCTAGTTCCTGGCTCTGGGCAGTTGGTGATTACAGGCACTGTGCTAGTTCCTGGCTCTGGGCAGTGGATGATTACAGGCACTGTGCTTGTTCCTGATTCTGGGCACTTGGTGATTACATGCACTGTGCTAGTTCCTGGCTCTTGGCAGTGGGTGATTACAGTCACTGTGCTAGTTCCTGGGTCTGGGCAGTAGGTAATTACAGGCACTGTGCTAGTTCCTGTCTCTGGGCAGTTGGTGATTACATGCACTGTGCTAGTTCCTGGCTCTGGGCAGCGGGTGATTACAGGCACTGTGCTAGTTCATGGCTCTGGGCACTTGGTGATTACAGGCACTGTGCTAGTTCCTGGATCTGGGCAGTCGGTGATTACAGGCACTGTGCTAGTTTCTGGCTCTGGGCAGTGGGTGATTACATGCACTGTGCTAGTTCCTGGCTCTGGGCAGTGGGTGATTACAGGAACTGTGCTAGTTTCTGGCTCTGGGCAGTGGGTGATTGCATGCACTGTACTAGTTCCTGGCTCTGGGCAGTTGGTGATTACAGGCACTGTGCTAGTTCCTGGCTTTGGGCACCGGGTGATTACAGGCACTGTGCTAGTTCCTGGCTCTGGGCAGTGGGTTATTACAGGCTCTGTGCTAGTTCCTGGCTCTGGGCAGTTGGTGATTACAAGCACTGTGCTTGTTCCTGGCTCTGGGCAGTTGGTGATTACAAGCACTGTGCTTGTTCCTGGCTCTGGGCAGTTGGTGATTACAGGCACTGTGCTAGTTCCTGGCTCTGGGCAGTGGGTGATTACAGGCACTGTGCTAGTTCCTGGCACCGGGCACTGGGTGATTACAGGCACTGTGCTAATTCCTGGCTCTGGGCACTGGGTGATTATAGGCACTGTGCTAGTTCCTGGCTCTGGGCACTGGGTGATTACAGGCACTGTGCTAGTTACTGGCTCTGGGCACTGGGTGTTTACATGCACTGTGCTACTTCTTGGCTCTGGGCACTGGGTGATTACAGGCAGTGTGCTATTTCCTGGCTCTGAGCAGTTTGTGATTTCAGACACTGTGCTAGTTCCTGGCTCTGGGCACTGGGTGATTACAGGCACTGTGTTAGTTCCTGGCTCTGGGCACTGGATGATTACAGGCATTGTGATAGTTCCTGGCTATGGGCACTGGGTGATTACAGGCACTGTGCTAGTACCTGGCTCTGGCACTGGTGATTACAGGCTCTGTGCTAGTTCCTGGCTCTATGCAGTGGGTGAATACAGGCACTGTGCTAGTTCCTGGCTCTGGGCACTGGGTGATTACAGGCACTGTGCTTGTTCCTGATTATGGGCACTTGGTGATTACATGCACTGTGCTAGTTCCTGGCTCTTGGCAGTGGGTGATTACAGTCACTGTGCTAGTTCCTGGCTCTGGGCAGTGGGTGATTACCGGCACTGTGCTAGTTTCTGGCTCTGGGCAGTGGGTAATTACAGGCACTGTGCTAGTTCCTGTCTCTGGGCAGTGGGTGATTACAGGCACTGTGCTAGTTCCTGGCTCTGGGCACTGTGTGATTACAGGCACTGTGCTAGTACCTGGCTCTGGGCACTGGGTGATTACAGGCTCTGTGCTAGTTCCTGGCTCTGGGCAGTGGGTGATTACAGGCGCTGTGCTAGTTCCTGGCTCTGGGCAGTTGGTGATTACAGGCACTGTGCTAGTTCCTGGCTCTGGGCAGTGGATGATTACAGGCACTGTGCTTGTTCCTGATTCTGGGCACTTGGTGATTACATGCACTGTGCTAGTTCCTGGCTCTTGGCAGTGGGTGATTACAGTCACTGTGCTAGTTCCTGGGTCTGGGCAGTAGGTAATTACAGGCACTGTGCTAGTTCCTGTCTCTGGGCAGTTGGTGATTACATGCACTGTGCTAGTTCCTGGCTCTGGGCAGCGGGTGATTACAGGCACTGTGCTAGTTCATGGCTCTGGGCACTTGGTGATTACAGGCACTGTGCTAGTTCCTGGATCTGGGCAGTCGGTGATTACAGGCACTGTGCTAGTTTCTGGCTCTGGGCAGTGGGTGATTACATGCACTGTGCTAGTTCCTGGCTCTGGGCAGTGGGTGATTACAGGAACTGTGCTAGTTTCTGGCTCTGGGCAGTGGGTGATTGCATGCACTGTACTAGTTCCTGGCTCTGGGCAGTTGGTGATTACAGGCACTGTGCTAGTTCCTGGCTTTGGGCACCGGGTGATTACAGGCACTGTGCTAGTTCCTGGCTCTGGGCAGTGGGTTATTACAGGCTCTGTGCTAGTTCCTGGCTCTGGGCAGTTGGTGATTACAAGCACTGTGCTTGTTCCTGGCTCTGGGCAGTTGGTGATTACAGGCACTGTGCTAGTTCCTGGCTCTGGGCAGTTGGTGATTACAGGCACTGTGCTAGTTCCTGGCTCTGGGCAGTGGGTGATTACAGGCACTGTACTAGTTCCTGGCTCTCAGTAGTCGGTGATTACAGGCACTGTGCTAGTTCCTTGCTCTTGGCAGTGGGTGATTACAGGCACTGTGCTAGTTCCTGGCTCTGGGCACTTGGTAATTACAGGCACTGTGCTAGTTCCTGGCTCTGGGCAGTGAGTGATTACAGGCTCTGTGCTAGTTCCTGGCTCTGGGCAGATGGTGATTACAGACACTGTGCTAGTTCCTGGCTCTGGGCAGTTGGTGATTACAGGCACTGTGCTAGTTTCTGGCTCTGGTGATTACAGGCACTGTGCTAGTTCCTGGCTCTGGGCAGTGCGTTATTACAGGCACTGTGCTAGTTCCTGGCTCTGGGCAGTCGGTGATTACAGGCACTGTGCTAGTTTCTGGCTCTGGGCAGTGGGTGATTACATGCACTGTGCTAGTACCTGGCTCTGGTGATTACAGGCACTGTGCTAGTTCATGGCTCTGGGCACTTGGTGATTACAGGCACTGTGCTAGTTCCTGGCTCTGGGCAGTGGGTGATTACAGGAACTGTGCTAGTTCCTGGCTTTGGGCACCGGGTGATTACAGGCACTGTGCTAGTTCCTGGCTCTGGGCAGTGGGTGATTACAGGCTCTGTGCTAGTTCCTGGCTCTGGGCAGTTGGTGATTACAGGCACTGTGCTAGTTCCTTGCTCTGGGAAGTGGGTGATTACAGGCACTGTGCTAGTTCCTGGCTCTGGGCAATTAGTGATTACAGGCACTGTGCTAGTTCCTGGCTCTGGGCAGTGGGTGATTACAGGCACTGTGCTAGTTTCTGGCTCTGGGCAGTTGGTGATTACAGGCGCTGTGCTAGTTCCTGGCTCTGGACAGTGGGTGATTACAGGCACTGTGCTAGTTCCTGGCTCTGGGCAGTTGGTGATTACAGGCACTGTGCTAGTTCCTGGCTCTGGGCAGTGGGTGATTACTGTCAGTGTGGTATTTCCTGGCTCTAGGCAGTGGGTGATTACAGGCACTGTGCTAGTTCCTGGATCTGGGCACTTGGTGATTACAGGCACTATGCTAGTTCCTGGCTCTGAGCAGTGGGTGATTACAGGCACTGTGCTAGTTCCTGGCTCTTGGCAGTAGGTGATTACAGGCACTGTACTAGTTCCTGGCTCTCTGTAGACGGTGATTACAGGCACTGTGCTAGTTCCTGGCTCTGGGCAGTTGGTGATTACAGGCGCTGTGCTAGTTCCTGGCTCTTGGCAGTAGGTGATTACAGGCACTGTGCTAGTTCCTTGCTCTCTGTAGACGGTGATTACAGGCACTGTGCTAGTTCCTGGCTCTGGGCAGTGGGTGATTACAGGCACTGTGCTAGTTCCTTGCTCTGGGCACTTGGTAATTACAGGCACTTCGCTAGTTCGTGGCTCTGGGCAGTTGGTGATTACAGGCACTGTGCTAGTTCCTGGCTCTGGGAAGTGGGTGATTACAGGCACTGTGCTAGTTCCTGGCTCTGGGCAGTTAGTGATTACAGGCACTGTGCTAGTTCCTGGCTCTGGGCAGTGGGTGATTACAGGCACTGTGCTAGTTTCTGGCTCTGGGCAGTTGGTGATTACAGGCACTGTGCTAGTTCCTGGCTCTGGACAGTGGGTGATTACAGGCACTGTGCTAGTTCCTGGCTCTGGGCAGTTGGTGATTACAGGCACTGTGCTAGTTCCTGGCTCTGGGCAGTGGGTGATTACTGTCAGTGTGGTATTTCCTGGCTCTAGGCAGTGGGTGATTACAGGCACTGTGCTAGTTCCTGGATCTGGGCACTTTGTGATTACAGGCACTATGCTAGTTCCTGGCTCTGGGCAGTGGGTGATTACAGGCGCTGTGCTAGTTCCTG
Source organism: Pseudophryne corroboree (assembly GCF_028390025.1). NCBI lineage: Eukaryota > Metazoa > Chordata > Amphibia > Anura > Myobatrachidae > Pseudophryne > Pseudophryne corroboree. The sequence goes on from NC_086446.1 coordinate 790,743,933, forward strand.
GCTCTTGGCAGTAGGTGATTACAGGCACTGTACTAGTTCCTGGCTCTCTGTAGACGGTGATTACAGGCACTGTGCTAGTTCCTGGCTCTGGGCAGTTGGTGATTACAGGCGCTGTGCTAGTTCCTGGCTCTTGGCAGTAGGTGATTACAGGCACTGTTCTAGTTCCTGGCTCTCTGTAGACGGTGATTACAGGCACTGTGCTAGTTCCTGGCTCTGGGCAGTGGGTGATTACAGGCACTGTGCTAGTTCCTTGCTCTGGGCACTTGGTAATTACAGGCACTGTGCTAGTTCCTGGCTCTGGGCAGTGCGTTATTACAGGTAATGTGCTAGTTCCTGGCTCTGGGCAGTGGGTGATTGCAGGCACTGTGCTAGTTCCTGGCTCTGGGCAGTTGGTGATTACAGGTAATGTGCTAGTTCCTGGCTCTGGGCAGTGGGTGATTGCAGGCACTGTGCTAGTTCCTGGCTCTGGGCAGTTGGTGATTACAGACACAGTGCTAGTTCCTGGCTCCGGGCAGTGGGTGATTACAGGCACTGTGCTAGTTACTGGCTCTGGGCACTGTGCTAATTTCTGACTCCAAGCAGTTGGTGATTACAGACACTGTGCTAGTTCCTTGCTCCGAGCAGTTGGTGAATACAGGCACTGTGCTAGTTCCTGGCTCTGGGCAGTTGGTGATTACAGGTAATGTGCTAGTTCCTGGCTCTGGGCAGTTGGTGATTACAGGTAATGTGCTAGTTCCTGGCTCTGGGCAGTGGGTGATTGCAGGCACTGTGCTAGTTCCTGGCTCTGGGCAGTTGGTGATTACAGACAAAGTGCTAGTTCCTGGCTCCGGGCAGTGGGTGATTACAGGCACTGTGCTAGTTTCTGGCTCTGGGCAGTGGGTGATTACATGCACTGTGCTAGTTCCTGGCTCTGGGCAGTGCGTGATTACAGGTAATGTGCTAGTTTCTGGCTCTGGGCAGTGGGTGATTGCAGGCACTGTGCTAGTTCCTGGCTCTGGGCAGTGGGTGATTACAGGCACTGTGCTAGTTCCTGGCTCTGGGCAGTGGGTGATTACAGGCACTGTGCTAGTTTCTGGCTCTGGGCACTGTGCTAATTTCTGACTCCGAGCAGTTGGTGATTACAGGCACTGTGCTAGTCCCTGGCTCTGGGCACTGTGCTAATTTCTGACTCCGAGCAGTTGGTGATTACAGGCACTGTGCTAGTTCCTTGCTCCGAGCAGTTGGTGAATACAGGCACTGTGCTAGTTCCTTGCATCTGTGTCACAGTTGCAACAGAGTACCCAGCTGCTGAGCATGTTACGATGGCTTTGGTGGGCATCTCTGTGCACTCGTTGGCGGCTGCTACACTTGTGATGCCTCGCATTTCCATCAATGTGCGGCGATCTAGTTTTAGATCTTGCAGTTAATTCTTCAGAAGTATTTAATAAATGTCATTGTTAGGTTTAAACCACTGTCAGGATGTAATCTTCCCTTAATATGTCTGGATTGTTCTAAAAATGTATTTATTTATTCCAATTTTTATTTGCCATTATTGTTTCATTGTTTTTCCTTATTATTTTGGTCGAGTCACTTTTGTATTTGGATATAGCGATATTTAGGCCAGCACATGGTGGGTCTAATTCTGATGGTGGGTCTAATTTCTGGTGGACCCAGAAACGCCTTGTTGTGGGTTGCCATCTATGACTTTATGCAAATGCCGATGCAAAGTCCTTCCCTGGAGAACATCTGTGTATCTGAATGTGGAAGGTCGAAGACGCCCACTGTGAGCACCCGTATATGTAATAATACTGATTGGTGCATCCATAGACGCCACCATTGGTCATACCTTCCTATTTCCAACACTGGCAGTGCGCCACCTGTGTCTCAGGTCCAGTGTGTCACGGGCGAATAGGAGGACATGTTGTGCGTATGCAGAGATGCGGCTGATTTCAGGCAGATTTCATGCACCATGTAGAGAGCTAGTACAAGTGCGCTCTGATAGTGACTAGGATGCAGCAGCTGACTGTGATTAATTTGATATGTGACACTAGTATATCTGTGTGCGACTGAATCTCTGAATCTGTGCACAAAGTGCTGCAATGTAGCAGCTGCAGCTGTTTTACAATACAAGTTCCGTTGTTCTGTGTATACAGGCTTGGGGCCTGATTCAGGTTTGTAAGAATTGCACAGCCGCAAGGAAGCGCAAGAAGGAGGCTGTGTAATTCCGTGTCTTTAAAATTCAAATGCAGCAGGAGTTGTCTGTAGGAGATAGACACCTCCTGTTATCATTAGCAAGGTCTGTGGGCTTGCTTCAGCGGATACAGCCTTGGGTCACCATCACTAACATAGTTCATAGTTCATGATTCCTGATCATTTTAGGCACCAGCCAGCCTGCGGAAGCTGAAGCTTTCTCAGGCTGGCCTTCGGATCTGGACACTGGGGTCCCGGAAGTCTGTGACCGATGATGCAGACCTTAGAGCTGTCACGCCTTTAAACAGGGGGGATGTGACGAACAGTGCCAGGTTACAGGTTGAACACGATGGGCAATTTGCCTCTATTCAACCTCAAATACTATGTTACTATGTTAGGTGCTGTCCCTGCTCGGGCCCCCAAACGCCGCAGCTGTGACAAGTCCCATTCTGCATATGCACAGACCTCCAAACATTGCATTTGTATGCAAACTATTGCATTGTATGCAAACCCAACTATCCCCCCCCCCCCCAACTGCGGGACACTGTGACCCGCGGGTAGAACAGCGGGTCATTCCCAGGAAAACAGGAATGTCCTGCCAAATTTGGGACAGTTGGGAGTATTTATATAATAAAAGGCTAACGCTGCTCCTCACCTCTATGGGGGATTAAAATATTTTTGTACGCCAGTGGCCACTAGATAGCGCCTGTCGGAGCAATTGAAGTGTTATTCTGTTTGGTCGCGCACACCTCCACCACTGCTGACATTGCTGTTATGTTGTTCTGTCATTTTGACGGGCTGGTTACTAGTCATATAATATACTTCTATGACGGTAGTAAAAGATATCTACACATGCTTGTGTTTTGGTTGGAAAGGCCTTAAAGGTACAGCAGTTGCATATTTGTCAACTTTTTGCTGGATTGCTTCCAGGATATCCGTCGTGCGACAGTGGCAGGAGCATGATTTCATCATCACGATGATTCATAGAGAATGGAGTCATGGGAGAAGCAGTCGGCAAGTGGGAGAGTTGTCCACTGTCCAGGGTGGCAGTAGAACTCCCAGACATCCCAAGATAGCGGGCAACTATTGAAATCTTGTCCCCTTTAGCAGCTGACCTCCCTTCCCCCACTACCACCACCACCTCCGTGGCCTGAAGGTGACCACACATGGCAGACCATAAGCAATCATTGCCCAACACGTCTCACCTGGATCACAGATGGAGATGTAGCTCTGGAATGATAAATAGCATGACTACTAAAATCTCTATTGCTGGGAAATGCGGCGTTTGGTGGGGTCTACCTACAAAGCCCCCTTAGACAGAACTTTTTCCTCAGTTTATGGCACTTCATAAAGCAGCCTTCTCTACTAATGCATTGTTGCATTATCTTATACTCTCTCTCTCTCTCTCTCTCTCTCTCTCTCTCTCTGTTTTTCAGTGCAACTGAGAATAGAACATGGACTATTAAATAGAATTAATACTTATTATTGACATCATTTCTGTACATTAAGCACTGGGAGGTAGGCACTCCTGCTGTTGGCGCTTTCATTAGGCTTTGTCCTGGCTTTTCTATAGCGACTACCTTCTGTAGACATCGGGTCACGCATCTTGACAGGCAAATAAAACCATCTGGTGTCATTTACAGGCTCTGGGATCTGTCTCACAGCGATTTTCCCGGAGAGCGATGCACTTTGCACTTTCCGGTTGGTATTTTACTGACGCGGTTGTACTTACGAATCTAAGCTGGAAAAATCAGTGTTTGTTTCTTGCATGAGCAGACAAGATAAATGCTGCTCTATGTAACTAGCAGCTCTTATAGGTCCCCTGGTGCCCCCCCCCCCCCCCAAACTTATTACATGACAGATACTTGTAATATAGACTAGCAACAATGTGATTGCAGTATGTGAGTGAAGCCGCTATCATCCATTTAGTAGCTTGATTGAAGAGCATCATACAGAAAGTCTCCACCGGCTGATAGTTAAAGCGTCGGCATAGTTTATATTTGCATGGTATACAGTATTCTAGCTGCTAGACATGAAATTCAGAAAACCCATGGTGGATGTGCAATGGCTGAATACGCCCTCAGGAAAATTTGTTGATAACATTTTGAAAATAGTTTGGTGAAATTTTGCAGATTTTTCCCATTTGGACGCAAAATTCATTGTTGGGTTTTGGCTTTCCTGGTCCTTCCTCAAGGATGTAGTCAAAATGTCAACAATGACTATGTTATGATGTCAATATAATTAAAATGTCAACAGATGCGTTGACATTCTTAGAATGTCGACAGGTAAAATGCTGACATTCTCTGATTGTCGACATTAGAGTTATGCTGCGGGGAGTAGTTAGGGTTAGGCACTAGGGGGGAGGTTAGGGTTAGGCTGTGCCACGGGATCGGAGGTCTGACCTGTAAGTGATGGTCACATGACCGCTGGGACCTGGAAAGCCGCCGCTGCAGCCATCAAGGGCAATTAAGTCACCGGCAACATATCATACTAGTCTTCACGCTAGGCTGTTTTAGCACCCTGCCTGATTTTTAAAGGGCAAAATGCACCCTGCCTCTTTAGTGGCACCCTGCTAAAACAGCCTGCCCATTGCCTTGATGTCACGGTGTGAATACATGCCGTGCACACATGCCCAGCACCTCCGTAGGTGCTGGGCATGCCCCCTTAGTGACGTCAAGGGTACTGGACCACCCTAAAAGTGATGCCGGTGGGGCAAAGTCCCCTTGTCATACATGTGTGCTCCATGCACTTCCCCGGCACCCCAGCGCCCTGCCCTGCCCGCACCCTAGCAGGAACACTTTCACACCCAACCGTATTCTTGACCACCGAACAGGCAGAATAAATTTCCAATCGCTGTCCTGACATTAATTATAGACTGTAATGGCCTCATTCTGAGTCAGACACAAGTGGAAATATCTTGTGGATTTCAGCAAACTGCGCGTGCGCCAAAGTAAGAAATGGGCGTGGGCGCATCAGGCATACGTATGTGGACAGCGGTGGCTAGTGTAACCTTGCACACTCTCTGTGAAATGGGAGTTTCTCTGTAATAACTGGGCAGCGTCCATTCAATCACACAGATCTGTTCCATATAGGATAGCCGTGGGAGTGATTTGGGCGTGTACTCCAGCTTCCGTGTGGGATCAGAGTGTGTGATCAGAGATGGGGCGCCTGTTTCAGATGGGTCTTTTAATCTGGTATCCACCAACACATCGTGTGGAGAGTTGGATACATACTTAACAGGGGCCACAGGTGCTTACTAATAATTATGCACACCAATGTCTGGGAAAGTGTAGCCATGTTTCGAAAGCTACTTTATGCCTTGCTAAGCGAAGTCTAAGTAATACATGAAATTACAGATATGACCAAAAAGTGACTTATTCAAAGGGAAGGAGAAACCATTTAGTAGACAAGCATCGTGGCTGCACTTGTGTCATATATTTATAGATATGTATGTATCCCAGGATGATAAACTGGCTTCAGGGTTGTGAGCTAAACCAACAAACAGTAATCAGAATACCACCTACTGGGCGGGATGTACTAATGTACATCGCCGCCCATCGCCTCCCTGCGCCACGATGCTGATCGCATATGTACTAACATATGCGATCAGCATTGCGGAGGACAGCTCTTCCGATAAGAGCTGTCCTCCGCAATGCGCAGCGGCAGCCTGACTTCCGGGATTCGGCCCCAGGAGTCAGTCTGCGCATGCGCGGGGTGACGGGGGACGCCGCAGGGCATGCTGGGAGGTATCCTATCGGATCCCTCACACAGCGCCGCAGAGAGAAGCACATAGGTTTCTATGGACGTACGCCAGCTAAAGCTGGCGTACCCCGCCGCGGCGCTGTCCTGCCGGCCGGGGGTTAGTACATCAGGAAAATGCGGTAAACAGGGAGTTTACCGCATTTTCCGCTTAGTACATCCCGCCCACTGTATGAATCCACCAGGAATTAGAGATTTTTTTTATAGGGGACTTGTGTACTCTGAGGACAAAATCCACATTTAATTAGCACCAGTTTTGCGTCAATTAAGGAAGGGCAATGGAAAAACAGTATCCTGGGCATATGCAGCTATAGAGAACAGATATAGGGCACAGCTATTGCTGCCCAGGTGCAGCGGTGATTAATAAATACAGGTGGAGCCATCTTTATCTTGGCCTTTAATAGGATTAATTGAGCCAGGGCAGTCGTACTTAATCCCCTGATGTAATGACTTAATCCCCTGCTGTATTGTTCTTTCTGTATTGTATTGCAGCTGAGAACAATAGATGAAAGGCTAATGCTAATAAGCCTTGGTGCACCTAGGTGCAGCAGGGAAGCCAAGATAACTGTGGCTCCATCTGTAGCAATCAGGATAGGATTGTCTCATACAGGTATTAAGCTTATTTAACAAGCACAGAGGAGCCCAGCGACTGACTGTCGCTCATATTCCGCAAACTATCTCTCTCCGCTTTTTCTTCTTGTACTATCAAAATAACTTTTCTACCTTTCAAAAACATTTCTCTTATTCCGTTTTCCTAATAATTCACATCATATTCTGACGTGTAACACTTGCGCTGTATTGTTAGAAAAAAAGTGCCAAATAAATATATTTAATGTAGGAATGTTGGCTATTTAAGGTTTTCTAAAAGCCTAGGCATTGATCAGCCTGACATATATGGCGGCAGAGTGAGTTATAACCGTCCAAGAGGGAACACAGACAAATGGAGGAGAAATCGGCTGACTGAGCGCTTGTCATCTCATAGAGAACTTTCTCCATTGAGAATAGTCAAGTGAAAAATGATACACTGCAGGAATGCCTGATACAGGGCCGATGCCTGTGGTACAGTAAGGCAGGAACACATGTTACAGGGCCGATGCCTGTGGTACAGTAATGCAGGAACACATGATACAGGGCCGCTGTCCATGGTACACTAAGGCAGGAACACACGATACAGGACCGCTGTCCATGGTACAGTAAGGCAGGAACACATGATACAGGGCCGCTGTCCATGGTACAGTAAGGCAGGAACACATGATACAGAGCCGCTGTCCATGGTACAGTAAGGCAGGAACACATGATACAGGGCAGCTGTCCATGGTACAGTAAGACAGGAACACATGATACAGGACCGCTGTCCATGGTACAGTAAGGCAGGAACACATGATACAGGGCCGTTGTCCGTGGTACAGTAAGGCAGGAACACATGATACAGGGCAGCTGTCCATGGTACAATAAGGCAGGAACTCATGATACAGGGCCGCTGTCCATGGTACAGTAAGGAAGGAACACATGATACAGGGTCGCTGTCCATGGTACAGTAAGGCAGGAACACATGATACAGGGCCGCTGTCCATGGTACAGTAAGACAGGAACACATGATACAGGGCCGATGCCTGTGGTACAGTAAGGCAGGAACACATGATACAGGGCCGTTGTCCGTGGTACAGTAAGGCAGGAACACATGATACAGGGCAGCTGTCCATGGTACAATAAGGCAGGAACACATGATACAGGGTCGCTGTCCATGGTACAGTAAGGCAGGAACACATGATACAGGGCCGCTGTCCATGGTACAGTAAGGCAGGAACACATGATACAGGGCCGTTGTCCGTGGTACAGTAAGGCAGGAACACATGATACAGGGCCGCTGTCCATGGTACAGTAAGGCAGGAACACATAATACAGGGCCGCTGTCCATGGTACAGTAAGGCAGGAACACATGATACAGGGCCGCTGTCCATGGTACAGTAAGGCAGGAACACATGATACAGGGCCGCTGTCCATGGTGCAGTAAGGCAGGAACACATGATACAGGGCCGCTGTCCATGGTACAGTAAGGCAGGAACACATGATACAGGGCCGCTGTCCATGGTACAGTAAGATAGGAACACATGATACAGGGCCGCTGTCCATGGTACAGTAAGGCAGGAACACATGATACAGGGCCGCTGTCCATGGTACAGTAAGATAGGAACACATGATACAGGGCCGCTGTCCATGGTACAGTAAAGTAGGAACACATGATACAGGGCCGCTGTCCATGGTACAGTAAGAAAGGAACACATGATACAGGGCCGCTGTCCATGGTACAGTAAGGCAGGAACACATGATACAGGGCCGCTGTCCATGGTACAGTAAGACAGGAACACATGATACAGGGCCGCTGTCCATGGTACAGTAAGACAGGAACACATGATACAGGACCGCTGTCCATGGTACAGTAAGGCAGGAACACATGATACAGGGCCGATGCCTGTGGTACAGTAAGGCAGGAACAAATGATACAGGACCGCTGTCCATGGTACAGTGAGACAGGAACACATGATACAGGGCCGCTGTCCATGGTACAGTAAGGCAGGAACACATGATACAGGGCCGATGTCCACGGTACAGTAAGGTAGGAACAGATGATACAGGGCCGTTGTCCGTGGTACAGTAAGGCAGGAACAGATGATACAGGGCCGTTGTCCGTGGTACAGTAAGGCAGGAACAGATGATACAGGGCCGTTGTCCGTGGTACAGTAAGGCATGAACAGATGATACAGGGCCGCTGTCCATGGTACAGTAAGGCAGGAACACATGATACAGGGCCGCTGTCCATGGTACAGTAAGGCAGGAACACAAGATACAGGACCGCTGTCCATGGTACAGTAAGGCAGGAACACATGATACAGGACCGCTGTCCATGGTACAGTAAGGTAGGAACACATGATACAGGGCCGCTGTCCATGGTACAGTAAGGCAGGGACACATGATAGAGGGCTGCTGTCCATGGTACAGTAAGGCAGGAACACATGATACAGGGTCACTGTCCATGGTACAGTAAGGCAGGAACACATGATACAGGGCCGCTGTCCATGGTACAGTAAGGCAGGAACACATGATACAGGGCCGCTGTCCATGGTACAGTAAGGCAGGAACACATGATACAGAGCCGCTGTCCATGGTACAGTAAGGCAGGAACACATGATACAGGACTGCTGTCCATGGTACAGTAAGGCAGGAACACATGATACAGGACTGCTGTCCATGGTACAGTAAGGCAGGAACACATGATAGAGGGCCGCTGTCCATGGTATAGTAAGGCAGGAACACATGATACAGGACCACTGTCCATAATACAGTAAGGCAGGAACACATGATACAGGGCAGCTGTCCATGGTACAGTAAGGCAGGAACACATGATACAGGACCACTGTCCATAATACAGTAAGGCAGGAACAAATGATACAGGACCGCTGTCCATGGTACAGTAAGGCAGGAACACATGATACAGGACCACTGTCCATAATACAGTAAGGCAGGAACACATGATACAGGGCCGCTGTCCATGGTACAGTAAGGCAGGAACACATGATACAGGGCCGCTGTCCATGATACAGTAAGGCAGGAACCATGATATAGGGCCGCTGTCCATGGTACAGTAAGGCAGGAACAAATGATACAGGGCCGCTGTCCATGGTACAGTAAGGCAGGAACACATGATACAGGGCCGCTGTCCATGGTACAGTAAGACAGGAACACATGATACAGGACCGCTGTCCATGGTACAGTAATGTAGGAACACATGATACAGGGTCACTGTCCATGGTACAGTAAGGCAGGAACACATGATACAGGGTCGCTGTCCATGGTACAGTAAGGCAGGAACAAATGATACAGGACCGCTGTCCATGGTACAGTAAGGCAGGAACACATGATACAGGACCGCTGTCCATGGTACAGTAAGGCAGGAACACATGATACAGGGCCGCTGTCCATGGTACAGTAAGGCAGGAACACATGATACAGGACCGCTGTCCATGGTACAGTAAGGCAGGAACACATGATACAGGGCCGCTGTCCATGGTACAGTAAGGCAGGAACACATGATACAGGGCCGCTGTCCATGGTACAGTAAGGCAGGAACATATGATACAGGGACGCTGTCCATAGTACAGTAAGGCAGGAAAACATGATACAGGGCCGCTGTCCATAGTACAGTAAAGCAGGAACACATGATACAGGGCTGCTGTCCATGGTACAGTAAGGCAGGAACACATGATACAGGACCGCTGTCCATGGTACAGTAAGGCAGGAACACATGATACAGGGCCGCTGTCCATGGTACAGTAAGGCAGGAACACATGATACAGGGCCGCTGTCCATGGTACAGTAAGGAAGGAACACATGATACAGGGCCGCTGTCCATGGTACAGTAAGACAGGAACACATGATACAGGGCTGCTGTCCATAGTACTGTAAGGCATTAATACATGATACAGGGCCGCTGTCCATGGTACAGTAAGGCAGGAACACATGATACAGGGCTGCTGTCCATGGTACAGTAAGGCAGGAACACATGATACAGGGCCGCTGTCCATGGTACAGTAAGGCAGGAACACATGATACAGGACCGCTGTCCAAGGTACAGTAAGGCAGGAACACATGATACAGGACCGCTGTCCATGGAACAGTAAGGCAGGAACACATGATACAGGGCTGCTGTCCATGGTACAGTAAGGCAGGAACACATGATACAGGGCCGCTATCCATGGTACAGTAAGGCAGGAACACATGATACAGGACCGCTGTCCATGGTACAGTAAGGCAGGAACACATGATACAGGACCGCTGTCCATGGAACAGTAAGGCAGGAACACATGATACAGGACCGCTGTCCATGGTACAGTAAGGCAGGAACACATGATACAGGGCTGCTGTCCATAGTACTGTAAGGCAGGAACACATGATACAGGGCCGCTGTCCATGGTACAGTAAGGCAGGAACACATGATACAGGGTCACTGTCCATGGTACAGTAAGGCAGGAACACATGATACAGGGTCACTGTCCATGGTAGAGTAAGGCAGGACCACATGATGCAGGGCCGCTGTCCATGGTACAGTAAGGCAGGAACACATGATACAGGGTCGCTGTCCATGGTAGAGTAAGGCAGGAACACATGATACAGGGCCGCTGTCCATGGTACAGTAAGGCAGGAACACATGATACAGGGCCGCTGTCCATGTTACAGTAAGGCAAGAACACATGATACAGGGTCACTGTCCATGGTAGAGTAAGGTAGGAACACATGATACAGGGCCGCTGTCCATGGTACAGTAAGACAGGAACACATGATACAGGCCCGCTACCAATGGTACATTAAGGCAGGAACACATGATACAGGGCCACTGTCCATGGTACAGTAAGGCAGGAACACATGATACAGGGCCGCTGTCCATGTTACAGTAAGGCAAGAACACATGATACAGGGTCACTGTCCATGGTAGAGTAAGGTAGGAACACATGATACAGGGCCGCTGTCCATGGTACAGTAAGACAGGAACACATGATACAGGCCCGCTACCAATGGTACATTAAGGCAGGAACACATGATACAGGGCCACTGTCCATGGTACAGTAAGGCAGGAACACATGATACAGGGCCGCTGTCCATGGTACAGTAAGGCAGGAACACATGATACAGGGTCACTGTCCATGGTACAGTAAGGCAGGAACACATGATACAGGGCCGCTGTCCATGGTACAGTAAGGCAGGAACACATGATACAGGGCCGCTGTCCATGGTACAGTAAGGCAGGAACACATGATACAGGGCCGCTGTCCATGGTACAGTAAGGCAGGAACACATGATACAGGGCCGCTGTCCATGGTACAGTAAGGCAGGAACACATGATACAGGCCGCTGTCCATGGTGCAGTAAGACAGGAACACATGACACAGGGCCGCTGACCATGGTACAGTAAGACAGGAACACATGATACAGGCCCGCTACCAATGGTACATTAAGGCAGGAACACATGATACAGGGCCACTGTCCATGGTACAGTAAGGCAGGAACACATGATACAGGGTCACTGTCCATGGTACAGTAAGGCAGGAACACATGATACAGGGCCGCTATCCATGGTACAGTAAGGCAGGAACACATGATACAGGGCCGCTGTCCATGGTACAGTAAGGCAGGAACACATGATACAGGGCCGCTGTCCATGGTACAGTAAGGCAGGAACACGTAATACAGGGCCGCTGTCCATGGTACAGTAAGGCAGGAACACATGATACAGGGCCGCTGTCCATGGTACAGTAAGGCAGGAACACATGATACAGGGCCGCTGTCCATGGTACAGTAAGGCAGGAACACATGATACAGGGCCGCTGTCCATGGTACAGTAAGGCAGGAACACGTAATACAGGGCCGCTGTCCATGGTACAGTAAGGCAGGAACACATGATACAGGGTCACTGTCCATGGTACAGTAAGGCAGGAACACATGATACAGGGCTGCTGTCCATGGTAGAGTAAGGCAGGAACACATGATACAGGGCTGCTGTCCATGGTACAGTAAGGCAGGAACACATGATACAGGGCCGCTGTCCTTGGTACAGTAAGGCAGGAACACATGATACAGGACCACTGTCCATGATACAGTAAGGCAGGAACACATGATACAGGGCCGCTGTCCATGGTACAGTAAGGCAGGAACACATGATACAGGACCACTGTCCATGATACAGTAAGGCAGGAACACATGATACAGGGCCGCTGTCCATGGTACAGTAAGGCAGGAACACATGATACAGGGCCGCTGTCCATGGTACAGTAAGGCAGGAACACATGATACAGAACCACTGTCCATGATACAGTAAGGCAGGAACACATGATACAGGGCCGCTGTCTATGGTACAGTAAGGCAAGAACACATGATACAGGGCCGCTGTCCATGGTACAGTAAGGCAGGAACACATGATACAGGGCCGCTGTCCATGGTGCAGTAAGGCAGGAACACATGATACAGGACCGCTGTCCATGGTGCAGTAAGGCAGGAACACATGATACAGGGCTGCTGTCCATGGTACAGTAAGGCAGGAACACATGATACAGAGCCGCTGTCCATGGTACAGTAAGACAGGAACACATGATACAGGACCGCTGTCCATGGTACAGTAAGGCAGGAACATATGATGCAGGGCCGCTGTCCATGGTACAGTAAGGCAGGAACACATGATACAGGACTGCTGTCCATGGTACAGTAAGGCAGGAACACATGATACAGGACCACTGTCCATGATACAGTAAGGCAGGAACACATGATACAGGACCACTGTCCATGATACAGTAAGGCAGGAACACATGATACAGGACTGCTGTCCATGGTACAGTAAGGGAGGAACACATGATAGAGGACCGCTGTCCATGGTACAGTAAGGCAGGAACACATGATACAGGGCTGCTGTCCATGGTACAGTAAGGCAGGAACACATGATACAGGGCCGCTGTCCATGGTACAGTAAGGCAGGAACACATGATACAGGGCTGCTGTCCATGGTACAGTAAGGCAGGAACACATGATACAGGACCGCTGTCCATGGTACAGTAAGGCAGGAACACATGATACAGGACTGCTGTCCATGGTACAGTAAGGCAGGAACACATGATACAGGACTGCTGTCCATGGTACAGTAAGGCAGGAACACATGATACAGGGCCGCTGTCCACGGTACAGTAAGGCAGGAACACATGATACAGGACCACTGTCCATGATACAGTAAGGCAGGAACACATGATACAGGACCACTGTCCATGATACAGTAAGGCAGGAACACATGATACAGGACTGCTGTCCATGATACAGTAAGGCAGGAACACATGATACAGGACTGCTGTCCATGGTACAGTAAGGGAGGAACACATGATAGAGGACCGCTGTCCATGGTACAGTAAGGCAGGAACACATGATACAGGGCTGCTGTCCATGGTACAGTAAGGCAGGAACACATGATACAGGGCCGCTGTCCATGGTACAGTAAGGCAGGAACACATGATACAGGGCTGCTGTCCATGGTACAGTAAGGCAGGAACACATGATACAGGACCGCTGTCCATGGTACAGTAAGGCAGGAACACATGATACAGGACTGCTGTCCATGGTACAGTAAGGCAGGAGCACATGATACAGGACTGCTGTCCATGGTACAGTAAGGCAGGAACACATGATACAGGGCCGCTGTCCATGGTACAGTAAGGCAGGAACACATGATACAGGGTCACTGTCCATGGTAGAGTAAGGTAGGAACACATGATACAGGGCCGCTGTCCATGGTAGAGTAAGGCAGGAACACATGATACAGGGCCGCTGTCCATGGTACAGTAAGGCAGGAACACATGATACAGGGCTGCTGTCCATGGTACAGTAAGGCAGGAACACATGATACAGGGCCGCTGTCCATGGTACAGTAAGGCAGGAACACATGATACAGGGCTGCTGTCCATGGTACAGTAAGGCAGGAACACATGATACAGGGCCGCTGTCCATGGTACAGTAAGGCAGGAACACATGATACAGGGCTGCTGTCCATGGTACAGTAAGGCAGGAACACATGATACATGGCCGCTGTCCATGGTACAGTAAGGCAGGAACACATGATACATGGCCGCTGTCCATGGTACAGTAAGGCAGGAACACATGATACAGGACCGCTGTCCATGGTACAGTAAGGCAGGAACACATGATACAGGGCCGCTGTCCATGGTACAGTAAGGCAGGAACACATGATACAGGGCTGCTGTCCATGGTACTGTAAGGCAGGAACACATGATACAGGGCCGCTGTCCATGGTACAGTAAGGCAGGAACACATGATACAGGACCGCTGTCCATGGTACAGTAAGGCAGGAACACATGATACAGGACCGCTGTCCATGGTACAGTAAGGCAGGAACACATGATACAGGGCTGCTGTCCATGGTACAGTAAGGCAGGAACACATGATACAGGGCCGCTGTCCATGGTACAGTAAGGCAGGAACACATGATACAGGGCCGCTGTCCATGGTACAGTAAGGCAGGAACACATGATACAGGGTCACTGTCCATGGTACAGTAAGGCAGGAACACATGATACAGGGTCTCTGTCCATGGTAGAGTAAGGCAGGAACACATAATACAGGGCCGCTGTCCATGGTACAGTAAGGCAGGAACACATGATACAGGGTCTCTGTCCATGGTAGAGTAAGGCAGGAACACATGATACAGGCCCGCTGCCCATGGTACATTAAGGCAGGAACACATGATACAGGGCCACTGTCCATGGTACAGTAAGGCAGAAACACATGATACAGGGCCGCTGTCCATGGTACTGTAAGATAGAAACACATGGTACAGGGTCACTGTCCATGGTACAGTAAGGCAGGAACACATGATACAGGGTCACTGTCCATGGTACAGTAAGGCAAGAACACATGATACAGGGCCGCTGTCCATGGTACAGTAAGGCAGGAACACATGATACAGGGCCGCTGTCCATGGTACAGTAAGGCAGGAACACATGATACAGGGTCACTGTCCATTGTACAGTAAGGCAGGAACACATGATACAGGGCCGCTGTCCATGGTACGGTAAGGCAGGAACACGTAATACAGGGCCGCTGTCCATGGTACAGTAAGGCAGGAACACATGATACAGGGTCACTGTCCATGGTACAGTAAGGCAGGAACACATGATACAGGGCCGCTGTCCATGGTACAGTGAGACAGGAACACATGATACAGGGCTGCTGTCCATGGTACAGTAAGGCAGGAACACATGATACAGGGCTGCTGTCCATGGTGCAGTAAGGCAGGAACACATGATACAGGGCCGCTGTCCTTGGTACAATAAGGCAGGAACACATGATACAGGACTGCTGTCCATGGTACAGTAAGGCAGGAACACATGATACAGGACCGCTGTCCATGGTGCAGTAAGGCAGGAACACATGATACAGGGTCACTGTCCATGGTACAGTAAGGCAGGAACACATGATACAGGACCACTGTCCATGGTACAGTAAGGCAGGAACACATGATACAGGGCCGCTGTCCATAGTACAGTAAGGCAAGAACACATGATACAGGGCCGCTGTCCATGGTGCAGTAAGGCAGGAACACATGATACAGGGCTGCTGTCCATGGTACAGTAAGGCAGGAACACATGATACAGGGCCGCTGTCCATGGTACAGTAAGGCAGGAACACATGATACAGGGCCGCTGTCCATGGTACAGTAAAGCAGGAACACATTTTACAGAGCCGCTGTCCATGGTATAGTAAGGCAGGAACACATGATACAGGGCCGCTGTCCATGGTACAGTAAGGCAGGAACACATGATACAGGGCCGCTGTCCATGGTACAGTAAGGCAGGAACACATGATACAGGGCCGCTGTCCGTGGTGCAGTAAGGCAGGAACACATGATACAGGGCCGATGTTCGTGGTACAGTAAGGCAGGAACACATGATACAGGGCCGCTGTCCGTGGTACAGTAAGGCAGGAACATATGATACAGGGCCGCTGTCCATGGTACAGTAAGGCAGGAACACATGATACAGGGCCGCTGTCCATGGTACAGTAAGGCAGGAACACATGATACAGGGCCGCTGTCTATGGTACAGTAAGGCAGGAACACATGATACAGGACCACTGTCCATGATACAGTAAGGCAGGAACACATGATACAGGGCCGCTGTCCATGGTACAGTAAGGCAGGAACACATGATAGAGGGCCGCTGTCCATGGTACAGTAAGGCAGGAACACATGTTACAGGGCCGCTGTCTATGGTACAGTAAGGCAGGAACACATGATACAGGACCACTGTCCATGATACAGTAAGGCAGGAACATATGATACAGGGCCGCTGTCCATGGTACAGTAAGGCAGGAACACATGATAGAGGGCCGCTGTCCATGGTACAGTAAGGCAGGAACACATGATACAGGATCACTGTCCATGGTACAGTAAGGCACGAACACATGATACAGGGCCGCTGTCCATGGTACAGTAAGGCAGGAACACATGATACAGGGCCGCTGTCCATGGTACAGTAAGGCAGGAACACATGATACAGGACTGCTGTCCATGGTACAGTAAGGCAGGAACACATGATACAGGGCCGCTGTCCATGGTGCAGTAAGGCAGGAACACATGATACAGGGCCGCTGTACATGGTGCAGTAAGGCAGGAACACATGATACAGGGCCGCTGTACATGGTGCAGTAAGACAGGAACACATGATACAGGGCCGCTGTACATGGTGCAGTAAGGCAGGAAAACATGATAGAGGGCCGCTGTCCATGGTGCAGTAAGGCAGGAACACATGATACAGGACCACTGTCCATGGTACAGTAAGGCAGGAACACATGATACAGGGCCGCTGTCCATGGTACATTGAGGCAGGAACACATGATACAGGACAGCTGTCCATGGTACAGTAAGGCAGGAACACATAATACAGGGTCACTGTCCATGGTAGAGTAAGGCAGGAACACATGATACAGGGCAGCTGTCCATGGTACAGTAAGGCAGGAACACATGATACAGGGCCGCTGTCCATGGTACAGTAAGGCAGGAACACATGATACAGGGTCACTGTCCATGGTACAGTAAGGCAGGAACACATGATACAGGGCCGCTGTCCATGGTGCAGTAAGGCAGGAACACATGATACAGGGCCGCTGTCCATGGTGCAGTAAGACAGGAACACATGATACAGGGCCGCTGTCCATGGTACAGTAAGGCAGGAACACATGATACAGGGCCGCTGTCCATGGTGCAGTAAGGTAGGAACACATGATACAGGGCCGCTGTCCATGGTACAGTAAGACAGGAACACATGATACAGGACCGCTGTCCATGATACAGTAAGGCAGGAACACATGATACAGGACCGCTGTCCATGGTACAGTAAGACAGGAACACATGATACAGGCCCGCTGTCCATGGTACAGTAAGGCAGGAACACATGATAGAGGGCCGCTGTCCATGGTACAGTAAGGCAGGAACACATGATACAGGACCACTGTCCATGATACAGTAAGGCAGGAACATATGATACAGGGCCGCTGTCCATGGTACAGTAAGGCAGGAACACATGATACAGGGCCGCTGTCCATGGTACAGTAAGGCAGGAACACATGATACAGGGCCGCTGTCCATGGTACAGTAGGGCAGGAACACATGATACAGGGCCGCTGTCCATGGTACAGTAAGACAGGAACACATGATACAGGGCTGCTGTCCATGGTACAGTAAGGCAGGAACACATGATACAGGGCCGCTGTCCATGGTACAGTAAGGCAGGAACACATGATACAGGACCGCTGTCCATGGTACAGTAAGGCAGGAACACATGATACAGGACCGCTGTCCATGGTACAGTAAGGCAGGAACACATGATACAGGGTCACTGTCCATGGTAGAGTAAGGCAGGAACACATGATACAGGGCCGCTGTCCATGGTACAGTAAGGCAGGAACACATGATACAGGGCCGCTGTCCATGGTACAGTAAGGCAGGAACACATGATACAGGGTCACTGTCCATGGTACAGTAAGGCAGGAACACATGATACAGGGCCGCTGTCCATGGTACAGTAAGGCAGGAACACATGATACAGGGCCGCTGTCCATGGTACAGTAAGGCAGGAACACATGATACAGGGTCACTGTCCATGGTAGAGTAAGGCAGGAACACATGATACAGGGCCGCTGTCCATGGTACATTAAGGCAGGAACACATGATACAGGGCCTCTGTCCATGGTACAATGAGACAGGAACACATGATACAGGGCCGCTGTACATGGTACAGTGAAGCAGGAACACATTTTACAGAGCCGCTGTCCATGGTACAGTAAGGCAGGAACACATGATACACGACCGGTGTCCATGGTACAGTAAGGCAGGAACACATGATACAGGGCCGCTGTCCATGGTACAGTAAGGCAGGAACACATGATACAGGGCCGCTGTCCGTGGTACAGTAAGGCAGGAACACATGATACAGGGCCGATGTTCATGGTACAGTAAGGCAGGAACACATGATACAGGGCCGCTGTCCATGGTACAGTAAGGCAGGAAATTATGATACAGGGCCGCTGTCCATGGTACAGTAAGGCAGGATCACATGATACAGGGCCGCTGTCCATGGTACAGTAAGGCAGGAACACATGATACAGGGCCGCTGTCCATGGTACAGTAAGGCAGGAACACATAATACAGGGTCACTGTCCATGGTACAGTAAGACAGGAACACATGATACAGGGCTGCTGTTCATGGTACAGTAAGACAGGAACACATGATACAGGACCGCTGTCCATGGTACAGTAAGGCAGGAACACATGATACAGGACCGCTGTCCATGGTACAGTAAGGCAGGAACACATGATACAGGACCGCTGTCCATGGTACAGTAAGGCAGTAACACATGATACAGGACCGCTGTCCATGGTACAGTAAGGCAGGAACACATGATACAGGGCCGCTGTCCATGGTACAGTAAGGCAGGAACACATGATACAGGGCCGCTGTCCATGGTACAGTAAGGCAGGAACACATGATACAGGACCGCTGTCCATGGTACAGTAAGGCAGGAACACATGATACAGGGCCGCTGTCCATGGTACAGTAAGGCAGGAACACATGATACAGGGCCGCTGTCCATGGTACAGTAAGGCAGGAACACATGATAGAGGGCCGCTGTCCATGGTACAGTAATGTAGGAACACATGATACAGGGTCACTGTCCATGGTACAGTAAGGCAGGAACACATGATACAGGGCCGCTGTCCATGGTACAGTAAGGCAGGAACACATGATACAGGGCCGCTGTCCATGGTACAGTAAGGCAGGAACACATGATACAGGGCCGCTGTCCATGGTACAGTAAGGCAGAAACACATGATACAGGGCCGCTGTCCATGGTACAGTAAGGCAGGAACACATGATACAGGGTTACTGTCCATGGTAGAGTAAGATAGGAACACATGATACAGGGCCGCTGTCCATGGTACAGTAAGACAGGAACACATGATACAGGGCCGCTGTCCATGGTACATTAAGGCAGGAACACATGATACAGGGCCGCTGTCCATGGTACAGTAAGGCAGGAACACATTATACAGGGCCGCTGTCCATGGTACTGTAAGATAGAAACACATGGTACAGGGTCACTGTCCATGGTACAGTAAGACAGGAACACATGATACAGGACCGCTGTCCATGGTACAGTAAGGCAGGAACACATGATACAGGACCGCTGTCCATGGTACAGTAATGCAGGAACACATGATACAGGGCCGCTGTCCATGGTGCAGTAAGACAGGAACACATGATACAGGACCGCTGTCCATGGTGCAGTAAGACAGGAACACATGATACAGGGCCGCTGTCCATGGTACAGTAAGACAGGAACACATGATACAGGGCCGCTGTCCATGGTACAGTAATGCAGGAACACATGATACAGGGCCGCTGTCCATGGTACTGTAAGATAGAAACACATGGTACAGGGTCACTGTCCATGGTACAGTAAGACAGGAACACATGATACAGGGCCGATGTCCATGGTACTGTAAGATAGAAACACATGGTACAGGGTCACTGTCCATGGTACAGTAAGACAGGAACACATGATACAGGACCGCTGTCCATGGTACAGTAAGGCAGGAACACATGATACAGGGCCGCTATCCATGGTACAGTAAGGCAGGAACACATGATACAGGACCGCTGTCCATGGTACAGTAATGCAGGAACACATGATACAGGGCCGCTGTCCATGGTGCAGTAAGACAGGAACACATGATACAGGACCGCTGTCCATGGTGCAGTAAGACAGGAACACATGATACAGGGCCGCTGTCCATGGTACAGTAAGGCAGGAACACATGATACAGGGCCGCTGTCCATGGTACAGTAAGGCAGGAACACATGATACAGGGCCGCTGTCCATGGTACAGTAAGGCAGGAACACATGATACAGGGTCACTGTCCATGGTAGAGTAAGGTAGGAACACATGATACAGGGCCGCTGTCCATGGTACAGTAAGACAGGAACACATGATACAGGCCCGCTGTCCATGGTACAGTAAGGCAGGAACACATGATACAGGGCCGCTGTCCATGGTACAGTAAGGCAGGAACACATGATACAGGGCCGCTGTCCATGGTACAGTAAGGCAGGAACACATGATACAGGGCCGCTGTCCATGGTACAGTAAGACAGGAACACATGATACAGGGCTGCTGTCCATGGTACAGTAAGGCAGGAACACATGATACAGGGCCGCTGTCCATGGTACAGTAAGGCAGGAACACATGATACAGGACCGCTGTCCATGGTACAGTAAGGCAGGAACACATGATACAGGACCGCTGTCCATGGTACAGTAAGGCAGGAACACATGATACAGGGCTGCTGTCCATAGTACTGTAAGGCAGGAACACATGATACAGGGCCGCTGTCCATGGTACAGTAAGGCAGGAACACATGATACAGGGTCACTGTCCATGGTAGAGTAAGGCAGGAACAAATGATACAGGGCCGCTGTCCATGGTACAGTAAGGCAGGAACACATGATACAGGGCCGCTGTCCATGGTACAGTAAGGCAGGAACACATGATACAGGGTCACTGTCCATGGTACAGTAAGGCAGGAACACATGATACAGGGTCACTGTCCATGGTAGAGTAAGGCAGGAACACATGATACAGGGCCGCTGTCCATGGTACAATAAGGCAGGAACACATGATACAGGGCCGCTGTCCATGGTACAGTAAGGCAGGAACACATGATACAGGGCCGCTGTCCATGGTACAGTAAGGCAGGAACACATGATACAGGGTCACTGTCCATGTTAGAGTAAGGTAGGAACACATGATACAGGGCCGCTGTCCATGGTACAGTAAGACAGGAACACATTATACAGGCCCGCTGTCCATGGTACATTAAGGCAGGAACACATGATACAGGGCCGCTGTCCATGGTACAATGAGACAGGAACACATGATACAGGGTCACTGTCCATGGTACAGTAAGGCAGGAACACATGATACAGGGCCGCTGTCCATGGTACAGTAAGGTAGGAACACATGATACAGGGCCGATGTTCATGGTACAGTAAGGCAGGAACACATGATACAGGGCCGCTGTCCATGGTACAGTAAGGCAGGAAATTATGATACAGGGCCGCTGTCCATGGTACAGTAAGGCAGGATCACATGATACAGGGCCGCTGTCCATGGTACAGTAAGGCAGGAACACATGATACAGGGCCGCTGTCCATGGTATAGTAAGGCAGGAACACATAATACAGGGTCACTGTCCATGGTACAGTAAGACAGGAACACATGATACAGGGCCGCTGTCCATGGTACAGTAAGGCAGGAACACATGATACAGGGCCGCTGTCCATGGTACAGTAAGGCAGGAACACATGATACAGGACCGCTGTCCATGGTACAGTAAGGCAGGAACACATGATACAGGGCCGCTGTCCATGGTACAGTAAGGCAGGAACACATGATACAGGGCCGCTGTCCATGGTACAGTAAGGCAGGAACACATGATACAGGACCGCTGTCCATGGTACAGTAAGGCAGGAACACATGATACAGGACCGCTGTCCATGGTACAGTAAGGCAGGAACACATGATACAGGGCCGCTGTCCATGGTACAGTAAGGCAGGAACACATGATACAGGGCTGCTTTCCATAGTACTGTTAGGCAGGAACACATGATACAGGGCCGCTGTCCATGGTACAGTAAGGCAGGAACACATGATACAGGGTCACTGTCCATGGTACAGTAAGGCAGGAACACATGATACAGGGTCACTGACCATGGTAGAGTAAAGCAGGAACACATGATACAGGGCCGCTGTCCATGGTACAGTAAGGCAGGAACACATGATACACGGCCGCTGTCCATGGTACAGTAATGCAGGAACACATGATACAGGGCCGCTGTCCATGGTACATTAAGCCAGGAACACATGATACAGGGCCGCTGTCCATGGTACAGTAAGGCAGGAACACATTATACAGGGCCGCTGTCCATGGTACTGTAAGATAGAAACACATGGTACAGGGTCACTGTCCATGGTACAGTAAGACAGGAACACATGATACAGGACCGCTGTCCATGGTACAGTAAGGCAGGAACACATGATACAGGGCCGCTGTCCATGGTACAGTAAGGCAGGAACACATGATACAGGACCGCTGTCCATGGTACAGTAATGCAGGAACACATGATACAGGGCCGCTGTCCATGGTGCAGTAAGACAGGAACACATGATACAGGACCGCTGTCCATGGTGCAGTAAGACAGGAACACATGATACAGGGCCGCTGTCCATGGTACAGTAAGACAGGAACACATGATACAGGGCCGCTGTCCATGGTGCAGTAAGACAGGAACACATGATAGAGAACCGCTGTCCATGGTACAGTAAGGCAGGAACACATGATACAGGGCCGCTGTCCATGGTACAGTGAGGCAGGAACACATGTTACAGTGCAGCTGTCCATGGTACAGTAAGGCAGGAACACATGATAGAGAACCGCTGTCCATGGTACAGTAAGGCAGGAACACATGATACAGGGCCGCTGTCCATGGTACAGTGAGACAGGAACACATGATACATGGCCGCTGTCCATGGTACAGTAAGGCAGGAACACATGATAGAGAACCGCTGTCCATGGTACAGTAAGGCAGGAACACATGATACAGGGCCGCTGTCCATGGTACAGTGAGACAGGAACACATGATACATGGCCGCTGTCCATGGTACAGTGAGACAGGAACACATGATACAGGGCCGCTGTCCATGGTACAGTAAGGCAGGAACACATGATACAGGGCCGCTGTCCATGGTACAGTAAGGCAGTAACACATGATACAGGGCCGCTGTCCATGGTACAGTGAGACAGGAACACATGATACAGGGCCGCTGTCCATGGTACAGTAAGGCAGGAACACATGATACAGGGCCGCTGTCCATGGTACAGTAAGGCAGTAACACATGATACAGGGCCGCTGTCCATGGTACAGTAAGGCAGGAACACATGATACAGGGCCGCTGTCCATGGTACAGTAAGGCAGGAACACATGATACAGGGCAGCTGTCCATGGTACAATAAGGCAGGAACACATGATACAGGGCAGCTGTCCATGGTACAATAAGGCAGGAACACATGATACAGGGCCGCTGTCCATGGTACAGTAAGGCAGGAACACATGATACAGGGCCGCTGTCCATGGTACAGTAAGGCAGGAACACATGATACAGGACCGCTGTCCATGGTACAGTAAGGCAGGAACACATGATACAGGGCCGCTGTCCATGGTACAGTAAGGCAGGAACACATGATACAGGGCTGCTGTCCATAGTACTGTAAGGCAGGAACACATGATACAGGGCCGCTGTCCATGGTACAGTAAGGCAGGAACACATGATACAGGGCCGCTGTCCATGGTACAGTAAGGCAGGAACACATGATACAGGGTCACTGTCCATGGTAGAGTAAGGCAGGAACACATGATGCAGGGCCGCTGTCCATGGTACAGTAAGGCAGGAACACATGATACAGGGCTGCTGTCCATAGTACTGTAAGGCAGGAACACATGATACAGGGCCGCTGTCCATGGTACAGTAAGGCAGGAACACATGATACAGGACCGCTGTCCATGGTACAGTAAGGCAGGAACACATGATACAGGGCCGCTGTCCATGGTACAGTAAGGCAGGAACACATGATACAGGGTCACTGTCCATGGTAGAGTAAGGCAGGAACACATGATGCAGGGCCGCTGTCCATGGTACAGTAAGGCAGGAACACATGATACAGGACCGCTGTCCATGGTACAGTAAGGCAGGAACACATGATACAGGGCTGCTGTCCATAGTACTGTAAGGCAGAAACACATGATACAGGGCCGCTGTCCATGGTACAGTAAGGCAGGAACACATGATACAGGGTCACTGTCCATGGTAGAGTAAGGCAGGAACACATGATGCAGGGCCGCTGTCCATGGTACAGTAAGGCAGGAACACATGATACAGGGCCGCTGTCCATGGTACAGTAAGGCAGGAACACATGATACAGGGTCGCTGTCCATGGTAGAGTAAGGCAGGAACACATGATACAGGGTCGCTGTCCATGGTACAGTAAGGCAGGAACACATGATACAGGGCAGCTGTCCATGGTACAGTAAGACAGGAACACATGATACAGGCCCGCTGCCCATGGTACATTAAGGCAGGAACACATGATACAGGGCCACTGTCCATGGTACAGTAAGGCAGAAACACATGATACAGGGCCGCTGTCCATGGTAGAGTAAGGCAGGAACACATGATACAGGGTCGCTGTCCATGGTACAGTAAGGCAGGAACACATGATACAGGGCAGCTGTCCATGGTACAGTAAGACAGGAACACATGATACAGGCCCGCTGCCCATGGTACATTAAGGCAGGAACACATGATACAGGGCCACTGTCCATGGTACAGTAAGGCAGAAACACATGATACAGGGCCGCTGTCCATGGTACAGTAAGGCAGGAACACATGATACAGGGTCACTGTCCATGGTACAGTAAGGCAGGAACACATGATACAGGGCCGCTGTCCATGGTACGGTAAGGCAGGAACACGTAATACAGGGCCGCTGTCCATGGTACAGTAAGGCAGGAACACATGATTCAGGGTCACTGTCCATGGTACAGTAAGGCAGGAACACATGATACAGGGCCGCTGTCCATGGTACAGTGAGACAGGAACACATGATACAGGGCTGCTGTCCATGGTACAGTAAGGCAGGAACACATGATACAGGACCACTGTCCATGATACAGTAAGGCAGAAACACATGATACAGGGCCGCTGTCCATAGTACAGTAAGGCAAGAACACATGATACAGGGCCGCTGTCCATGGTACAGTAAGGCAGGAACACGATACAGGGCCGCTGTTCATGGTACAGTAAGGCAGGAACACATGATACAGGGCCGCTGTCCATGGTACAGTAAGGCAGGAACACATGATACAGGGCCACTGTCCATGGTACAGTAAGGCAGGAACACATGATACAGGGACGCTGTCCATGGTACAGTAAGGCAGGAACACATGATACAGGGCCGCTGTACATGGTACAGTAAGGCAGGAACACATGATACAGGGCCGCTGTCCATGGTACAGTAAGGCAGGAACACATGATACAGGACTGCTGTCCATGGTACAGTAAGGCAGGAACACATGATACAGGGCCGCTGTCCATGGTGCAGTAAGGCAGGAACACATGATACAGGGCCGCTGTCCATGGTACAGTAAGGCAGGAACACATGATACAGGGCCGCTGTCCATGGTACAGTAAGGCAGGAACACATGATACAGGGCCGCTGTACATGGTGCAGTAAGACAGGAACACATGATACAGGGCCGCTGTACATGGTGCAGTAAGGCAGGAACACATGATAGAGGGCCGCTGTCCATGGTACAGTAAGGCAGGAACACATGATACAGGACTGCTGTCCATGGTACAGTAAGGCAGGAACACATAATACAGGGTCACTGTCCATGGTAGAGTAAGGCAGGAACACATGATACAGGGCAGCTGTCCATGGTACAGTAAGGCAGGAACACATGATACAGGGCCGCTGTCCATGGTACAGTAAGGCAGGAACACATGATACAGGGTCGCTGTCCATGGTACAGTAAGACAGGAACACATGATACAGGGCTGCTGTCCATGGTACAGTAAGGCAGGAACACATGATACAGGGCCGCTGTCCATGGTACAGTAAGGCAGGAACACATGATACAGGACCGCTGTCCATGGTACAGTAAGGCAGGAACACATGATACAGGACCGCTGTCCATGGTACAGTAAGGCAGGAACACATGATACAGGGCCGCTGTCAATGGTACAATGAGACAGGAACACATGATAGAGGGCCGCTGTCCATGGTATAGTAAGGCAGGAACACATGATACAGGACCGCTGTCCATGGTACAGTAAGGCAGGAACACATGATACAGGGCCGCTGTCCATGGTACAGTAAGGCAGGAACACATGATACAGGGCCGCTGTCCGTGGTGCAGTAAGGCAGGAACACATGATACAGGGCCGATGTTCATGGTACAGTAAGGCAGGAACACATGATACAGGGCCGCTGTCCATGGTACAGTAAGGCAGGAACATATGATACAGGGCCGCTGTCCATGGTACAGTAAGGCAGGATCACATGATACAGGGCCGCTGTCCATGGTACAGTAAGGCAGGAACACATAATACAGGGCCGCTGTCCATGGTACAGTAAGGCAGGAACACATGATACAGGGCCGCTGTCCATGGTACAGTAAGACAGGAACACATGATACAGGGCCGCTGTCCATGGTACAGTAAGGCAGGAACACATGATACAGGGCCGCTGTCCATGGTACAGTAAGGCAGGAACACATGATACAGGAATGCTGTCCATGGTACAGTAAGGCAGGAACACATGATACAGGGCCACTGTCCATGGTACAGTAAGGCAGGAACACATGATACAGGGCTGCTGTCCATAGTACTGTTAGGCAGGAACACATGATACAGGGCCGCTGTCCATGGTACAGTAAGGCAGGAACACATGATACAGGGTCACTGTCCATGGTACAGTAAGGCAGGAACACATGATATAGGGCCGCTGTCCATGGTACAGTAAGGCAGGAACACATGATACAGGGCCGCTGTCCATGGTAGAGTAAAGCAGGAACACATGATACAGGGCCGCTGTCCATGGTACAGTAATGTAGGAACACATGATACAGGGCCGCTATCCATGGTACAGTAAGGCAGGAACACATGATACAGGGCCGCTGTCCATGGTAGAGTAAAGCAGGAACACATGATACAGGGCCGCTGTCCATGGTACAGTAAGGCAGGAACACATGATACAGGGCCGCTGTCCATGGTACAGTAAGGCAGAAACACATGATACAGGGCCGCTGTCCATGGTACAGTAAGGCAGAAACACATGATACAGGGCCGCTGTACATGGTACAGTAAGGCAGGAACACATGATACAGGGTTACTGTCCATGGTAGAGTAAGGTAGGAACACATGATACAGGGCCGCTGTCCATGGTACAGTAAGACAGGAACACATGATACAGGCCCGCTGTCCATGGTACATTAAGGCAGGAACACATGATACAGGGCCGCTGTCCATGGTACAGTAAGGCAGGAACACATTATACAGGGCCGCTGTCCATGGTACTGTAAGATAGAAACACATGGTACAGGGTCACTGTCCATGGTACAGTAAGGCAGGAACACATGATACAGGGCCGCTGTCCATGGTACAGTAAGGCAGAAACACATGATACAGGGCCGCTGTCCATTTTACAGTAAGGCAGGAACACATGATACAGGGCCGCTGTCCATGGTACAGTAAGGCAGAAACACATGATACAGGGCCGCTGTCCATGGTACAGTAAGACAGGAACACATGATACAGGACCGCTGTCCATGGTACAGTAAGGCAGGAACACATGATACAGGGCCGCTGTCCATGGTACAGTAAGGCGGGAACACATGATACAGGACCGCTGTCCATGGTACAGTAATGCAGGAACACATGATACAGGACCGCTGTCCATGGTACAGTGAGACAGGAACACATGATACAGGGCCGCTGTCCATGGTGCAGTAAGACAGGAACACATGATACAGGGCCGCTGTCCATGGTACAGTAAGGCAGGAACACATGATACATGACCGCTGTCCATGGTACAGTAAGACAGGAACACATTATACAGGACCGCTGTCCATGGTGCAGTAAGACAGGAACACATGATACAGGGCCGCTGTCCATGGTACAGTAAGGCAGGAACACATGATACAGGACCACTGTCCATGGTACTGTAAGGCAGGAACACATAATACAGGGCCGCTGTCCATGGTGAAGTAAGGCAGGAACACATGATACAGGGCCGCTGTCCATGGTACAGTGAGGCAGGAACACATGATACAGTGCAGCTGTCCATGGTACAGTAAGGCAGGAACACATGATACAGGGCCGCTGTCCATGGTACAGTAAGGCAGGAACACATGATACAGGGCCACTGTCCATGGTACAGTAAGGCAGGAACACATGATACAGGGCAGCTGTCCATGGTACAATAAGGCAGGAACACATGATACAGGGCCGCTGTCCATGGTACAGTAAGGCAGGAACACATGATACAGGGCCGCTGTCCATGGTACAGTAAGGCAGGAACACATGATAGAGAACCGCTGTCCATGGTACAGTAAGGCAGGAACACATGATACAGGGCCGCTGTCCATGGTACAGTGAGACAGGAACACATGATACATGGCCGCTGTCCATGGTACAGTGAGACAGGAACACATGATACAGGGCCGCTGTCCATGGTACAGTAAGGCAGGAACACATGATACAGGACCGCTGTCCATGGTACAGTAAGGCAGGAACACATGATTCAATACCGCTTTCCATGGTACAGTAAGGCAGGAACACATGATACAGGGCCGCTGTCCATGGTACAGTGAGACAGGAACACATGATACAGGGCCGCTGTCCATGGTACAGTAAGGCAGGAACACATGATACAGGGCCGCTGTCCATGGTACAGTAAGGCAGTAACACATGATACAGGGCCGCTGTCCATGGTACAGTAAGGCAGGAACACATGATACAGGGCCGCTGTCCATGGTACAGTAAGGCAGGAACACATGATACAGGGCAGCTGTCCATGGTACAATAAGGCAGGAACACATGATACAGGGCCGCTGTCCATGGTACAGTAAGGCAGGAACACATGATACAGGGCCGCTGTCCATGGTACAGTAAGGCAGGAACACATGATACAGGGCAGCTGTCCATGGTACAGTAAGGCAGGAACACATGATACAGGGCCGCTGTCCATGGTACAGTAAGACAGGAACACATGATACAGGGCCGCTGTCCATGGTGCAGTAAGACAGGAACACATGATACAGGGCCGCTGTCCATGGTACTGTAAGACAGGAACACATAATACAGGGCCGCTGTACATGGTGCAGTAAGGCAGGAACACATGATACAGGACCGCTGTCCATGGTACAGTAAGGCAGGAACACATGATAGAGGGCCGCTGTCCATGGTACAGTAAGGCAGGAACACATGATACAGGACTGCTGTCCATGGTACAGTAAGGCAGGAACACATAATACAGGGTCACTGTCCATGGTAGAGTAAGGCAGGAACACATGATACAGGGCAGCTGTCCATGGTACAGTAAGGCAGGAACACATGATACAGGGCCGATGTCCATGGTACAGTAAGGCAGGAACACATGATACAGGGTCACTGTCCATGGTAGAGTAAGGTAGGAACACATGATACAGGGCCGCTGTCCATGGTACAGTAAGACAGGAACACATGATACAGGCCCGCTGTCCATGGTAGAGTAAGGTAGGAACACATGATACAGGGCCGCTGTCCATGGTACAGTAAGACAGGAACACATGATACAGGCCCGCTGTCCATGGTACAGTAAGGCAGGAACACATGATACTGGGCCACTGTCCATGGTACAGTAAGGCAGGAACACATGATACAGGGCCGCTGTCCATGGTACAGTAAGGCAGGAACACATGATACAGGGCCGCTGTCCATGGTACAGTAAGGTAGGAACACATGATACAGGGCCGCTGTCCATGGTACAGTAAGGCAGGAACACATGATACAGGACCGCTGTCCATGGTACAGTAAGGCAGGAACACATGATACAGGACCGCTGTCCATGGTACAGTAAGGCAGGAACACATGATACAGGACCACTGTCCATGATACAGTAAGGCAGGAACATATGATACAGGGCCGCTGTCCATGGTACAGTAAGGCAGGAACACATGATACAGGGCCGCTGTCCATGGTACAGTAAGGCAGGAACACATGATACAGGGCCGCTGTCCATGGTACAGTAAGACAGGAACACATGATACAGGGCTGCTGTCCATGGTACAGTAAGGCAGGAACACATGATACAGGGCCGCTGTCCATGGTACAGTAAGGTAGGAACACATGATACAGGGCCGCTGTCCATGGTACAGTAAGGCAGGAACACATGATACAGGGCCGCTGTCCATGGTACAGTAAGGCAGGAACACATGATACAGGGCCGCTGTCCATGGTACAGTAAGGCAGGAACACATGATACAGGACCGCTGTCCATGGTACAGTAAGGCAGGAACACATGATACAGGACCGCTGTCCATGGTACAGTAAGGCAGGAACACATGATACAGGGCCGCTGTCCATGGTACAGTAAGGCAGGAACAAATGATACAGGGCCGCTGTCCATGGTACAGTAAGGCAGGAACACATGATACAGGGCTGCTGTCCATGGTACAGTAAGGCAGGAACACATGATACAGGGTCGCTGTCCATGGTACAGTAAGGCAGGAACACATGATACAGGGTCACTGTCCATGGTAGAGTAAGGCAGGAACACATGATACAGGGCCGCTGTCCATGGTACAGTAAGACAGGAACACATGATACAGGGCCGCTGTCCATGGTAGAGTAAGGCAGGAACACATGATACAGGGCCGCTGTCCATGGTACAGTAAGGCAGGAACAAATGATACAGGGCCGCTGTCCATGGTACAGTAAGGCAGGAACACATGATACAGGGCCGCTGTCCATGGTACAGTAAGGCAGGAACACATGATACAGGGTCACTGTCCATGGTACAGTAAGGCAGGAACACATGATACAGGGTCACTGTCCATGGTAGAGTAAGGCAGGAACACATGATACAGGGCCGCTGTCCATGGTACAGTAAGGCAGGAACACATGATACAGGGTCACTGTCCATGGTAGAGTAAGGCAGGAACACATGATACAGGGCCGCTGTCCATGGTACAGTAAGGCAGGAACACATGATACAGGGTCACTGTCCATGTTAGAGTAAGATAGGAACACATGATACAGGGCCGCTGTCCATGGTACAGTAAGACAGGAACACATGATAGAGGGCCGCTGTCCATGGTACAGTAAGGTAGGAACACATGATACAGGGCCGCTGTCCATGGTACAGTAAGTTAGGAACACATGATAGAGGGCCGCTGTCCATGGTACAGTAAGGTAGGAACACATGATACAGGGCCGCTGTCCATGGTACAATAAGGCAGGAACACATGATACAGGGCCGCTGTCCATGGTACAGTAAGGCAGGAACACATGATACAGGGCCGCTGTCCATGGTACAGTAAGGCAGGAACACATGATACAGGGCCGCTGTCCATGGTACAGTAAGGCAGGAACACATGATACAGGGTCACTGTCCATGGTACAGTAAGGCAGGAACACATGATACAGGGTCACTGTCCATGGTACAGTAAGGCAGGAACACATGATCCAGGGCCGCTGTCCATGTTACAGTAAGACAGGAACACATGATACAGGCCCGCTGTCCATGGTACATTAAGGCAGGAACACATGATACAGGGCCGCTGTCCATGGTACAATGAGACAGGAACACATGATACAGGGCCGCTGTACATGGTACAGTGAAGCAGGAACACATTTTACAGAGCCGCTGTCCATGGTATAGTAAGGCAGGAACACATGATACAGGACCGCTGTCCATGGTACAGTAAGGCAGGAACACATGATACAGGGCCGCTGTCCATGGTACAGTAAGGCAGGAACACATGATACAGGGCTGCTGTCCATAGTACTGTAAGGCAGGAACACATGATACAGGGCCGCTGTCCATGGTACAGTAAGGCAGGAACACATGATACAGGGTCACTGTCCATGGTACAGTAAGGCAGGAACACATGATACAGGGTCACTGTCCATGGTAGAGTAAGGCAGGACCACATGATGCAGGGCCGCTGTCCATGGTACAGTAAGGCAGGAACACATGATACAGGGTCGCTGTCCATGGTAGAGTAAGGCAGGAACACATGATACAGGGCCGCTGTCCATGGTACAGTAAGGCAGGAACACATGATACAGGGCCGCTGTCCATGTTACAGTAAGGCAAGAACACATGATACAGGGTCACTGTCCATGGTAGAGTAAGGTAGGAACACATGATACAGGGCCGCTGTCCATGGTACAGTAAGACAGGAACACATGATACAGGCCCGCTACCAATGGTACATTAAGGCAGGAACACATGATACAGGGCCACTGTCCATGGTACAGTAAGGCAGGAACACATGATACAGGGCCGCTGTCCATGTTACAGTAAGGCAAGAACACATGATACAGGGTCACTGTCCATGGTAGAGTAAGGTAGGAACACATGATACAGGGCCGCTGTCCATGGTACAGTAAGACAGGAACACATGATACAGGCCCGCTACCAATGGTACATTAAGGCAGGAACACATGATACAGGGCCACTGTCCATGGTACAGTAAGGCAGGAACACATGATACAGGGCCGCTGTCCATGGTACAGTAAGGCAGGAACACATGATACAGGGTCACTGTCCATGGTACAGTAAGGCAGGAACACATGATACAGGGCCGCTGTCCATGGTACAGTAAGGCAGGAACACATGATACAGGGCCGCTGTCCATGGTACAGTAAGGCAGGAACACATGATACAGGGCCGCTGTCCATGGTACAGTAAGGCAGGAACACATGATACAGGGCCGCTGTCCATGGTACAGTAAGGCAGGAACACATGATACAGGCCGCTGTCCATGGTGCAGTAAGACAGGAACACATGACACAGGGCCGCTGACCATGGTACAGTAAGACAGGAACACATGATACAGGCCCGCTACCAATGGTACATTAAGGCAGGAACACATGATACAGGGCCACTGTCCATGGTACAGTAAGGCAGGAACACATGATACAGGGTCACTGTCCATGGTACAGTAAGGCAGGAACACATGATACAGGGCCGCTATCCATGGTACAGTAAGGCAGGAACACATGATACAGGGCCGCTGTCCATGGTACAGTAAGGCAGGAACACATGATACAGGGCCGCTGTCCATGGTACAGTAAGGCAGGAACACGTAATACAGGGCCGCTGTCCATGGTACAGTAAGGCAGGAACACATGATACAGGGCCGCTGTCCATGGTACAGTAAGGCAGGAACACATGATACAGGGCCGCTGTCCATGGTACAGTAAGGCAGGAACACATGATACAGGGCCGCTGTCCATGGTACAGTAAGGCAGGAACACGTAATACAGGGCCGCTGTCCATGGTACAGTAAGGCAGGAACACATGATACAGGGTCACTGTCCATGGTACAGTAAGGCAGGAACACATGATACAGGGCTGCTGTCCATGGTAGAGTAAGGCAGGAACACATGATACAGGGCTGCTGTCCATGGTACAGTAAGGCAGGAACACATGATACAGGGCCGCTGTCCTTGGTACAGTAAGGCAGGAACACATGATACAGGACCACTGTCCATGATACAGTAAGGCAGGAACACATGATACAGGGCCGCTGTCCATGGTACAGTAAGGCAGGAACACATGATACAGGACCACTGTCCATGATACAGTAAGGCAGGAACACATGATACAGGGCCGCTGTCCATGGTACAGTAAGGCAGGAACACATGATACAGGGCCGCTGTCCATGGTACAGTAAGGCAGGAACACATGATACAGAACCACTGTCCATGATACAGTAAGGCAGGAACACATGATACAGGGCCGCTGTCCATGGTACAGTAAGGCAAGAACACATGATACAGGGCCGCTGTCCATGGTACAGTAAGGCAGGAACACATGATACAGGGCCGCTGTCCATGGTGCAGTAAGGCAGGAACACATGATACAGGACCGCTGTCCATGGAGCAGTAAGGCAGGAACACATGATACAGGGCTGCTGTCCATGGTACAGTAAGGCAGGAACACATGATACAGAGCCGCTGTCCATGGTACAGTAAGACAGGAACACATGATACAGGACCGCTGTCCATGGTACAGTAAGGCAGGAACATATGATGCAGGGCCGCTGTCCATGGTACAGTAAGGCAGGAACACATGATACAGGACTGCTGTCCATGGTACAGTAAGGCAGGAACACATGATACAGGACCACTGTCCATGATACAGTAAGGCAGGAACACATGATACAGGACCACTGTCCATGATACAGTAAGGCAGGAACACATGATACTAGACTGCTGTCCATGGTACAGTAAGGGAGGAACACATGATAGAGGACCGCTGTCCATGGTACAGTAAGGCAGGAACACATGATACAGGGCTGCTGTCCATGGTACAGTAAGGCAGGAACACATGATACAGGGCCGCTGTCCATGGTACAGTAAGGCAGGAACACATGATACAGGGCTGCTGTCCATGGTACAGTAAGGCAGGAACACATGATACAGGACCGCTGTCCATGGTACAGTAAGGCAGGAACACATGATACAGGACTGCTGTCCATGGTACAGTAAGGCAGGAACACATGATACAGGACTGCTGTCCATGGTACAGTAAGGCAGGAACACATGATACAGGGCCGCTGTCCACGGTACAGTAAGGCAGGAACACATGATACAGGACCACTGTCCATGATACAGTAAGGCAGGAACACATGATACAGGACCACTGTCCATGATACAGTAAGGCAGGAACACATGATACAGGACTGCTGTCCATGATACAGTAAGGCAGGAACACATGATACAGGACTGCTGTCCATGGTACAGTAAGGGAGGAACACATGATAGAGGACCGCTGTCCATGGTACAGTAAGGCAGGAACACATGATACAGGGCTGCTGTCCATGGTACAGTAAGGCAGGAACACATGATACAGGGCCGCTGTCCATGGTACAGTAAGGCAGGAACACATGATACAGGGCTGCTGTCCATGGTACAGTAAGGCAGGAACACATGATACAGGACCGCTGTCCATGGTACAGTAAGGCAGGAACACATGATACAGGACTGCTGTCCATGGTACAGTAAGGCAGGAGCACATGATACAGGACTGCTGTCCATGGTACAGTAAGGCAGGAACACATGATACAGGGCCGCTGTCCATGGTACAGTAAGGCAGGAACACATGATACAGGGTCACTGTCCATGGTAGAGTAAGGTAGGAACACATGATACAGGGCCGCTGTCCATGGTAGAGTAAGGCAGGAACACATGATACAGGGCCGCTGTCCATGGTACAGTAAGGCAGGAACACATGATACAGGGCTGCTGTCCATGGTACAGTAAGGCAGGAACACATGATACAGGGCCGCTGTCCATGGTACAGTAAGGCAGGAACACATGATACAGGGCTGCTGTCCATGGTACAGTAAGGCAGGAACACATGATACAGGGCCGCTGTCCATGGTACAGTAAGGCAGGAACACATGATACAGGGCTGCTGTCCATGGTACAGTAAGGCAGGAACACATGATACATGGCCGCTGTCCATGGTACAGTAAGGCAGGAACACATGATACAGGACCGCTGTCCATGGTACAGTAAGGCAGGAACACATGATACAGGGCCGCTGTCCATGGTACAGTAAGGCAGGAACACATGATACAGGGCTGCTGTCCATGGTACTGTAAGGCAGGAACACATGATACAGGGCCGCTGTCCATGGTACAGTAAGGCAGGAACACATGATACAGGACCGCTGTCCATGGTACAGTAAGGCAGGAACACATGATACAGGACCGCTGTCCATGGTACAGTAAGGCAGGAACACATGATACAGGGCTGCTGTCCATGGTACAGTAAGGCAGGAACACATGATACAGGGCCGCTGTCCATGGTACAGTAAGGCAGGAACACATGATACAGGGCCGCTGTCCATGGTACAGTAAGGCAGGAACACATGATACAGGGTCACTGTCCATGGTACAGTAAGGCAGGAACACATGATACAGGGTCTCTGTCCATGGTAGAGTAAGGCAGGAACACATAATACAGGGCCGCTGTCCATGGTACAGTAAGGCAGGAACACATGATACAGGGCCGCTGTCCATGGTACAGTAAGGCAGGAACACATGATACAGGGCCGCTGTCCATGGTAGAGTAAGGTAGGAACACATGATACAGGGCCGCTGTCCATGGTACAGTAAGACAGGAACACATGATACAGGGCCGATGTCCATGGTACAGTAAGGCAGGAACACATGATACAGGCCCGCTGCCCATGGTACATTAAGGCAGGAACACATGATACAGGGCCACTGTCCATGGTACAGTAAGGCAGAAACACATGATACAGGGCCGCTGTCCATGGTACTGTAAGATAGAAACACATGGTACAGGGTCACTGTCCATGGTACAGTAAGGCAGGAACACATGATACAGGGTCACTGTCCATGGTACAGTAAGGCAAGAACACATGATACAGGGCCGCTGTCCATGGTACAGTAAGGCAGGAACACATGATACAGGGCCGCTGTCCATGGTACAGTAAGGCAGGAACACATGATACAGGGTCACTGTCCATTGTACAGTAAGGCAGGAACACATGATACAGGGCCGCTGTCCATGGTACGGTAAGGCAGGAACACGTAATACAGGGCCGCTGTCCATGGTACAGTAAGGCAGGAACACATGATACAGGGTCACTGTCCATGGTACAGTAAGGCAGGAACACATGATACAGGGCCGCTGTCCATGGTACAGTGAGACAGGAACACATGATACAGGGCTGCTGTCCATGGTACAGTAAGGCAGGAACACATGATACAGGGCTGCTGTCCATGGTGCAGTAAGGCAGGAACACATGATACAGGGCCGCTGTCCTTGGTACAATAAGGCAGGAACACATGATACAGGACTGCTGTCCATGGTACAGTAAGGCAGGAACACATGATACAGGACCGCTGTCCATGGTGCAGTAAGGCAGGAACACATGATACAGGGTCACTGTCCATGGTACAGTAAGGCAGGAACACATGATACAGGACCACTGTCCATGGTACAGTAAGGCAGGAACACATGATACAGGGCCGCTGTCCATAGTACAGTAAGGCAAGAACACATGATACAGGGCCGCTGTCCATGGTGCAGTAAGGCAGGAACACATGATACAGGGCTGCTGTCCATGGTACAGTAAGGCAGGAACACATGATACAGGGCCGCTGTCCATGGTACAGTAAGGCAGGAACACATGATACAGGGCCGCTGTCCATGGTACAGTAAAGCAGGAACACATTTTACAGAGCCGCTGTCCATGGTATAGTAAGGCAGGAACACATGATACAGGGCCGCTGTCCATGGTACAGTAAGGCAGGAACACATGATACAGGGCCGCTGTCCATGGTACAGTAAGGCAGGAACACATGATACAGGGCCGCTGTCCGTGGTGCAGTAAGGCAGGAACACATGATACAGGGCCGATGTTCGTGGTACAGTAAGGCAGGAACACATGATACAGGGCCGCTGTCCGTGGTACAGTAAGGCAGGAACATATGATACAGGGCCGCTGTCCATGGTACAGTAAGGCAGGAACACATGATACAGGGCCGCTGTCCATGGTACAGTAAGGCAGGAACACATGATACAGGGCCGCTGTCTATGGTACAGTAAGGCAGGAACACATGATACAGGACCACTGTCCATGATACAGTAAGGCAGGAACACATGATACAGGGCCGCTGTCCATGGTACAGTAAGGCAGGAACACATGATAGAGGGCCGCTGTCCATGGTACAGTAAGGCAGGAACACATGTTACAGGGCCGCTGTCTATGGTACAGTAAGGCAGGAACACATGATACAGGACCACTGTCCATGATACAGTAAGGCAGGAACATATGATACAGGGCCGCTGTCCATGGTACAGTAAGGCAGGAACACATGATAGAGGGCCGCTGTCCATGGTACAGTAAGGCAGGAACACATGATACAGGATCACTGTCCATGGTACAGTAAGGCACGAACACATGATACAGGGCCGCTGTCCATGGTACAGTAAGGCAGGAACACATGATACAGGGCCGCTGTCCATGGTACAGTAAGGCAGGAACACATGATACAGGACTGCTGTCCATGGTACAGTAAGGCAGGAACACATGATACAGGGCCGCTGTCCATGGTGCAGTAAGGCAGGAACACATGATACAGGGCCGCTGTACATGGTGCAGTAAGGCAGGAACACATGATACAGGGCCGCTGTACATGGTGCAGTAAGACAGGAACACATGATACAGGGCCGCTGTACATGGTGCAGTAAGGCAGGAAAACATGATAGAGGGCCGCTGTCCATGGTGCAGTAAGGCAGGAACACATGATACAGGACCACTGTCCATGGTACAGTAAGGCAGGAACACATGATACAGGGCCGCTGTCCATGGTACATTGAGGCAGGAACACATGATACAGGACAGCTGTCCATGGTACAGTAAGGCAGGAACACATAATACAGGGTCACTGTCCATGGTAGAGTAAGGCAGGAACACATGATACAGGGCAGCTGTCCATGGTACAGTAAGGCAGGAACACATGATACAGGGCCGCTGTCCATGGTACAGTAAGGCAGGAACACATGATACAGGGTCACTGTCCATGGTACAGTAAGGCAGGAACACATGATACAGGGCCGCTGTCCATGGTGCAGTAAGGCAGGAACACATGATACAGGGCCGCTGTCCATGGTGCAGTAAGACAGGAACACATGATACAGGGCCGCTGTCCATGGTACAGTAAGGCAGGAACACATGATACAGGGCCGCTGTCCATGGTGCAGTAAGGTAGGAACACATGATACAGGGCCGCTGTCCATGGTACAGTAAGACAGGAACACATGATACAGGACCGCTGTCCATGATACAGTAAGGCAGGAACACATGATACAGGACCGCTGTCCATGGTACAGTAAGACAGGAACACATGATACAGGCCCGCTGTCCATGGTACAGTAAGGCAGGAACACATGATAGAGGGCCGCTGTCCATGGTACAGTAAGGCAGGAACACATGATACAGGACCACTGTCCATGATACAGTAAGGCAGGAACATATGATACAGGGCCGCTGTCCATGGTACAGTAAGGCAGGAACACATGATACAGGGCCGCTGTCCATGGTACAGTAAGGCAGGAACACATGATACAGGGCCGCTGTCCATGGTACAGTAGGGCAGGAACACATGATACAGGGCCGCTGTCCATGGTACAGTAAGACAGGAACACATGATACAGGGCTGCTGTCCATGGTACAGTAAGGCAGGAACACATGATACAGGGCCGCTGTCCATGGTACAGTAAGGCAGGAACACATGATACAGGACCGCTGTCCATGGTACAGTAAGGCAGGAACACATGATACAGGACCGCTGTCCATGGTACAGTAAGGCAGGAACACATGATACAGGGTCACTGTCCATGGTAGAGTAAGGCAGGAACACATGATACAGGGCCGCTGTCCATGGTACAGTAAGGCAGGAACACATGATACAGGGCCGCTGTCCATGGTACAGTAAGGCAGGAACACATGATACAGGGTCACTGTCCATGGTACAGTAAGGCAGGAACACATGATACAGGGCCGCTGTCCATGGTACAGTAAGGCAGGAACACATGATACAGGGCCGCTGTCCATGGTACAGTAAGGCAGGAACACATGATACAGGGTCACTGTCCATGGTAGAGTAAGGCAGGAACACATGATACAGGGCCGCTGTCCATGGTACATTAAGGCAGGAACACATGATACAGGGCCTCTGTCCATGGTACAATGAGACAGGAACACATGATACAGGGCCGCTGTACATGGTACAGTGAAGCAGGAACACATTTTACAGAGCCGCTGTCCATGGTACAGCAAGGCAGGAACACATGATACACGACCGGTGTCCATGGTACAGTAAGGCAGGAACACATGATACAGGGCCGCTGTCCATGGTACAGTAAGGCAGGAACACATGATACAGGGCCGCTGTCCGTGGTACAGTAAGGCAGGAACACATGATACAGGGCCGATGTTCATGGTACAGTAAGGCAGGAACACATGATACAGGGCCGCTGTCCATGGTACAGTAAGGCAGGAAATTATGATACAGGGCCGCTGTCCATGGTACAGTAAGGCAGGATCACATGATACAGGGCCGCTGTCCATGGTACAGTAAGGCAGGAACACATGATACAGGGCCGCTGTCCATGGTACAGTAAGGCAGGAACACATAATACAGGGTCACTGTCCATGGTACAGTAAGACAGGAACACATGATACAGGGCTGCTGTTCATGGTACAGTAAGACAGGAACACATGATACAGGACCGCTGTCCATGGTACAGTAAGGCAGGAACACATGATACAGGACCGCTGTCCATGGTACAGTAAGGCAGGAACACATGATACAGGACCGCTGTCCATGGTACAGTAAGGCAGTAACACATGATACAGGACCGCTGTCCATGGTACAGTAAGGCAGGAACACATGATACAGGGCCGCTGTCCATGGTACAGTAAGGCAGGAACACATGATACAGGGCCGCTGTCCATGGTACAGTAAGGCAGGAACACATGATACAGGACCGCTGTCCATGGTACAGTAAGGCAGGAACACATGATACAGGGCCGCTGTCCATGGTACAGTAAGGCAGGAACACATGATACAGGGCCGCTGTCCATGGTACAGTAAGGCAGGAACACATGATACAGGGCCGATGTCCATGGTACAGTAAGGCAGGAACACATGATACAGGGCCGCTGTCCATGGTACAGTAATGTAGGAACACATGATACAGGGTCACTGTCCATGGTACAGTAAGGCAGGAACACATGATACAGGGCCGCTGTCCATGGTACAGTAAGGCAGGAACACATGATACAGGGCCGCTGTCCATGGTACAGTAAGGCAGGAACACATGATACAGGGCCGCTGTCCATGGTACAGTAAGGCAGAAACACATGATACAGGGCCGCTGTCCATGGTACAGTAAGGCAGGAACACATGATACAGGGTTACTGTCCATGGTAGAGTAAGATAGGAACACATGATACAGGGCCGCTGTCCATGGTACAGTAAGACAGGAACACATGATACAGGGCCGCTGTCCATGGTACATTAAGGCAGGAACACATGATACAGGGCCGCTGTCCATGGTACAGTAAGGCAGGAACACATTATACAGGGCCGCTGTCCATGGTACTGTAAGATAGAAACACATGGTACAGGGTCACTGTCCATGGTACAGTAAGACAGGAACACATGATACAGGACCGCTGTCCATGGTACAGTAAGGCAGGAACACATGATACAGGACCGCTGTCCATGGTACAGTAATGCAGGAACACATGATACAGGGCCGCTGTCCATGGTGCAGTAAGACAGGAACACATGATACAGGACCGCTGTCCATGGTGCAGTAAGACAGGAACACATGATACAGGGCCGCTGTCCATGGTACAGTAAGACAGGAACACATGATACAGGGCCGCTGTCCATGGTACGGTAATGCAGGAACACATGATACAGGGCCGCTGTCCATGGTACTGTAAGATAGAAACACATGGTACAGGGTCACTGTCCATGGTACAGTAAGACAGGAACACATGATACAGGGCCGATGTCCATGGTACTGTAAGATAGAAACACATGGTACAGGGTCACTGTCCATGGTACAGTAAGACAGGAACACATGATACAGGACCGCTGTCCATGGTACAGTAAGGCAGGAACACATGATACAGGGCCGCTATCCATGGTACAGTAAGGCAGGAACACATGATACAGGACCGCTGTCCATGGTACAGTAATGCAGGAACACATGATACAGGGCCGCTGTCCATGGTGCAGTAAGACAGGAACACATGATACAGGACCGCTGTCCATGGTGCAGTAAGACAGGAACACATGATACAGGGCCGCTGTCCATGGTACAGTAAGGCAGGAACACATGATACAGGGCCGCTGTCCATGGTACAGTAAGGCAGGAACACATGATACAGGGCCGCTGTCCATGGTACAGTAAGGCAGGAACACATGATACAGGGCCGCTGTCCATGGTACAGTAAGACAGGAACACATGATACAGGGCTGCTGTCCATGGTACAGTAAGGCAGGAACACATGATACAGGGCCGCTGTCCATGGTACAGTAAGGCAGGAACACATGATACAGGACCGCTGTCCATGGTACAGTAAGGCAGGAACACATGATACAGGACCGCTGTCCATGGTACAGTAAGGCAGGAACACATGATACAGGGCTGCTGTCCATAGTACTGTAAGGCAGGAACACATGATACAGGGCCGCTGTCCATGGTACAGTAAGGCAGGAACACATGATACAGGGTCACTGTCCATGGTAGAGTAAGGCAGGAACAAATGATACAGGGCCGCTGTCCATGGTACAGTAAGGCAGGAACACATGATACAGGGCCGCTGTCCATGGTACAGTAAGGCAGGAACACATGATACAGGGTCACTGTCCATGGTACAGTAAGGCAGGAACACATGATACAGGGTCACTGTCCATGGTAGAGTAAGGCAGGAACACATGATACAGGGCCGCTGTCCATGGTACAATAAGGCAGGAACACATGATACAGGGCCGCTGTCCATGGTACAGTAAGGCAGGAACACATGATACAGGGCCGCTGTCCATGGTACAGTAAGGCAGGAACACATGATACAGGGTCACTGTCCATGTTAGAGTAAGGTAGGAACACATGATACAGGGCCGCTGTCCATGGTACAGTAAGACAGGAACACATTATACAGGCCCGCTGTCCATGGTACATTAAGGCAGGAACACATGATACAGGGCCGCTGTCCATGGTACAATGAGACAGGAACACATGATACAGGGTCACTGTCCATGGTACAGTAAGGCAGGAACACATGATACAGGGCCGCTGTCCATGGTACAGTAAGGTAGGAACACATGATACAGGGCCGATGTTCATGGTACAGTAAGGCAGGAACACATGATACAGGGCCGCTGTCCATGGTACAGTAAGGCAGGAAATTATGATACAGGGCCGCTGTCCATGGTACAGTAAGGCAGGATCACATGATACAGGGCCGCTGTCCATGGTACAGTAAGGCAGGAACACATGATACAGGGCCGCTGTCCATGGTATAGTAAGGCAGGAACACATAATACAGGGTCACTGTCCATGGTACAGTAAGACAGGAACACATGATACAGGGCCGCTGTCCATGGTACAGTAAGGCAGGAACACATGATACAGGGCCGCTGTCCATGGTACAGTAAGGCAGGAACACATGATACAGGACCGCTGTCCATGGTACAGTAAGGCAGGAACACATGATACAGGGCCGCTGTCCATGGTACAGTAAGGCAGGAACACATGATACAGGGCCGCTGTCCATGGTACAGTAAGGCAGGAACACATGATACAGGACCGCTGTCCATGGTACAGTAAGGCAGGAACACATGATACAGGACCGCTGTCCA
The DNA here is from genome assembly GCF_028390025.1 of Pseudophryne corroboree. Lineage (NCBI taxonomy): Eukaryota > Metazoa > Chordata > Amphibia > Anura > Myobatrachidae > Pseudophryne > Pseudophryne corroboree. The sequence goes on from NC_086446.1 coordinate 790,788,280, forward strand.
TGGTACAGTAAGGCAGGAACACATGATACAGGGCCGCTGTCCATGGTACAGTAAGGCAGGAACACATGATACAGGGCTGCTTTCCATAGTACTGTTAGGCAGGAACACATGATACAGGGCCGCTGTCCATGGTACAGTAAGGCAGGAACACATGATACAGGGTCACTGTCCATGGTACAGTAAGGCAGGAACACATGATACAGGGTCACTGACCATGGTAGAGTAAAGCAGGAACACATGATACAGGGCCGCTGTCCATGGTACAGTAAGGCAGGAACACATGATACACGGCCGCTGTCCATGGTACAGTAATGCAGGAACACATGATACAGGGCCGCTGTCCATGGTACATTAAGCCAGGAACACATGATACAGGGCCGCTGTCCATGGTACAGTAAGGCAGGAACACATTATACAGGGCCGCTGTCCATGGTACTGTAAGATAGAAACACATGGTACAGGGTCACTGTCCATGGTACAGTAAGACAGGAACACATGATACAGGACCGCTGTCCATGGTACAGTAAGGCAGGAACACATGATACAGGGCCGCTGTCCATGGTACAGTAAGGCAGGAACACATGATACAGGACCGCTGTCCATGGTACAGTAATGCAGGAACACATGATACAGGGCCGCTGTCCATGGTGCAGTAAGACAGGAACACATGATACAGGACCGCTGTCCATGGTGCAGTAAGACAGGAACACATGATACAGGGCCGCTGTCCATGGTACAGTAAGACAGGAACACATGATACAGGGCCGCTGTCCATGGTGCAGTAAGACAGGAACACATGATAGAGAACCGCTGTCCATGGTACAGTAAGGCAGGAACACATGATACAGGGCCGCTGTCCATGGTACAGTGAGGCAGGAACACATGTTACAGTGCAGCTGTCCATGGTACAGTAAGGCAGGAACACATGATAGAGAACCGCTGTCCATGGTACAGTAAGGCAGGAACACATGATACAGGGCCGCTGTCCATGGTACAGTGAGACAGGAACACATGATACATGGCCGCTGTCCATGGTACAGTAAGGCAGGAACACATGATAGAGAACCGCTGTCCATGGTACAGTAAGGCAGGAACACATGATACAGGGCCGCTGTCCATGGTACAGTGAGACAGGAACACATGATACATGGCCGCTGTCCATGGTACAGTGAGACAGGAACACATGATACAGGGCCGCTGTCCATGGTACAGTAAGGCAGGAACACATGATACAGGGCCGCTGTCCATGGTACAGTAAGGCAGTAACACATGATACAGGGCCGCTGTCCATGGTACAGTGAGACAGGAACACATGATACAGGGCCGCTGTCCATGGTACAGTAAGGCAGGAACACATGATACAGGGCCGCTGTCCATGGTACAGTAAGGCAGTAACACATGATACAGGGCCGCTGTCCATGGTACAGTAAGGCAGGAACACATGATACAGGGCCGCTGTCCATGGTACAGTAAGGCAGGAACACATGATACAGGGCAGCTGTCCATGGTACAATAAGGCAGGAACACATGATACAGGGCAGCTGTCCATGGTACAATAAGGCAGGAACACATGATACAGGGCCGCTGTCCATGGTACAGTAAGGCAGGAACACATGATACAGGGCCGCTGTCCATGGTACAGTAAGGCAGGAACACATGATACAGGACCGCTGTCCATGGTACAGTAAGGCAGGAACACATGATACAGGGCCGCTGTCCATGGTACAGTAAGGCAGGAACACATGATACAGGGCTGCTGTCCATAGTACTGTAAGGCAGGAACACATGATACAGGGCCGCTGTCCATGGTACAGTAAGGCAGGAACACATGATACAGGGCCGCTGTCCATGGTACAGTAAGGCAGGAACACATGATACAGGGTCACTGTCCATGGTAGAGTAAGGCAGGAACACATGATGCAGGGCCGCTGTCCATGGTACAGTAAGGCAGGAACACATGATACAGGGCTGCTGTCCATAGTACTGTAAGGCAGGAACACATGATACAGGGCCGCTGTCCATGGTACAGTAAGGCAGGAACACATGATACAGGACCGCTGTCCATGGTACAGTAAGGCAGGAACACATGATACAGGGCCGCTGTCCATGGTACAGTAAGGCAGGAACACATGATACAGGGTCACTGTCCATGGTAGAGTAAGGCAGGAACACATGATGCAGGGCCGCTGTCCATGGTACAGTAAGGCAGGAACACATGATACAGGACCGCTGTCCATGGTACAGTAAGGCAGGAACACATGATACAGGGCTGCTGTCCATAGTACTGTAAGGCAGAAACACATGATACAGGGCCGCTGTCCATGGTACAGTAAGGCAGGAACACATGATACAGGGTCACTGTCCATGGTAGAGTAAGGCAGGAACACATGATGCAGGGCCGCTGTCCATGGTACAGTAAGGCAGGAACACATGATACAGGGCCGCTGTCCATGGTACAGTAAGGCAGGAACACATGATACAGGGTCGCTGTCCATGGTAGAGTAAGGCAGGAACACATGATACAGGGTCGCTGTCCATGGTACAGTAAGGCAGGAACACATGATACAGGGCAGCTGTCCATGGTACAGTAAGACAGGAACACATGATACAGGCCCGCTGCCCATGGTACATTAAGGCAGGAACACATGATACAGGGCCACTGTCCATGGTACAGTAAGGCAGAAACACATGATACAGGGCCGCTGTCCATGGTAGAGTAAGGCAGGAACACATGATACAGGGTCGCTGTCCATGGTACAGTAAGGCAGGAACACATGATACAGGGCAGCTGTCCATGGTACAGTAAGACAGGAACACATGATACAGGCCCGCTGCCCATGGTACATTAAGGCAGGAACACATGATACAGGGCCACTGTCCATGGTACAGTAAGGCAGAAACACATGATACAGGGCCGCTGTCCATGGTACAGTAAGGCAGGAACACATGATACAGGGTCACTGTCCATGGTACAGTAAGGCAGGAACACATGATACAGGGCCGCTGTCCATGGTACGGTAAGGCAGGAACACGTAATACAGGGCCGCTGTCCATGGTACAGTAAGGCAGGAACACATGATTCAGGGTCACTGTCCATGGTACAGTAAGGCAGGAACACATGATACAGGGCCGCTGTCCATGGTACAGTGAGACAGGAACACATGATACAGGGCTGCTGTCCATTGTACAGTAAGGCAGGAACACATGATACAGGACCACTGTCCATGATACAGTAAGGCAGAAACACATGATACAGGGCCGCTGTCCATAGTACAGTAAGGCAAGAACACATGATACAGGGCCGCTGTCCATGGTACAGTAAGGCAGGAACACGATACAGGGCCGCTGTTCATGGTACAGTAAGGCAGGAACACATGATACAGGGCCGCTGTCCATGGTACAGTAAGGCAGGAACACATGATACAGGGCCACTGTCCATGGTACAGTAAGGCAGGAACACATGATACAGGGACGCTGTCCATGGTACAGTAAGGCAGGAACACATGATACAGGGCCGCTGTACATGGTACAGTAAGGCAGGAACACATGATACAGGGCCGCTGTCCATGGTACAGTAAGGCAGGAACACATGATACAGGACTGCTGTCCATGGTACAGTAAGGCAGGAACACATGATACAGGGCCGCTGTCCATGGTGCAGTAAGGCAGGAACACATGATACAGGGCCGCTGTCCATGGTACAGTAAGGCAGGAACACATGATACAGGGCCGCTGTCCATGGTACAGTAAGGCAGGAACACATGATACAGGGCCGCTGTACATGGTGCAGTAAGACAGGAACACATGATACAGGGCCGCTGTACATGGTGCAGTAAGGCAGGAACACATGATAGAGGGCCGCTGTCCATGGTACAGTAAGGCAGGAACACATGATACAGGACTGCTGTCCATGGTACAGTAAGGCAGGAACACATAATACAGGGTCACTGTCCATGGTAGAGTAAGGCAGGAACACATGATACAGGGCAGCTGTCCATGGTACAGTAAGGCAGGAACACATGATACAGGGCCGCTGTCCATGGTACAGTAAGGCAGGAACACATGATACAGGGCCGCTGTCCATGGTACAGTAAGACAGGAACACATGATACAGGGCTGCTGTCCATGGTACAGTAAGGCAGGAACACATGATACAGGGCCGCTGTCCATGGTACAGTAAGGCAGGAACACATGATACAGGACCGCTGTCCATGGTACAGTAAGGCAGGAACACATGATACAGGACCGCTGTCCATGGTACAGTAAGGCAGGAACACATGATACAGGGCCACTGTCAATGGTACAATGAGACAGGAACACATGATAGAGGGCCGCTGTCCATGGTATAGTAAGGCAGGAACACATGATACAGGACCGCTGTCCATGGTACAGTAAGGCAGGAACACATGATACAGGGCCGCTGTCCATGGTACAGTAAGGCAGGAACACATGATACAGGGCCGCTGTCCGTGGTGCAGTAAGGCAGGAACACATGATACAGGGCCGATGTTCATGGTACAGTAAGGCAGGAACACATGATACAGGGCCGCTGTCCATGGTACAGTAAGGCAGGAACATATGATACAGGGCCGCTGTCCATGGTACAGTAAGGCAGGATCACATGATACAGGGCCGCTGTCCATGGTACAGTAAGGCAGGAACACATAATACAGGGCCGCTGTCCATGGTACAGTAAGGCAGGAACACATGATACAGGGCCGCTGTCCATGGTACAGTAAGACAGGAACACATGATACAAGGCTGCTGTCCATGGTACAGTAAGGCAGGAACACATGATACAGGGCCGCTGTCCATGGTACAGTAAGGCAGGAACACATGATACAGGAATGCTGTCCATGGTACAGTAAGGCAGGAACACATGATACAGGGCTGCTGTCCATAGTACTGTTAGGCAGGAACACATGATACAGGGCCGCTGTCCATGGTACAGTAAGGCAGGAACACATGATACAGGGTCACTGTCCATGGTACAGTAAGGCAGGAACACATGATATAGGGCCGCTGTCCATGGTACAGTAAGGCAGGAACACATGATACAGGGCCGCTGTCCATGGTAGAGTAAAGCAGGAACACATGATACAGGGCCGCTGTCCATGGTACAGTAATGTAGGAACACATGATACAGGGCCGCTATCCATGGTACAGTAAGGCAGGAACACATGATACAGGGCCGCTGTCCATGGTAGAGTAAAGCAGGAACACATGATACAGGGCCGCTGTCCATGGTACAGTAAGGCAGGAACACATGATACAGGGCCGCTGTCCATGGTACAGTAAGGCAGAAACACATGATACAGGGCCGCTGTCCATGGTACAGTAAGGCAGAAACACATGATACAGGGCCGCTGTACATGGTACAGTAAGGCAGGAACACATGATACAGGGTTACTGTCCATGGTAGAGTAAGGTAGGAACACATGATACAGGGCCGCTGTCCATGGTACAGTAAGACAGGAACACATGATACAGGCCCGCTGTCCATGGTACATTAAGGCAGGAACACATGATACAGGGCCGCTGTCCATGGTACAGTAAGGCAGGAACACATTATACAGGGCCGCTGTCCATGGTACTGTAAGATAGAAACACATGGTACAGGGTCACTGTCCATGGTACAGTAAGGCAGGAACACATGATACAGGGCCGCTGTCCATGGTACAGTAAGGCAGAAACACATGATACAGGGCCGCTGTCCATTTTACAGTAAGGCAGGAACACATGATACAGGGCCGCTGTCCATGGTACAGTAAGGCAGAAACACATGATACAGGGCCGCTGTCCATGGTACAGTAAGACAGGAACACATGATACAGGACCGCTGTCCATGGTACAGTAAGGCAGGAACACATGATACAGGGCCGCTGTCCATGGTACAGTAAGGCGGGAACACATGATACAGGACCGCTGTCCATGGTACAGTAATGCAGGAACACATGATACAGGACCGCTGTCCATGGTACAGTGAGACAGGAACACATGATACAGGGCCGCTGTCCATGGTGCAGTAAGACAGGAACACATGATACAGGGCCGCTGTCCATGGTACAGTAAGGCAGGAACACATGATACATGACCGCTGTCCATGGTACAGTAAGACAGGAACACATTATACAGGACCGCTGTCCATGGTGCAGTAAGACAGGAACACATGATACAGGGCCGCTGTCCATGGTACAGTAAGGCAGGAACACATGATACAGGACCACTGTCCATGGTACTGTAAGGCAGGAACACATAATACAGGGCCGCTGTCCATGGTGAAGTAAGGCAGGAACACATGATACAGGGCCGCTGTCCATGGTACAGTGAGGCAGGAACACATGATACAGTGCAGCTGTCCATGGTACAGTAAGGCAGGAACACATGATACAGGGCCGCTGTCCATGGTACAGTAAGGCAGGAACACATGATACAGGGCCACTGTCCATGGTACAGTAAGGCAGGAACACATGATACAGGGCAGCTGTCCATGGTACAATAAGGCAGGAACACATGATACAGGGCCGCTGTCCATGGTACAGTAAGGCAGGAACACATGATACAGGGCCGCTGTCCATGGTACAGTAAGGCAGGAACACATGATAGAGAACCGCTGTCCATGGTACAGTAAGGCAGGAACACATGATACAGGGCCGCTGTCCATGGTACAGTGAGACAGGAACACATGATACATGGCCGCTGTCCATGGTACAGTGAGACAGGAACACATGATACAGGGCCGCTGTCCATGGTACAGTAAGGCAGGAACACATGATACAGGACCGCTGTCCATGGTACAGTAAGGCAGGAACACATGATTCAATACCGCTTTCCATGGTACAGTAAGGCAGGAACACATGATACAGGGCCGCTGTCCATGGTACAGTGAGACAGGAACACATGATACAGGGCCGCTGTCCATGGTACAGTAAGGCAGGAACACATGATACAGGGCCGCTGTCCATGGTACAGTAACGCAGTAACACATGATACAGGGCCGCTGTCCATGGTACAGTAAGGCAGGAACACATGATACAGGGCCGCTGTCCATGGTACAGTAAGGCAGGAACACATGATACAGGGCAGCTGTCCATGGTACAATAAGGCAGGAACACATGATACAGGGCCGCTGTCCATGGTACAGTAAGGCAGGAACACATGATACAGGGCCGCTGTCCATGGTACAGTAAGGCAGGAACACATGATACAGGGCAGCTGTCCATGGTACAGTAAGGCAGGAACACATGATACAGGGCCGCTGTCCATGGTACAGTAAGACAGGAACACATGATACAGGGCCGCTGTCCATGGTGCAGTAAGACAGGAACACATGATACAGGGCCGCTGTCCATGGTACTGTAAGACAGGAACACATAATACAGGGCCGCTGTACATGGTGCAGTAAGGCAGGAACACATGATACAGGACCGCTGTCCATGGTACAGTAAGGCAGGAACACATGATAGAGGGCCGCTGTCCATGGTACAGTAAGGCAGGAACACATGATACAGGACTGCTGTCCATGGTACAGTAAGGCAGGAACACATAATACAGGGTCACTGTCCATGGTAGAGTAAGGCAGGAACACATGATACAGGGCAGCTGTCCATGGTACAGTAAGGCAGGAACACATGATACAGGGCCGATGTCCATGGTACAGTAAGGCAGGAACACATGATACAGGGTCACTGTCCATGGTAGAGTAAGGTAGGAACACATGATACAGGGCCGCTGTCCATGGTACAGTAAGACAGGAACACATGATACAGGCCCGCTGTCCATGGTAGAGTAAGGTAGGAACACATGATACAGGGCCGCTGTCCATGGTACAGTAAGACAGGAACACATGATACAGGCCGCTGTCCATGGTACAGTAAGGCAGGAACACATGATACTGGGCCACTGTCCATGGTACAGTAAGGCAGGAACACATGATACAGGGCCGCTGTCCATGGTACAGTAAGGCAGGAACACATGATACAGGGCCGCTGTCCATGGTACAGTAAGGTAGGAACACATGATACAGGGCCGCTGTCCATGGTACAGTAAGGCAGGAACACATGATACAGGACCGCTGTCCATGGTACAGTAAGGCAGGAACACATGATACAGGACCGCTGTCCATGGTACAGTAAGGCAGGAACACATGATACAGGACCACTGTCCATGATACAGTAAGGCAGGAACATATGATACAGGGCCGCTGTCCATGGTACAGTAAGGCAGGAACACATGATACAGGGCCGCTGTCCATGGTACAGTAAGGCAGGAACACATGATACAGGGCCGCTGTCCATGGTACAGTAAGACAGGAACACATGATACAGGGCTGCTGTCCATGGTACAGTAAGGCAGGAACACATGATACAGGGCCGCTGTCCATGGTACAGTAAGGTAGGAACACATGATACAGGGCCGCTGTCCATGGTACAGTAAGGCAGGAACACATGATACAGGGCCGCTGTCCATGGTACAGTAAGGCAGGAACACATGATACAGGGCCGCTGTCCATGGTACAGTAAGGCAGGAACACATGATACAGGACCGCTGTCCATGGTACAGTAAGGCAGGAACACATGATACAGGACCGCTGTCCATGGTACAGTAAGGCAGGAACACATGATACAGGGCCGCTGTCCATGGTACAGTAAGGCAGGAACAAATGATACAGGGCCACTGTCCATGGTACAGTAAGGCAGGAACACATGATACAGGGCTGCTGTCCATGGTACAGTAAGGCAGGAACACATGATACAGGGTCGCTGTCCATGGTACAGTAAGGCAGGAACACATGATACAGGGTCACTGTCCATGGTAGAGTAAGGCAGGAACACATGATACAGGGCCGCTGTCCATGGTACAGTAAGACAGGAACACATGATACAGGGCCGCTGTCCATGGTAGAGTAAGGCAGGAACACATGATACAGGGCCGCTGTCCATGGTACAGTAAGGCAGGAACAAATGATACAGGGCCGCTGTCCATGGTACAGTAAGGCAGGAACACATGATACAGGGCCGCTGTCCATGGTACAGTAAGGCAGGAACACATGATACAGGGTCACTGTCCATGGTACAGTAAGGCAGGAACACATGATACAGGGTCACTGTCCATGGTAGAGTAAGGCAGGAACACATGATACAGGGCCGCTGTCCATGGTACAGTAAGGCAGGAACACATGATACAGGGTCACTGTCCATGGTAGAGTAAGGCAGGAACACATGATACAGGGCCGCTGTCCATGGTACAGTAAGGCAGGAACACATGATACAGGGTCACTGTCCATGTTAGAGTAAGATAGGAACACATGATACAGGGCCGCTGTCCATGGTACAGTAAGACAGGAACACATGATAGAGGGCCGCTGTCCATGGTACAGTAAGGTAGGAACACATGATACAGGGCCGCTGTCCATGGTACAGTAAGTTAGGAACACATGATAGAGGGCCGCTGTCCATGGTACAGTAAGGTAGGAACACATGATACAGGGCCGCTGTCCATGGTACAATAAGGCAGGAACACATGATACAGGGCCGCTGTCCATGGTACAGTAAGGCAGGAACACATGATACAGGGCCGCTGTCCATGGTACAGTAAGGCAGGAACACATGATACAGGGCCGCTGTCCATGGTACAGTAAGGCAGGAACACATGATACAGGGTCACTGTCCATGGTACAGTAAGGCAGGAACACATGATACAGGGTCACTGTCCATGGTACAGTAAGGCAGGAACACATGATCCAGGGCCGCTGTCCATGTTACAGTAAGACAGGAACACATGATACAGGCCCGCTGTCCATGGTACATTAAGGCAGGAACACATGATACAGGGCCGCTGTCCATGGTACAATGAGACAGGAACACATGATACAGGGCCGCTGTACATGGTACAGTGAAGCAGGAACACATTTTACAGAGCCGCTGTCCATGGTATAGTAAGGCAGGAACACATGATACAGGACCGCTGTCCATGGTACAGTAAGGCAGGAACACATGATACAGGGCCGCTGTCCATGGTACAGTAAGGCAGGAACACATGATACAGGGCCGCTGTCCATGGTACAGTAAGGCAGGAACACATGATACAGGGCCGCTGTCCATGGTACAGTAAGGCAGGAACACATGATACAGGGCCGCTGTCCATGGTACAGTAAGGCAGGAACACATGATACAGGGCCGATGTTCATGGTACAGTAAGGCAGGAACACATGATACAGGGCCGCTGTCCATGGTACAGTAAGGCAGGAACATATGATACAGGGCCGCTGTCCATGGTACAGTAAGGCAGGAACACATAATACAGGGCCGCTGTCCATGGTACAGTAAGGCAGGAACACATGATACAGGGCCGCTGTCCATGGTACAGTAAGACAGGAACACATGATACAAGGCTGCTGTCCATGGTACAGTAAGGCAGGAACACATGATACAGGGCCGCTGTCCATGGTACAGTTAGGCAGGAACACATGATACAGGACCGCTGTCCATGGTACAGTAAGGCAGGAACACATGATACAGGACTGCTGTCCATGGTACAGTAAGGCAGGAACACATGATACAGGGCCGCTGTCCATGGTACAGTAAGGCAGGAACACATGATACAGGGCTGCTGTCCATAGTACTGTTAGGCAGGAACACATGATACAGGGCCGCTGTCCATGGTGCAGTAAGGCAGGAACACATGATACAGGGCCGCTGTCCATGGTACAGTAAGGCAGGAACACATGATACAGGCCCGCTGTCCATGGTACAGTAAGGCAGGAACACATGATACAGGGTCACTGTCCATGGTACAGTAAGGCAGGAACACATGATACAGGGTCACTGTCCATGGTAGAGTAAAGCAGGAACACATGATACAGGGCCGCTGTCCATGGTACAGTAAGGCAGGAACACATGATACAGGGCCGCTGTCCATGGTACAGTAAGGCAGGAACACATGATACAGGCCCGCTGTCCATGGTACATTAAGGCAGGAACACATGATACAGGGCCGCTGTCCATGGTACAGTAAGGCAGGAACACATTATACAGGGCCGCTGTCCATGGTACTGTAAGATAGAAACACATGGTACAGGGTCACTGTCCATGGTACAGTAAGGCAGGAACACATGATACAGGGCCGCTGTCCATGGTACAGTAAGGCAGAAACACATGATACAGGGCCGCTGTCCATGGTACAGTAAGGCAGGAACACATGATACAGGGCCGCTGTCCATGGTACAGTAAGGCAGAAACACATGATACAGGGCCGCTGTCCATGGTACAGTGAGACAGGAACACATGATACAGGGCCGCTGTCCATGGTACAGTAAGGCAGGAACACATGATACAGGGCCGCTGTCCATGGTACAGTAAGGCAGGAACACATGATACAGGGCCGCTGTCCATGGTGCAGTAAGACAGGAACACATGATACAGGGCCGCTGTCCATGGTACAGTAAGGCAAGAACACATGATACAGGACCACTGTCCATGGTACTGTAAGGCAGGAACACATAATACAGGGCCGCTGTCCATGGTGCAGTAAGGCAGGAACACATGATACAGGGCCGCTGTCCATGGTACAGTGAGGCAGGAACACATGATACAGTGCAGCTGTCCATGGTACAGTAAGGCAGGAACACATGATACAGGGCCGCTGTCCATGGTACAGTAAGGCAGGAACACATGATACAGGGCCGTTGTCCATGGTACAGTAAGGCAGGAACACATGATACAGGACCGCTGTCCATGGTACAGTAAGGCAGGAACACATGATAGAGAACCGCTGTCCATGGTACAGTAATGCAGGAACACATGATACAGGGCCGCTGTCCATGGTACAGTGAGACAGGAACACATGATACATGGCCGCTGTCCATGGTACAGTGAGACAGGAACACATGATACAGGGCCGCTGTCCATGGTACAGTAAGGCAGGAACACATGATACAGGGCCGCTGTCCATGGTACAGTAAGGCAGGAACACATGATACAGGACCGCTGTCCATGGTACAGTAAGGCAGGAACACATGATACAATACCGCTTTCCATGGTACAGTAAGGCAGGAACACATGATACAGGGCCGCTGTCCATGGTACAGTGAGACAGGAACACATGATACAGGGCCGCTGTCCATGGTACAGTAAGGCAGGAACACATGATACAGGGCCGCTGTCCATGGTACAGTAAGGCAGGAACACATGATACAGGACCGCTGTCCATGGTACAGTAAGGCAGGAACACATGATACAATACCGCTTTCCATGGTACAGTAAGGCAGGAACACATGATACAGGGCCGCTGTCCATGGTACAGTGAGACAGGAACACATGATACAGGGCCGCTGTCCATGGTACAGTAAGGCAGGAACACATGATACAGGGCAGCTGTCCATGGTACAATAAGGCAGGAACACATGATACAGGGCCGCTGTCCATGGTACAGTAAGGCAGGAACACATGATACAGGGCCGCTGTCCATGGTACAGTAAGGCAGGAACACATGATACAGGGCAGCTGTCCATGGTACAGTAAGGCAGGAACACATGATACAGGGCCGCTGTCCATGGTACAGTAAGACAGGAACACATGATACAGGGCCGCTGTCCATGGTGCAGTAAGACAGGAACACATGATACAGGGCCGCTGTCCATGGTACTGTAAGACAGGAACACATGATACAGGACCGCTGTCCATGGTGCAGTAAGGCAGGAACACATGATACAGGGCCGCTGTCCATGGTACAGTAAGGCAGGAACACATGATACAGGGCCGCTGTCCATGGTACAGTAAGGCAGGAACACATGATACAGGGCCGCTGTCCATGGTGCAGTAAGGCAGGAACACATGTTACAGGGCCGCTGTCCATGGTACAGTAAGGCAGGAACACATGATACAGGGCCGCTGTCCATGGTACAGTAATGTAGGAACACATGATACAGGGCCGCTGTCCATGGTACAGTAAGGCAGGAACACATGATACAGGGCCGCTGTCCATGGTACAGTAAGGCAGGAACACATAATACAGGACCGCTGTCCATGGTACAGTAAGGCAGTAACACATGATACAGGGCCGCTGTCCATGGTACAGTAAGGCAGGAACACATGATACAGGGCCGCTGTCCATGGTACAGTAAGGCAGGAACACATGATACAGGGCAGCTGTCCATGGTACAATAAGGCAGGAACACATGATACAGGGCCGCTGTCCATGGTACAGTAAGGCAGGAACACATGATACAGGGCCGCTGTCCATGGTACAGTAAGGCAGGAACACATGATACAGGGCAGCTGTCCATGGTACAGTAAGGCAGGAACACATGATACAGGGCCGCTGTCCATGGTACAGTAAGACAGGAACACATGATACAGGGCCGCTGTCCATGGTGCAGTAAGACAGGAACACATGATACAGGGCCGCTGTCCATGGTACTGTAAGACAGGAACACATGATACAGGACCGCTGTCCATGGTGCAGTAAGGCAGGAACACATGATACAGGGCCGCTGTCCATGGTACAGTAAGGCAGGAACACATGATACAGGGCCGCTGTCCATGGTACAGTAAGGCAGGAACACATGATACAGGACCGCTGTCCATGGTACAGTAAGACAGGAACACATGATACAGGGCCGCTGTCCATGGTACAGTAAGACAGGAACACATGATACAGGGCCGCTGTCCATGGTACTGTAAGACAGGAACACATGATACAGGGCCGCTGTCCATGGTACAGTAAGGCAGGAACACATGATACAGGGCCGCTGTCCATGGTACTGTAAGACAGGAACACATGACTGCTTTTCATGGTACAGTAAGGCTGGTCTGGAAAGTAGGCTTTAGTTTAGTCTACTGAAGGCTGAAAGGGCTGATGCTGGTTTAAATGTACATCTGCTGGTGGAGCACATTCTGCTTCAGGACCGAGCGTGCATAAATATGAGTGATGTAGTGGACACACGTCTGGTCACTTGGGAAGGGCTATGTAGTATCATTAGTGTAACGTCACAGATGTGCAACTAGCAAAAGATGCAGACACAGACGTTTCTGCACACGTCTCAGATTAAGCCCCTCTGTCTCCATGTATGCCAACGGAAATTGAGAAAAGATAAGGGCCTGAATGAGGGGTGCCTGCAATGTCGATGTCAGATGCAGTGGTACAATTTTTTGCCACTGCGCATTTGCCAAAGCCGTGCAGCGCACATACTGTGATTGATAAGTGACAGTGCACTCACAGAGTGTTTAAGGGGGGGTGGCTAGAAAAATGCAGGGTTGTGAAGGGGCCATTTTCTGGACATTACCTAGTCTGCCACTGTGATTTTGATTGCAGCTGGAGAGACCCTGGCATCTCAGGAGAGGCGCGCTGTCAGAGACAATAGACAATTGCTGACATGTCCGATGATCTATCGATGTTGATGTGTCTGATGTTTCCCGCTTATGTACGTGAGTGGCGGATGTGAGACACAGGCAGTGGGCACCTCTGTGCGCAATACAGCGGCTGACCATATTACCATATTTTCACAGTACCCTATAAGTGAAAATCGCAGCTGCACATACAACTGCGCACAACTCTGAATCAGATCCAAAGTCTCTAATAATATTATAGGATAGAGGTGAGCTGGAAAATATTTAGTGGGTAAAAAGGAAACTGTGCATCATATGTGCCATCACATATATCTACAAGCAGAAAATAGTAATAGTCCTATGAAGTTCAATAGGGAATTAGTGACTCTTAGCTTTTATTGGGTTGGGTACAACATCCTGGCAATCGGGATCCCAACAGATAGGAGACTGACAGTAGGATCCCATCGGACAGTATCCTGAGACATCCCAGTAAGTATTTTCTCCCTACCCCTAATCCTACCGGAAATCCTAACCCACCCCTCCGGCAGCCTAACCCAAGCTCCAGCACAATTGTGTAAGACCCCTAGAGCCAGCGAGAGGGTCTTCTGTCTTTAACATCCGCCCATTGTTGCCTTAGTGCTTGATATGCACACTGATACTTAGGATGCTGCCAGGACTTATACCTCCAGAAGTAGAGGCTTACACAATTCGCTTGAGACCACAGGATAGGAGGCTGGAGTAATGTACAAAGGAAAGAGTAACAGAAAATACCGGAACACAAGGGGTTAAGGTCAGGACTGCGTTTTGATCTCAGTGAAGGCAGAGGAGGCAATGTGAGGTGGAATATGTGCACTGTGCAGATGGTGTATATTTTGCAGGTTGTATGGGGGGGATGTAGCAAGCCTTGGAGAGAAATACAGTGGGGAAGTGGCCCAAAGCAGCTTCAAACTGTTGTTTATTTAGCACAGTCTATGAAATGACATACAACTATTGGGGAACTACTCCAATTTATCTCTCTCCAAGGTTGATATACATCCCCAGAAGTAAGAATTACAGGCGTTCTTACACCTTGTGGGGAGCAGGTCATTTGAATAGATGAGTTTATTGGCTAGAGATCAGTATAGGCGATCAGTGTCATTTATAACCATCACCGGAGAATAAACAGAAAACACAATTAATGCTTTCTGCTACCTTGTTACTGTGCATCGTCCTTTAAGCTCTCTGCCCATATTGAAAATGAATTACAGACTTTGAGGAAATAGTAAGTTTTCATCTAACACGCGCCATTTGTTTGCGTAACAACTAAAGCCCTTAATGAGCTGGATGGCGACCTTTAGAGGGATAATGAATTTGGGAACAACAGTTGTTGACTTTCAGAATAGCCCTCGGGTTCCAATGAGCTTACAGTAAATTAGAGTAAATTATGAATAACGTTGCTTTAAAAAAAAAAAAAAAGTGCAGAGCCATTACTGGCGGGGTGTGAGGAGAGGTCGCCAGAGATAGAGAGCAGTTTTACATTTTTAATACATTGGGCTGGCAGCCCCATCTGGCTCTGTGCGTGCAGGATCCATAAATTGAGTTTCGTGCTCGTTTATCAAAAGAAAGGCAAAGAAAATAAAGTTTCTTCCTATTCCTACGGCAGATGATAAATTGCCGCTTTGAGTTTGGTTTCAGGGGTCTGTGTCGAATTTATTGACTTGCTACGAAAAACGATTAATCAATTGGACGGAGTGTACATGCCAGGATAGCACGGCTGTGTATACATGACGCGGACAGTACTGGAAGAATATAATTCCTCCTTGCTGAACAGCTACAGTCTGTGCCATTATGTTACAATTGCCAGGACTTGGATGTACTGTATGTACAGTAAGTGGCATGAGTAACATAGTGCCCATCTGGAAAGCGATGACGTGACGGTAGACGAGGCTTCCAAACTATTTACACCGTGGAATCAAAAAGGAGAAAAGTGTAGAAAAATATAAGATTTAAATTGCAAAATAGATGGAGCGTCTCCACACACTGCGCAATGTATAGAAGTGACCTCCTCTCACAGCCTGACGCTGGCTCAACAATCCAGACCGTTCTTCAGTCATTTTCAATACGTGAAAGATGCTCATTCAGCAGCATACTGTACACGGGGTGATAACCGTGTAGGTGGCTGGTTTGCATACAGTGGATCCCGGCTGATCACATGCTCGGATCTGTGAGTCATTTGGAAACTTGTGGTAAGGACAGAATTCTACAGCTAGTCACTGAGCGCCTGATTCAGAGGTGGCTGCAAATGCCATCGTGACTGCGTCTTTGGCCCAATTCAGTGTGCGGAATTCGCTATTTGGTAATTTCCACAATTCTGCGCATTCATGTGATCGCAATCTAAGTCCTGGTGGGGGGCAGGGATGGGGCGTGGGCATTGGGGGCGTGGGCCGGACAATGGGGGTGTGGCCAGACTGTTTGTGGGGTGGGCCGTGGCAGCTGTTTAACATCACACGCAGCCGCTGCGACCCAAAACATGGCTGTCCGGCGACTGTCTTCGCAGCTAGGCTGCATAGGCAGGTGGCGCTTGCATTTCAGCAGCGGGGGAGGACCCGGCGTGCGGGGCGGCTTTGCCCTGACTGTGACGGGTGGCCCCCTGCATGCTAGAGAAACAAGTTGTAGTTATGCGATTTCTGAATTAGGCCCTTTGTGCGCAGCGGTACTGAGAAATGCTAGTGCCGCGGCCGCCATATTTTGTGCGAAAATGCCCACTAGCTGCGTTCCCTACAGTAATTCACATTTCGCTTATCAGAGAGGCAAAGGGTGAATTAGACATGCAGCCTCCGCCATTTTCCCAGAGACCTGTACATGCGCCCTAAACTTTGGGACAGCGCTATGGTCCCCTAAATGACCCTAGTGCCCAGAGTCTACAGTGCAGCTGGCTATAGGGGAGGGGGCCCAGACGGAATCTGCACATAGGCCGCCTCCTCCCTTGAAAATTATATTGCAGTATTTATGGTGTAGCCACATGTCAATTTGGTTAAAAATGACTCACTTGGAATGAATAAGGCCGGGCACACATCAGAGCAATGTGTTCCCGGCTGATTCAACGTGTGACTGGACCCTGCATTGTGCCTTAAATACATGCGTGCACAACGCTCGGCCAACATGTCATTCCGAATTTAGCTGGAAACTACATGTCGTGCCAAGATCGTCCTAGTCTGTACCCACCCTAAATCTCCCCACCTACTTCTACAACTCCTGCACTGTATGCATAGGAGAAATAGTTTACTGATGACAATTAAAGTATTAACAAGCGGTACACGGACCCTGAAAGGCAAATGCCGACATGTCCACAAATGATATGTTAACCACTTTACGTGCGCCGGCAGTACCGGCTACTAGTGTAAACGTGATGGTAAATCATCATGTTTCCTGTGTTACTGCCGACAGGTGTGCTAATATGTTGTAAGTAGCACTTGCCGACATACATGAGCCTGTTGACATTTTGATTGTCGACAAGCACACTACATCCCACAAATAGCTGTGTTCAGTTTGTGTTACTTCTCTCTACATCTGGTTCAATTTCCCAGCAATAAAATGCACATTTATAAGTCGAACACCAAACACATTTGTCAAGAAATAGCGGAACAGAAAACAGGTGCAGGAAAGCTGGGGCAGAAATGGATGCAATGGCCGGATGGCGCTTCCTATAAACAGCCAATATAACAACTGGTTAACGTCTGTGTTCCTTCTAAGCCTCCGCATCGTACATCATCCGGTCTCCCAATTCCTAGTTTATTGTGGTGCTCAACAATTGCAGATTTGTAGCACTCCAGTGCAATCTCTGCCGTACCTGTCATGCTACACTTCTCCGGATAAAAGGGATTTTTATCACCCTGCTAAAAGCACTGGAAGGTTTTAATGAAGCCATGTGTGTATATAGACAATGTAACCTGTAAGCCGGGTCACTCGGCTGATGATATACGGCAGAACATTTTTAATGCACTTAGACAATTCTCTATGCTTAGGTTTATTGCAGATGGCTCAGTCCAGCTTCATGGCTGTGATACATTTGCACATCGTTTCCTTCCTTAGTTTTCCTCTTTACCCTTGATGCTGAAGATCAGATTATGGCCCTCATTCCGAGTTGTTCGCTCGTTCTTTTTCTTCGCATCGGTGCGATAAGTCGCAAACTGCGCATGCGCAATGTTCGCAGTGTGTCTGCGCCAAGTAAATTAGCACAAAAGTTTGGTAGTTTACTCACGGCTTAACGAAGATTTTTCATCGTTCTGGTGATCGTAGTGTGATTGACAGGAAGTGGGTGTTTCTGGGCGGAAACTGACCGTTTTATGGGTGTGTGTGAAAAAACGCTGGCGTTTCTGGAAAAAACGCGGGAGTGGCTGGAGAAACTGGGGAGTGTCTGGGCGAACACTGGGTGTGTTTGTGACGTCAAACCAGGAACGAAACTGACTGAACTGATCGCAGTGTAGGAGTAAGTCTCGAGCTACTCAGAAACTGCAAAGAAATTTCTAATCGCTATTCTATTCGCAATTCTGCTAATCTTTAATTCGCAATTCTGCAAAGCTAAAATTCACTCCCAGTAGGCGGCGGCCTAGCGTGTGCAATGCTGCTAAAAGCAGCTAGCGAGCGAACAACTCGGAATGAGGGCCTATATTAACCTGTGTAGTGCCGCTGTATGAAACAGGCATCCGTTGTGGAACTACAAATCCCAGCATGACATGACAGCCATAATGAGATAATCAGCGTGACAACAGCGGCATACAGTATAAGCAGGTCCCCTACTTGCAGATATTAATTCCAGGCTAGTTACATCATCATCCGATAATTGTGACATGCAACATGCTGTACATTAGGGGAATAACTGATTGATTTAATCATTCATCTGTAGCTTGTAAACCAGCCGTCCCCCCTGCGAAAGGCAATTAACATATTTGTTATTGAATTCCCACCAGTTGCTGAACAATTACGCGAGCCCCCTTCAGGCAGTGTTTCTTCCATTTGCCGTCTGCACATTGTGCGAGGTACAGTGGTTGCTTCGTTAGTGTGACCCAGACTGCCTTCTGTGCAAGAGACAATAATTAAAATTACTCTGAACACAGCTTTTGCATTTAAAGTGACATTACATGTTATTTTCCAGGTTATGTTACAGACCTTTACCTGGCAGAAAATGATCATGTTTAATTACCATGCAATCCTTCCAATGGTGAGACTGGGTTTAGCAGCGAGAGCTCCTCTGCCTATTTCTACATTTCTACTGTATATAGATAAAGTAAAAATTAAAAAATATATTCATTTATGTTGTTCCATCGATGGAGGGAAACCATCTGGTTCTCTCCTATTGATGGCAAAAGCATTCGACATCAGCCATAAACCATCGATGATTAGGAACAGGGTTGGACTGGCCCACGGGGACACAGGGGAAACC
This sequence comes from Pseudophryne corroboree, assembly GCF_028390025.1. Taxonomy (NCBI): domain Eukaryota; kingdom Metazoa; phylum Chordata; class Amphibia; order Anura; family Myobatrachidae; genus Pseudophryne; species Pseudophryne corroboree. The sequence goes on from NC_086446.1 coordinate 790,808,029, forward strand.
CCCAGTGGACCCTACTGCCTGGGGACCCACCTCCTGCTCTAAGGATCAGGTTCCAGACTGTGCTGTTACTAATCTAGTACATTATCATGCATGCACTACAGTATTTACTGTATATTTATCTAGGGGACCAACCCATGCAAAATGGTTAGGCAAACCAATATGGCGGCTGGGCACACCCCCTCTAGAGACTGGCCATACTCCTAAACATGGGCCCCTACCACTGTATTCTCCCAGTGGGCCAGTCCGACACTGATTAAGAATCGTTGACCACATCCCCTTATAGCACATTGGCCTGCTGAATGTCTCAGCGGCCCCGCTCAGACCACATCAGGAGCCAATGCACCTCCATGGAGGGGAAGAGAGCACCTGGTCCTGGCTGGTTCATATTCAGGATGGCATGGGGCCATCAACCTAGCCAGTCTTACCAGCACAACCGCGATCACAAAGCTGAACTGACACTTTATGGTGCGTGGCATTCCACAACGATGAATGATAACACTACACAGTTCCTGAGCGCAGGATCTATGGAGCTCACACATGCTGGGATTACAAGCACATGATAAGTAGCCCACTCTACAACCCCCAATACAATGGACTAAAGTCTACCAGTGACGGCTCAGAAACAGCTGCTACTTTGCTGAGTTTGAGGAACGTTCCAAGGGAAGATTTGCTATCACCAGCACATTGACTAATGTCACATCACACAGGGGATCATGTCACATTGGGGTCACAATTAGCTGATACTTTATCACCGTTCAATTGATCACTTTTCAAGGCTTAGTACATCTGGCCCAATGTCATCTCAGAGTGGGGACAGGGGTCCACAGAGCAGAAGGCTGGAGAGAACGCAGTGACAAGTATAGTTTCCCTCAACCAAGACCTGACTGTACGCATATAGACCCATGCTGGTGGCCACTGTTATAGGCCACACAGTCAAAAAGCAGTATTCAGTGCAGGCTGAGGGTTATAGAGCAATAGGTGGCACTTTCTCTGGGTGTCTGGACAGCAGAGGTGGTCACCCCATTGTGCAGTTCACAGATTTATCCGGTGCAGACGGACAAACGGATTGGGGATCCTCACATCACCCATCAAATTCCAACAACGAGAGCACAGTCAGTGGATCTCAAGCAACCCCTCTCATTCTCTCCAGATCTGGGACTGCCCAAACCCAATCCCAGGTTCCAAGACTTTGCCATGTACTGTATCTATTACATGTGGACTCATCACTATTACAGTATATAGATGTGCACTTTTCCTACACCAATTGGGAAATATGAGAATTGGGAAAGTATGTTATGCCCGCAGGCTGAGGGGGAGAGGGGAAGATTCAGCGCAAGTCTCAGGCATTGGCAAAGTGCATGTTCTGGCTAGTTGTTATGCCCCGGATCCCCACCCACTTATACAGCGCCGCAGAGACATCATGCGGGCCTGGGTACTGACGGGGCGTGGCCACTGGAGTGGCTGTAGTTACAATACCCCAACATGTTGCAAATACCTATGGTGCCCAGCAGCTGTAGCAGCGGTACACAGTGTAGTGGTGGCATCAGGGGGGCATGGTTATACCTCCCCTGCACTACCATGCTGCCACAGAGGTCTGGGTAATTGTACACCAATTCACATAAATTAATTACATCGTTAGGTGCTGTGCTTTATTGGGGGTAATGGTGGTCTAGTGTTACGTTGCGCGCTGTCTGTCTGATGTCAACAGTTAGTGAACACACTTTCCAGCTGATTACTAAATGTTTCTACACATTCTGTGAGGAAATTCAGTGATTAAACCCAGACATACAGATGGGTCCACGGTTATCTTGGCTTGTCTGCTGCACCTAGGTACACCATGGATTATTAACATAAACCCTTCATCTATTGTTCTCAGCTGCAATACAATACAGAGAGAACAATACATCAGGGGATTAAGTCATTACAGCAGGGGATTAAGTCATTACAGCAGGGGATTAAATCATTACAGCAGGGGATTAAGTCCGACTGCCCTGGCTCAGTTAATCCTATTAAAGGTCAAGATAAACATGGACCCATCTGTACATTTCTGTGGATTGGGCTGATAATCGCATAATGTATGACTGCGACTGATCAGCGATGATCGGACGGTCGGCCATGAAACATCTTCCAACATATCCAACTGATACGATCATTGCTCAGTCACATCTGGCTGTGTATGCGCTACTGCGTCCTACCGCCCCGACATTTATCCTGATACTCCGCAGGGAGGGGAAGGAGATATCTCACAGTGTATGGCCATGATATCCGATGGGTTTCAGCTTGTCGGATAAAATGTATGTTGGTGTGACAGATGTTTTACCTGACAGTTTCTCCCCATCATTGCTTGACAATGTTCACAAAATATACAGTACGGTACAAGCACTTGGTAGCATGCAAAGAGCAACTTCTGATTAACCCCTTTTTTGCTTAGGACGGGTTGGGATCGGGTTACCGGTGGTTGAGATCCCGGCGGTCTGCATCCCGACGCCAGGATCCCAGCCACCAAATTGCCAGTGGGGTCAGTATACTGACCGGCGGGATCCCGGCAACAGGTAACATGATTACATCTCGCTAAGGACAAGTGGGTCTCATCCTCAGCATTTCAGGGGTTCAAATCATGGAAGTGGGGGGGGGGGAACTTTTGCAAATTCCAGTCAGTAGTTGCTATAGCAGGGAGCCAGGTAGGGTTGGGTATTGATGGCATGTGTTTTATACAATCTCTTTTTTTTTTAAATAATTTTCAAGTCCAGATTTTATCTAAAGGTGGATAAAACCTGAAGCAAGAATCACACAGTATTTTTTATTTTTTTTGTAGTGGTGAATGGAACACATTTGATTTTGTCACACTTTCTTGCTATCTAAATAAAAAATTAAAAATCCATTGGGCCATTTTGGGAAGATTTCCTTTGCCGTGTGAGGAGAAATAAGCACACCAATGCTACTGACTGGAAATGTAAAGTATTAAAAACATAAAAAATAAATTGTCTGTGTACGTACAGCCTATGCAATTAATGATATTGATGTTGAAATTGCACAGGAATCAATGGGATTAATTGGTATTTGTAGCTCTTTCAGATAAGACAAGTTGTGTTCTAGGTGCTGAGCTTCACATACGTACTCTGTGAGTGTCAGGATCTCTCCACAGATACTGGTATTGCCCCCGCACGGCTGATTGTACTGCCCTATGCTGTGACTGTTATTATAGCGTACATCCCACTCCTCTCTTCCCCCAGATTATGCTCCTGACGGACCCGGAGATCGAGAGCAGCCTAATGATCAGCTCAGATGAAGGGGCCACATATCAGAAGTACAGACTCCAGTTCTACATTCAGAGTCTTCTCTTCCACCCCAAGCAAGAAGACTGGATCCTGGCCTACAGCCAAGACCAAAAGGTTTGTTTTCTGGGAATCTGATTTACACATTTATGTCCATTTCATTCTTTTATTTATACTGTATACACTGAAACATATAGGTTGTATAGGATGTAAGAGCTGTCCCTGGGTAACTAAAAAGAAAGAAATCTATGTATGTGACAGGGGCAGTGACATGATGTGAGGAGGGTAATGGAGGCAGCAGGAAGCCGCAGACTGAGAGTTATATAGTGGGAGGAGCAGGGTCCCCAGCAGCACAGATTATATCAGGAGATGAGTGATGTGTCAGTGAGGACAGGGCTGCATGTGACAGGGGCAGTGACATGATGTGAGGAGGGGAATGGAGGCAGCAGGAAGCCGCAGACTGAGAGTTATATAGTGGGGGGAGCAGGGTCCCCAGCAGCACAGAGTATATCAGGAGATGGGTGATGTGTCAGTGAGGACAAGGCTGCATGTGACAGGGGCAGTGACATGATGTGAGGAGGGGAATGGAGGCAGCAGGAAGCCACAGACTGAGAGTTATATAGTGGGAGGAGCAGGGTCCCCCAGCAGCACAGAGTATATCAGGAGATGAGTGACATGTCAGTGAGGACAGGGCTGCATGTGACAGGGGCAGTGACATGATGTGAGGAGGGGAATGGAGGCAGCAGGAAGCCGCAGACTGAGAGTTATATAGAGGGGGGAGCAGGGTCCCCAGCAGCACAGAGTATATCAGGAGATGGGTGATGTGTCAGTGAGGACAAGGCTGCATGTGACAGGGGCAGTGACATGATGTGAGGAGGGGAATGGAGGCAGCAGGAAGCAACAGACTGAGAGTTATATAGTGGGAGGAGCAGGGTCCCCCAGCAGCACAGAGTATATCAGGAGATGAGTGACATGTCAGTGAGGACAGGGCTGCATGTGACAGGGGCAGTGACATGATGTGAGGAGGGGAATGGAGGCAGCAGGAAGCCGCAGACTGAGAGTTATATAGAGGGGGGAGCAGGGTCCCCAGCAGCACAGAGTATATCAGGAGATGAGTGATGTGTCAGTGAGGACAGGGCTGCATGTGACGGAGGGGAATGGAGGCAGCAGGAAGCCGCAGACTGAGAGTTATATAGTGGGAGGAGCAGGGTCCCCAGCAGCACAGAGTATATCAGGAGATGAGTGATGTGTCAGTGAGGACAGTGCTGCATGTGACAGGGGCAGTGACATGATGTGAGGAGAGGAATGGAGGCAGCAGGAAGCCACAAACTGAGAGTTATATAGTGGAAGGAGCAGGGTCCCCAGCAGCACAGAGTATATCAGGAGATGAGTGATGTGTCAGTGAGGACAGGGCTGCATGTGACAGGGGCAGTGACATAATGTGAGGAGGGTAATGGAGGCAGCAGGAAGCCGCAGACTGAGAGTTATATAGTGGGGGGAGCAGGGTCCCCCAGCAGCACAGAGTATATCAGGAGATGAGCGATGTGTCAGTGAGGACAGGGCTGCACGTGACAGGGGCAGTGACATGATGTGAGGAGGGGAATGGAGACAGCAGGAAGCCACAGACTGGGAGTTATATAGTGGGAGGAGCAGGGTCCCCAGCAGCACAGAGTATATCAGGGGATGAGTGATGTGTCAGTGAGGACAGGGCTGCATGTGACAGGGGCAGTGACATGATGTGAGGAGGGGAATGGAGACAGCAGGAAGCCACAGACTGGGAGTTATATAGTGGGAGGAGCAGGGTCCCCAGCAGCACAGAATATATCAGGGGATGAGTGATGTGTCAGTGAGGACAGGGCTGCATGTGACAGGGGCAGTGACATGATGTGAGGAGGAGAATGGAGGAAGCAGAAAGCCACAGACTGAGAGTCATATAGTGGGAGGAGCAGGGTCCCCAGCAGCACAGAATATATCAGGAGAGGAGTGATGTGTCAGTGAGGACAGGGCTGCATGTGACAGGGGCACTGACATGATGTGAGGAGGGGAATGGAGGCAGCAGGAAGACACAGACTGAGAGTTATATAGTGGGAGGAGCAGGGTCCCCAGCAGCACAGAATATATCAGGAGAGGAGTGATGTGTCAGTGAGGACAGGGCTGCATGTGACAGGGGCAGTGACATGATGTGAGGAGGGGAATGGAGACAGCAGGAAGCCACAGACTGGGAGTTATATAGTGGGAGGAGCAGGGTCCCCAGCAGCACAGAATATATCAGGGGATGAGTGATGTGTCAGTGAGGACAGGGCTGCATGTGACAGGGGCAGTGACATGATGTGAGGAGGAGAATGGAGGAAGCAGAAAGCCACAGACTGAGAGTCATATAGTGGGAGGAGCAGGGTCCCCAGCAGCACAGAATATATCAGGAGAGGAGTGATGTGTCAGTGAGGACAGGGCTGCATGTGACAGGGGCAGTGACATGATGTGAGGAGGGGAATGGAGGCAGCAGGAAGACACAGACTGAGAGTTATATAGTGGGAGGAGCAGGGTCCCCAGCAGCACAGAGTATATCAGGAGATGAGTGATCTGTCAGTGAGGAGAGGGCTGCATGTGACAGGGGCAGTGACATGATGTGTGGAGGGGAATGGAGGCAGCAGGAAGCCACAGACTGAGAGTTATATAGTGGGAGGAGCAGGAACCCTAGCAGCACAGAGTATATCAGGAGATGAGTGATGTGTCAGTGAGGACAGGGCTGCATGTGACAGGGGCAGTGACATGATGTGAGGAGGGGAATGGAGGCAGCAGGAAGCCACAGACTGAGAGTTATATAGTGGGAGGAGCAGGGTCCCCAGCAGCACAGAGTATATCAGGAGATGAGTAATGTGTCAGTGAGGACAGGTCTGCATGTGACAGGGGCAGTGACATGATGTGAGGAGGGGAAAGGAGGCAGCAGGAAGCCACAGACATAGGGGCCTACTTAATAATCATTTCTAGCCCTTAAGACATAGGGGTCTATTCATGAAGCATGATAAGTGTGGAGAAGTGAGCCATGGCAACCAATCAGCATTGAAGTAACATTTTATAATTTGCAAACTATACAATTGTATGGAGCAGCTGATTGGTTGCCATGGGCAACTTCTCCACAGGCTCACTTCTCCACTCTTTTCACTGCTTCATGAATAGACTCCTTAAACTGCTAATTCTGCATGTTTAAGGGCAGCAATAAGTATCTCATAAGACATTTCTGTCTGCTGGCCTCCGCAGCAGTTGTCCCCATAAGAAAGTTTTGTATGAGGGTGTATTTTATTAAATCTGCAAACCAAAGCTTTGCAGATCTTGCCTGCGTGGGTTAATGCCATCTGAAGATGATGCTAGTCAGCCCATTCACATAGAGGTGTACTGTATAAGAATGGCAGTGAGCAGTGGCACCGATTTACCTCCAGTGAAACCTGTGAATACTCCTGTGCCAATGGCTTCGTAAATAGCACAATGCAATGACATGATTCAAATAATTTTGCTGGAAATTTAATATACAGACCCCTCATTCCGGTAGGATGCAACTTCCTTCAGTGCTGAAACGGCGTACTGTCTATAGCACAGGTTCTCAAACTCGGTCCTTAGGACCCCACACGGTCCATGTTTTGCAGGTCACCTGTAGATTTAAAAAATGTGACAGTTGGTGATACACAGTGCAACTGCCGGGTGACATGGAAAACGTGAACCGTGCGGGGTCCTGAGGACCGAGTTTGAGAACCACTGGTCTATAGTAAGAAATGGTGCAGTCTAAGAGGAAACCTCTGTACTGGATTACTGCATGGGAGGGGCAGTTGTTCAAGAGGTTGGATGGTCCCAAAGTCGACAATGTCTTATGTCATTGTAACATGTTCTATATTAATTTAATATTATTTTTAATATTAATATCCTTGACACTTATTACCCCCTCATATCTCTCTCTCCGCAGCTGTACAGCTCATCGGAGTTTGGGAGGCGGTGGCTGCTGCTTAGCGAGTCTGTGGCACCCAATCGATTTTACTGGTAAGATGCTTTTATTTCTTAGTGATGACCCTGATGGAACTATGTATGTGAATGTCTGTTCCTTGTGTACTGTCAAAAGAAGCTTTTCCTTCCCACTCTCCCGGTCAGCAATCATGGATAAGCTTGTTTCGTTTCTTGCTCCATTCTTGGTATTGATCTTGACCAAAGTCAGTGTTTGTAGTTTTAGTACCAGTGTAGCTGTTTCAGGAGTAGGAATGGCCAAGGACCACTGATGGTTAGCAGCCATGGTTTAACGGGTCATCCTTGATGGTGGAGATCTGATGGCAGGGAGGCAGTAATGTTTTTTTTCCTGGCACTGGCAGAGGGGGCAGTACAGGGAAAAGGGCTAACAGTGATAAACTAACCTCACCCAGATCTGTGATAGAGGAATGGAACCTGATTAAACAGGGGCTGCGTAGTAGACACAGTTGTTTGGCTGTGATGGGTACAGTATATACACTGAGTATCACAAGAGTTGTTCACATGAGTAATATTGGAAGACAGGATATGAAACACTGTCCGGTATGGTCGTTTTCTATGGGGGTAATTCCAAGTTGATCGCAGCAGGATTTTTGTTAGCAGTTGGACAAAACCATGTGCACTGCAGGGGAGGCAGATATAACATGTGCAGAGAGAGTTAGATTTGGGTGGGGTGTGTTCAATCTGCAATCTAAATTGCAGTGTAAAAATAAAGCAGCCAGTATTTACCCTGCACAGAAACAAAATAACCCACCCAAATCTAACTCTCTCTGCACATGTTATATCTGCCTCCCCCTGCAGTGCACATGGTTTTGCCCAACTGCTAAAAAATTTCCTGCTGCGATCAACTTGGAATTACCCCCTATGTTGGTTATCTGGCGCATTAGTTACAGATGAAGCTGATATGATCACAATCTGAATTTTAAATATCGAGTAGAGATATGCGCGAACCGCCATACTTTAGTTTTAGTTTTCCATTTTGGCAAAACCACCATTAAGTGTTTTGGTTGGACTTGACTTTGGATTTCCTAAAATTTTTATTTGGATTTCTTGAAAATTGATAAAAACAACTAAAATCTTGTAGTTCAGTCCTGTTTTATTCCTACAGTATTATTATCCTCAATAACATTCATTTCCAGTCAATTTTGACCACCTCACAGCGCACAATGGCCCTCATTCCGAGTTGTTCGCTCGTTAGCTGCTTTTCGCAGCAGTGCACACGCTAGGCCGCCGCCCTCTGGGAGTGAATCTTAGCTTTGCAGAATTGCGAACGAAAGATTAGCAGAATTGCGAATAGAAATTTCTTAGCAGTTTCTGAGTAGCTCCAGACTTACTCTGCCACTGCGATCAGTTCAGTCCTTTTCGTTCCTGGTTTGACGTCACAAACACACCCAGCGTTCGTCCAGACACTCCCCCATTTCTCCAGCCACTCCCGCGTTTTTCCCCGAAACGCCTGCGTTTTTTCGCACACTCCCATAAAACGGCCAGTTTCCGCCCAGAAACACCCACTTCCTGTCAATCACACTCCAATCACCAGAACGATGAAAAATCTTTGTTACGCCGTGAGTAAAATACCAAACTTTTGTGCTAATTTACTTGGCGCAAGCGCACTGCGAACATTGCGCATGCGCAGTTTGCGACTAATCGCTCCAATGCGAAAAAAACTAACGAGCGAACAACTCGGAATGAGGGCCTTTGTTCACCAATATTGGCCCGAGGCTGGCTGGCTAACCTAAGCAACAGAGCAGCGGCACAAACACGCGGCAGTTTAAAAGCATATAGCACATCTATGAAACATTGCGGCACAGCAGCGGCAGGATGGATAGCACTTTAATAAACTATGGCCCTCATTCCGAGTTGTTCGCTCGCAAGCGGATTTTAGCAGATTTGCTCATGCTAAGCCGCCGCCTACTGGGAGTGAATCTTAGCTTCTTAAAATTGCGAACGATGTATTCGCAATATTGCGATTACACACCTCGTAGCAGTTTCTGAGTAGCTCCAGACTTACTCTTCCAGTGCGATCAGTTCAGTGCTTGTCGTTCCTGGTTTGACGTCACAAACACACCCAGCGTTCGGCCAGACACTCCTCCGTTTCTCCGGCCACTCCTGCGTTTTTTCCGGAAACGGTAGCGTTTTTCCCCACACGCCCATAAAACGGCCTGTTTCCGCCCAGTAACACCCATTTACTGTCAATCACATTACGATCGCCAGAACGATGAAAAAGCCGTGAGTAAAATTACTAAGTGCATAGCAAATTTACTTGGCGCAGTCGCAGTGCGGACATTGCGCATGCGCATTAAGCGGAAAATCGCTGCGATGCGAAGATTTTTACCGAGCGAAAAAACTCGGAATGAGGGCCTATATAACCAAATAGAAAGAATGCTTTCAAAAAAAGAGGCCAAAGAGCAGTACAGAGAAATGTAGGTGGAATATGTAGTGGCAGGCAGGTAAAGGATTGATTGATTGATTGATTGATTCATTCTTTCATTGATTTAAATTGATTATTTTAATTTAGATTTTTTTTTTAAAGACAACAGACCATAAAAGGATATAATATTAATAGTGAAGGGTTGCAAAAACAAGCCAGGAAAATTAACAGTTGCACTGCGCAGCTGGAAACTCCAAAGTAGCATATCTTATACTAACAAAAATGTAAGATGCTGGGCTTCTGGCCATACTATCCACCTCCTTCCTAATTTTATAACATGCCCCTGTAAAACATTTATGAGGTGCACCAGAGAGTCTGAATATGAGGGATAATACCATGATTTTTCTAATAAATATAGTCCACCAGTGGTGCAAGATGGAATTGTCATTGGGCCCTCCCCCACACCCTTATGTAGGATATTAAAAAGGACATACACACCTTAACAAACCAAGAACTTGGTTTGTTTGGGCCCCTACACAATTTTTTTGGAAGGAATACCTCTGATCATTAATGAGCAGGTTGATGATGAAGGTATTGGCAGTGGAGATTGCATATGCTGGTCTAAACCACTAGTAGCTGATACTGGACTGTTATTTTTTTGTTATTATTTTACAGGATATGTTTCAGATTTTGATAAATAACTTGCATGAACTCACTGCAAAGGATATAACAAGGAGGAGGTGCATAGATGGTTAATGCCCCTACCTCTACTATGGCCTCACAAATGGTTCAGATTCCTTCACAAATGTTGTCAGGATTTGGGTCAAAATAATTCCACACCCAAAAGGTGGCTTTTTTTGGTTTTATGTCCAGGCTTTCTTTTTATCACGTGCAAGAACTGCTGCCACTGGGGACTGACTTACACAAACAACATCATAAACATCCTAATTACTGTCAGATACAGATATATCCCCCTCATCCTGTTGCACTTCCACACTAGCATCCTCAATTACTATTATGTCACCATCTTTACTTGTACTGCTCATCTCCACATTTGCAGAGGGTGTAAAAATGGAGGCTTCTCTATGAGTACAATGTTAGAAGACAAGTCAGACTCACACATAGCTAACGTGAACACCCCTAGACTTTCCTCAGAGATTTGTAAACACATAGTTTGTTCTTCAGCTGTAGTGTTCTTCTTTGTTTTTGGGCACTGATTTGTCTGTTTTAAAGGTGACACCTCTAGTGGACTCAGAGTGAGAAGGTGTTGCATCATCATCATCATCATCATCATCATCATCATCATATGAGGTGATGTTTTCTTTAACAATGCTAAATATTTAGATTTCAGGTGCCCTTTTTTAAACTCTGAGTCCCTTGGACCACCTTTAGTAGATGTTGTAGTACTATCATGACTGGCAGCAGCTGCAGCACTAGTACTGGTTGCTGCTCCTGCTCTTCTATCGACTGGTCCATATTGACTCACAGCGCTCCTTGTAATAGCAACCTACTTACGTTATTTTTAAGACAGTGTCTTAATATCACACAACAGTTTTATTTTATTTAATGCTTGAAAACACAAAGCAGTCCCACACAGAGCCCACAGTCCCACACAAAGCCCACAGTCCCACACACTCTCACTTAATTTTAGTGCCTCAGAGTCCACACCCCACACCCTCTCCCTCCAGCATCTTGTTTGAAAAGGGAGAGCCTTTACGCAATCCAAAACACCTGAGATCAGACACCGGGAAGATGATGTTTTCCCTTGTCTTCGGATCCGAATCTGGCAGGAAGACTCGAGCCGGGACTTGGATATACTCGTAATACGGAAGTTTAGGTGGTTTCAGTTTTATAGGAAACCGAACCGTTCATCTTTAGTTAAAATTTACTTTTAGCTGTTCTCAGTGGACAGACCCTATTATAAGAACAGTTTGGAAATGTTCTTTAACCACTTCTGACAGATATTTTTTTTTCCAAACACGTCTTAGAAATGGTAAATTTTTGTATTAATAAGCAAAATAATATTAATTTATACGCTTATTTAATAGTATTTTATTTTAAAAAATATGCCTACGGAGTGTCCGGCACCATCCTATGAGGGTGCCAAGCAGACCCCCTGTATCATTATTCCAAAATCCATGTAGCAATTTCTAATCACTGTGCATTATCTCCCCACCTGTGGCATTGCCCCCATTAGTAAAAGACATCCCTACACCCCCCCCACACCCCCCACCCCCAATGGTGACAGACCCGCTCAACTGTAATAGATTCTCCAGTGGTATTGTTCCTCACAACCCAGTGTCTATAGGTCCCTATTGAAGCATTATGTCAGTACCCAACAGTGGCAGTAAATGTCTCAGTGGCATTACTCCACCAACCCTCCAGTGGCAATAAGTCCCCTCTGGTGGCACATACCCCTGCTCCTCATGCAAAGCACAGTGGCACAGGTCTCTGGGGGTACAGATCACTAGTATAGTGCTCAGTAGGGATCTACTGTTACCCATCTGCACTGGAAGTTAACTTTTGTATTTGGTGCACTCGTTCCAGAATGCCGCTTTTACAGCAAGGGCACATAGTAGGTGATCCCACACCACAAATCACAGCTTGGGGAAGGGGGTGCATGGGGTAGAAGATCAATTGGAGGAAATCGGTTCTGCTCATGGAAGTTTCACTGACGTGTCCTTAACCACTCAACAGTTGCATGGCATCCATCCATGTCAACGGAAGCCATCTTTTTGCGGTCGTATCCCAGACGGCTGCACTAATTAAGTGGTTACGTTTGATACATATTATATTTGTGATAATACCGTCTTGCACATTGCTATGCCGAACGACATGTACATTTTTTTTATTACGATATAATTAAGCTATAAATATGGGGGTAACAATGTCTAAATTCCCCCAAGCTCCTCAAACATGAAATACGGTTTAATAGCCTTTTAGGATCACCAGTGTTGCGCAGCTTTGCAGGAATTTAGGTGATGTATTTACTCTCTGCAGTGACTTTTAGATTATTAATTCAATATAAAATGGGAAACGCAGACCATTCTGCTAATTGTTCTGCAGAATATTAGGATCTGAAGACAGGCAGTATAGGCGATATCTAATTAAAAATAGGTTGCTAGCGGCTCGGATATTATGTCAGGGAACAGCGCTGCAGTTATTAGCTGCTGTTTGTTGATTATAGATGAAGAGGTTTAATGAATTCAGAAGAGCTAGGGAAAGGCGGGCGCGTTGCGAACACTATTTTGTTAGGAATCACATGAAATGGTGACAGCTCTAGTTAAAGAATAAAGGATTCTCCCACACATTTCAGCGCAAGTTTGTAGTTATGAAAATATTCCGAGATAAATTAAAGAATTCTATGCACAGGCCATAAAGAACATGTAAATTATATTGTGTAAGACTATGCCGCGGTATCATCAGAATGGCGTCAGGATGGGAGTGTAACTCTTTGATTGCTGAGAGGTCGCGGATCGTTTGATTTATGCGATTGATCTGTTCTTAACATATGGGATACTCTGCTTCTAATCATAGCCGGTGCTTGATGCAGGGGTGACGGCTCTGCATAGGGACAAACACAGAATAGATCAGAGGGGGAAAAAATGGAGGGTGCAGTGGGGCACGGTTTTCCAGGAATATATCGTTATTCAACGTATGTAACTGTATGTGAACAGTACATGTATTGCATATATTACTCATTCATATCACAAGGATGCACATACTGTAACTCCAGTGTAATCTTAATTCTGCATGATGAGGCCACAAAATGTAACAAAGTTCTCTATTCCTGCTCCCACCTCAGCCATGCTGACATGTAGTTAAATGGTTCAAAGCTGTCTCTTAATTGAGTGTTATTGTGCACGACTCATCAGCCACTATAGCATCACATGTCTAAGTCACAAGACTTAAAGGTCAGGCTAAGAAGACTGCAGGTGCATGTTGTTTACTTGGCTCTATAAAAAGGGTCTGCATATGTCCAAGCCTGTCACTGTTTTGTTGGAGTGTCCCAGTGCTGTATGGCTGCACAGTACTTAGCTCAGGGGATATTTATACCTTATTATATTGACTGCTGTTTATCTTCAATAAAACCTACATGGTTTGGAGTTAATCTATGGACATAGGGCCTAATTCTATTTTACGATCGATTTCTTTGATATGCTGGGGGTGGGGGGGTGGGGAGCCCACTGCAAGTCCACCCTGTATGCCGGATCCTGCCCCCCGCACACAGTATGGCATGGCGATAATGATTTTGCATGTTACGACTAGCCCTCTGCCCGCGCAGCCTACCTGCACAAGCAGACAGCTACCCGCCATGTCACACAGCCGCCACAGCCCGCCCCTCCAACTTTCCGGAAACGCCTCTGTTGTCCCGACCGCGCCCCTAAAATGGAGTGTTGACGCCCACAAAATGCGGCATCTATGCCATGTTCCCGCCCCCCTCCAGGTCTTAAACTGCGTTCTGAAGAGAACTCAGTTTAGTACCTCCCACATGCGTGTACCGGCGTAATCGCATGCACAGATGTGCAGAAATCGCTTCATAGGTTTTTAGCGCATCTGCGACAGGGTCTGACTCGGCCCCATAGCTCCTTACTCACATCTGCTGTGCACCTACCATCTTGTAGGCATTTGCCAATAAGCCAATAATTACAGTAGATTGAATTGTCCATTCACAGACAGTTAATTATGCAAAATGGCCAAGACTGGCCAGTGTCCCTAGAGCGCCGTCTCGAACTGGCCTGAAAGTCCTGGGTTATACAATATGATTATATTCAATGTACTTTATATGAGCAGTACACATTTGTTGTACTGTTTTCTGGGATAATTGTCACCACTGCTGTACTTAGGGCCTAAGAGGTCTATTTACTAAGCCTTGGATGGAGATAAAGTACCAGCCAATCAGCTCCTAACTGCCAGGTCACAGACTGGGTTTGAAAAAATGGCAGCTAGGAACCGATTGTCTGGTACTTTATCTCTCTCCAAGGCTTAGTAAATAGACCCTTAATTCATGTTTGTAAGCAATGCCAAAGTTCATGTAACTAAGCAATTATCGTCAGACGGTGCATGTGCTGCGATCGCACTGCGCATGTGCCAAGGTGCCTTTTCGATGCCGCTTGCAGTGAGGATTTCATTGCAGAGTGATTGGCAGGATGGTGCTGTCTGGGGGACATAACGGGGAGTGAGTGCCGTGTCCAGTCTGCAGGATCGTAGGTTTACTCGAGCAGTTGATGTTCCTCATTATTGCACGGTTGCTGCGTATGTGTACAGTACACCTCTTATTTTCTGGCCGTCAGCGTCACTTGTGTTGATTAGCAAGTCCGTAGCCTAAAAAGTCGCCACTGCGCCGGTATGTGCCTACGAACATGGATTTGACCCTTAGCACTGCTGAGTTTGCAGATGAACCGGGGGACAAGTGAAACATACTTAATATCATTTCCTTCTCTCCCCTACACTGGCCTACGTCTGCATGTGAATTGTGCTTTAATTAGAAGTAGACGCAATAGGTTTAGCACCGATTTTTCCAGCCTCCCTTCCCAATAATTTAATTATCTATCCCCACAAATCGATGTCTCAGTTTCACACGTCGGGTTCCATCGCAGCCGGTGCTTCCAGTTCTCAGCTGACACGGAGGCATCAATGGATGGCATTGTTGACGAAACGATCAATAAGTCAATATGTCGCCTCTCATTCTTGCTGATACACGTGGGCAGGGGAACTGGAATTCTGGAAAATGCAGCCTCTACATTCAGTAGGACCTATTTAATATGCATTAAGGTTAAGGACCACAAATATTAGTAAGTCAGGTGCAAATAAATAGGCTATGTACAAGTTAGCTGTTACAGTTGTGTGTAGCCTGAAAATTCAATTGGTCTGTATATCCTATATAACAGAGCTGGCCAAACCAGTCCTCGAGATCTACCAACAGTTCACATTTTGTGTGTTACAGCCCTATAGATAGTGCTTACCCTTATGTATCCTTCCTCATTCCCTATAGAGTGTAAGCTTGTGAGCAGGGCCCTCCTACCTCTATTCCTGTCTGTTATTACCCAGTTTGTCTTATCATTGTTGTTTCCAATTGTAAAGCGCAACGGGGTATGCTGCGCTATATAAGAACCAGTAAATAAATAATTAAATTACGTCATTTTGACGGGCTGGTAACTTGTGTATATATATATATATATAAAAGCGGCTGGATCGGCACTCCAAAGTTAGCATGCTGCCTGTGTCTGACGGGAGGCATTTGATATGCCGACTGTCAGGATCCCGGTGCTCAGCATACCGACGCCGGGATCCCGACAGCCGCCATACCGATTACTATTCTCCCTCTTGGGGTGTCCACGGCAACCCTGGTGAGAGAATAAATAGTGCGCGCCACTGTGCCCGCAGCTTGGCAAGCGCAGCGACCCCGCAAGGGCCTTTTTGCGCTCGCCCCGCTGCTGGCATGCCGGCACTCGGGATCCCGGTGCCAGTATATTGGCGCCGGGGATCCCAAGCATCGATATAACATAGTAGATCCCTTGGTAACTATTGCACAGCTCACCAGAACCCCCAGCGAGGAGAATCAGTGCCGTGGATGATTCTCCTCGCTGGGGGGATCTGGTGATATTTATATATTTCATTCGCACGGGCGTTTGCAAGCTGATTGACAGGAAGGGGCTGTTTGTGGGTGGTAACTGAGCGTTTACTGGGAGTGTCCAGAAAAACGCAGGCGTGTCCAAGCGTTTTCAGGGAGGATGTCTGACATCACTTCCGGCATCGATCAGCAGGATTCAATCGCACTGGAGGAGTAAGTCCTGGGCTGCGCACACATTGCACACACTGAATTTTTGCAGCTCGGCGTACTCATGCGATCGCACACTTGCATGGCGAATTTACACTCTCCCTGGTGTGGCGACTATCTGAACGCAGGACAGCAAAATTAGTAGCCCACCGATCAGGTCTGAATTAGTCCCAGGATCTACTACTGAAAAAATCCACTTTGCACACTTTTACCTTTGCACTAAACCTGATAATATTATTGAGGCTGACGCACCTTTGTGAATATGTCCTTTGCAACTTTCACACATCCCAAACATACAAAAAAAGTTATAAAACTTGCTGTATTTTTTTTTATTGCAGATTTAGCGTTTTCTTCCAACAATTCCCCGATCTGCGTTCACTTAAAACCGTTCTGTCAGCTCCCAGTATCTGTGAAAGGTCAGATTACCCCGAGGAGCTACAGACAGATTCTGATAGGAAAGAGCCGTTTGTAACTGTAACGTTCAGCGGAATAATCTCGTTCGGCGCCTAGGATTTATGAGAGCAGATTCGCACCGGTGCAGATATTTGCAGGAGATAAATCCCTCAATACAAATACTAGCTATAATTGAATTACAAAGCTATTATCATGTGTGGAATAGAGAAATGTTATGCCTGTATTTGAACAAGATAATGTTTGCTTAAGTATTTCTGCTCATCTGGTGATTCCGCTGCAGGTAGCTGGCAAAACATCTTCTCATTCGGCTTAATTTTATGGGATATTACCTCTGGAGATAGTGTCGGGGGCTTGTAAAATGATGGCATTGTCTGCAATCTAGACCTTTCTCTGCTTCTAGATATCTGCATGCTTTTTAAATCAGCCTTAAAGGGCCAATAAACTCAGAGGTCAGTGCCTGATAAGCCTTCACAGTGACACCCCTCGTATCCAGAATTTAAGTACTATCCCATGGGTCTCTAGGCAAGATATTAGTTTGTGGCCCCATCTTCATCTCTGTTTGTCAAAACAAACGTAAAAATGGATTCAAGTAACACAGGCTCCTTAGAGACACCTGTTCTGAGCTGAGAGTCCAGGATACCTCATGGATAACCTAGACCACTGGTTCTCAATGGGTGTGGTAGGACTTGTCCACAGTTATCACTTCGAGAGTCATTGGGAGGGAGTAACTAGAACCTTGTGAGCCCCAGGGCCCCATAGCATAACTTTCATGGGGCCCCAATGCTTCCAGAGAGATACCTCCCTCCTCAATGCTCTATAACATTGAATAATAGATGGAGACATTTTCTCCTTTTGCCGTTCCTGACGAAATGATAGCTCCGATTATATTTTTTCCAAAATTCGTAATATGTAATCTTGTTGCATTACATAGTTTGGGTGCATCAGTGTTGTGCATCAATAGCACTGAAAGCCCAACTTTGAGTTTGAACTTATGAGAAGGTACTCTTGATATCTCTAGAGAATTGCGCAACTCTACCGGATATGAAATTCTCTCGTCACTGTAGATCACAGTATCGATTGAGTAAAATGATGTTTCCTTACCGTGAAGGTGTTTTTTGATGATGTTATTAACCAGGCTGACCATATAATTTTTTTGGTCTATATAGTCCTCTCACACAAGCAATTTTCATTGGTTAAATTGTTCTGAATGTTGAGGAAAACTCTAGTTATGAGTTTGTCTATCGAAGTGACTATATTGCAAAAACACTTTGGGAATGTCATTTTGTGTGTTTGTCTGAAGTCAACCATCTCCGATTTCTAGCAGTTGGGTGCATATGTTCAAGATGGTGCGTCGTTAAAGAGGCGCACTCTCAGGTTTTTTTGTCAAATGTAATTTTGTCACACTATCCCACCATGGAGATGCCTTGAGACGTGTTCCTCTGCTGGAGTAGCCCTTGCTATTACTGGTAAGGGCTGTCGTAAGTCGCTAGCTAACAACACCACCATCTCTCCCATGAGGTCGGAACTGCTTCTGAGATCTTTTAGCGTAAGATTAAGGGGTTTAACAGCACGTTTGTGTTTGATAAGCCGCCTGTACTAACTAAAATAGCAAAAACCTGTCTTATTTTAGTTGGTAACTGACAAAGGAGAGCTTCTTTCATTGTGTTCTCCCAGTGCTTATTATTTTAGAGCAACCCACGTTGGTTGCATTGTGATGATTGTTGACGGTTCGTTGGGGGCCATTCCGAGTTGATCGCTCGCTGCTGTTTTTCACAGTGCAGCTATCAGGTCACTACTGCGCATGCCTGTGCCCCGCAATGCGCAGGCGCGTCGTACGGGTACAAAGCTGATCGTTGCTGGGCGATGGATTTAATGAAAAATCCATTCGCACAGCCAATAGCAAAGGAGATTGACAGGAAGTAGGCGTTTGTGGGTGTCAACTGGCCATTTTCTGGGAGTGGTTGGAAAAATGCAGGTGCGTCCAAGCGTTTGCAGAGCGGGTGACTGACTTCAATTCCGGGACCTAAAAGACTGAAGTGATCGCAAGGGTTGAGTAAGTCCAAAGCTACTCAGAAACTGCAAAAAACTTTTTCGGCCCGCTCGGCTGCACAAGGGTTCGCACACTTGCAAAGCAAAACTACACTCCCCTGTAGGCGGCAACTATCTGATCGCTGCGCTGCAAAATATAACTAGTGAGCGATCAACTCGGAATGACCCCCGTTAGTCGATAAAAGTTAGGTCCTCTAATTATTATGTGAAGAAGTAATCTTAAGCAGTAACATTCAAAGTTACTAATGTCTACAGTTTAAACACATCCCACAGTTTTGCTTAATCGACTATTTGGGTCTCCTTGTACAGGTACTGTACACCTTGGACACGTCATTTCCATACCTTCTGATAGGCTTCCATGTGTAAAATTTGGGCACTTCTGAGTAAAGCAAGGTCTGAGCCAAATCACCATTCTGGCTAAGTGCACAGAAAGTTGTTGAAGTTGTCTTTGGCGGATTAATGATGTGCTCCTGCAGATTCCGTGAATTAAAATAAATAACCTGACTATTCTCTAAGTGAAATGCCAAATGAGTCACCTCCGGATGCCGTTCGTGTATTGGAAAACTTAACAGTTGCTGCACTGCCTCACTGCTGCTTATGTACCTACCTGCCTGATAGTTTTGTCTATTATCGGCATAGTTGATGTTTGCACCATCCTTTTGAACGTTGAACACCGCCTGGTCACTGGGTTTATTCACGTACTTGCAGATATACTTAATGGACTGCACAGAATAGCAATACTCTATGTTGATATGAGTGCAGGACATATTGTTGAGGATAGAGGGGGGGGGGTATAATAGGGGCGGATGGTATAATTCAGGTGTTTACCACCATGACCTGCAGACCCCCATGAATATTAATCTGGGTGGTAAAGCCAATTTCTGCAGGGGCTCCCCACCTGTAGAGATGATATCCGCCTTTGTTAGACTGTGTCCTGGTTAGGACGGGTTTTGGATACTTTTTGGTGCATTTGCTATCATGCAAGGTGTATAGTCATTCATATGACCACATTGACCGTATGAACCATGGACCATATTTTTAATTACAATTTCCATGCAATATAGGGTCTTTATTCGGTTCAGGGATCACTGCAAGTATGACATCATCAATTTGATTTGCAAACATTTTTTTCTTTTAGCTACACTAAGAGGTGAGCCTGGGGAAGTCCATGTTTTTGTCACTCTATAGAGTACATCCAACACCGTACTTCTCCATAGAGGCTGCCCTGGTAAATATCAGCAATGAGCTTAATAACTTTTTGCCAAAAGGCGCGAGCTGTCAGATCGTGTCTATGCGTAACCTTCTGACCATGCATTATCTGTTGATTAATCCGTCCACGTTGGGTTGCATGTAAATATGATGAAGAGATTGGGCCATCCATAGTTTCTTACATATGTGACCGCATCTTTTGTATACTCATGTGGTCCTCCGATAAATGTGGCTGGCAATATCATGATCTGCCCCAAGTCATCAGCATTCACTGCTGGGTCCCTGGCTACGGTGTCTGACAAATGTTTGTAACTGTCAGCAAGAAGGCCCTGCCTATTTTGTAAGTCCCGGGCCCCAGGGGGTCAGTCCTAAGCTCCAGGTGGTCAGTCCCGGGTCCCAGGTGGTCAGTCCCGGGCCCCCGTGGGTGGAACCTCCAATAGTGGAAAATGGACTATACAATAATGGAGGACATGTCTTTCCATTTTAGAGCCTGGCAAAACTGGCGATCCTCCTCATTTTCCTGATTGTTATTAGAGGATGAGCGCAATGAAAAGATCACAGGGCCCGATTTAGACTTGATCGCTGCTGTGCGTTTTCAGCAATTAACTGCACATGTGTATGCACCGCAATGCACACGCGTGTCGGCAAACAACAACAGGCATCGCCGGTCAGCGACAGGCTGGTGCGAAAAATGCATTTGCACAGCCATTCGCATGCTGGTTGACAGGAAGAAGCCGTTTGGGGGTAGTCTAGTCACTGGCCATTTTCTGGGAGTGACAGGGAAAACGCAGGCGTTCCCAAGCATGTTCAGGGAGGGTGTCTGACGTCAGCTCCGGCCCCGATCAGCCTTTTCTCATCACACTGTAGGAGTAAGTCCTGGGCTGCGCACACACTGCACACAGTAGAAAATTCATTTACTGGTGAGTGAGGTGCGAACAGATTTGCAGCTGTCTGCAGTTTTTTAACTGCTCGGCGTGCACATGCAATCGCACACTTGCACTGCGAATATACACTCCCCTCGGGCGGCGACTATCTGATCGCAGGACAACAATTTTAGCAGCCGGCAATCAGGTCTGAATCCCCCCCATTGTGTTTTGCCACCTTTAGCATAGAAGCCCAGTTAGCTCTCTTCAATTTAGCAGGTGTAACATGTTGCTGTTGAAGCCTTGCCTAGTGCTGTTCGTCCAGTTGGGATGCTCGAAATGATGTTTGATGCTCAGCATTAGCTTGTCAGTGCATAATTGTCTGCTCTTGGGTCACAGGTGCACGAAGCTTCATCTGTCACAGAGGCTGCCAGTGCACAATCACTTGTGTTTGTGCAGACCTTCCTCTGCCTCGAGGAACTTTTCCTACTCTGTGTGAGATTATTGAAACAACACTGGAACCAAACTATACTGGAAACTGTGTACTGCAGGTGGGGCAGATGTAACATGTGCAGAGAGAGTTAGATTTGGGTGGGGTGTGTTCAAACTGAAATCTAAATTGCAGTGTAAAAATAAAGCAGCCAGTATTTACCCTGCACAGAAACAATATAACCCACCCAAATCTAACTCTCTCTGCACATGTTATATCTGCCCCACCTGCAGTGCACATGGGGGGTCATTCCGAGTTGTTCGCTCTGTATTTTTTTCTCGCAGCGGAGCGATTAGTCGCTAACGCGCATGCGCAATGTCCGCAGTGCGACTGCGCCAAGTAAAATTGCTATACAGTTAGGTATTTTACTCACGGCATTACAAGGTTTTTTCTTCGTTCTGGTGATCGTAATGTGATTGACAGGAAGTGGGTGTTTCTGGGCGGAAACTGGCCGTTTTATGGGTGTGTGCGAAAAAACGCTACCGTTTCTGGGAAAAACGCGGGAGTGGCTGGAGAAACGGAGGAGTGTCTGGGGGAACGCTGGGTGTGTTTGTGACGTCAAACCAGGAACGACAAGCACTGAACTGATCGCAGATGCCGAGTAAGTCTGGAGCTACTCAGAAACTGCTAAGAGGTGTCTATTCGCTATTTTGCTAATCTTTCGTTCGCAATTTTGATAAGCTAAGATTCACTCCCAGTAGGCGGCGGCTTAGCGTGTGCAAAAGCTGCTAAAAGCAGCTCGCGAGCGAACAACTCGGAATGGCCCCCATGGGCCCTCATTCCGAGTTGTTCGCTCTCTAGCTGCTTTTAGCAGCATTGCACACTCTAAGCCGTCGCCCTCTGGGAGTGTATCTTAGCATAGCAGAATTGCGAACGAAAGATTAGCAGAATTGCGAATAGAAATTTCTTAGCAGTTTCTGAGTAGCTCCACACTTACTCTGCCACTGCGATCAGTTCAGTCAGTTTCGTTCCTGGTTTGACGTCACAAACACGCCCAGCGTTCGCCCAGACACTCCCCCGTTTCTCTAGACACTCCCACGTTTTTCCCATAAAACGGCCAGTTTCCGCCCAGAAACACCCACTTCCTGACAATCACACTCCGATCACCAGAACGATGAAAAATCTTCGTTACGCCGTGAGTAAAATACCAAACTTTTGTGTTAATTTACTTGGCGTAGGCGCACTGCGAACATTGCGCATGCGCAGTTTGCGACTAATCGCTCCGTAGCGAAAAAAAACTAACGAGCGAACAACTCGGAATCACCCCCTTGGTTTTGCCCATTAGAGAAAGATTTTGCTGCTGCGATCAGGTCTGAATTAGGCCCTAAGGCCAGTGTTTTTCTTCTATGTGTTTTCACTTTAAAATGAGGGAATTTTAAATCATCTATTCTTCAAGCGTTAACCGAAGTGATACCTGAACGCAAATTCCGGACATAATCCGGATGGTAGCGCCTTACACACAGTCCCGTAAAGGCCGACCCATATATCATAACTTCACACATTCATTTGATGGGTAACAAAGTTGTAACAGTCTCTTAGAAAACGCAGTGAAAAGAGATACTGTATTGTATAGATTATTCAATGTCAAGTCAAGAATTAAATAACAATAACTTTTACTTAATAAATCATGAACAGAAAATAACCAAAGTACAAATAGAACAAAATATAGAGAAAACATTTTATACATATGTGTCCTGCTACAGTGTTTCTACATATCGCAGCTTACTGTAGCCGGACTATGATGCCTTCGCACTACGGCATGCCGCAGAGCACTCATCGCTGTTCAGCAGCCATTTTACTTTTCTAATTTCACATTTCCCCTACTTGACCACATGACCTGCTTGGCGGCCAATTTATAACTACATGGGGCCTATGTAACAGGCTCAGAGAACTATTCTGTTATTAAAACATGGCTACCTTAATATTCACATGTTGCTAAAATATCTTATTAAAGTATATCTTGACAGTTGAAACAGTTAAACGTGTTAGACAGACAGGAAATAATTTATTTTCCAAGGTTACTCTTGTAGAACGCACTACGTTCATCTATAGGTGGTCATTCCGAGTTGTTCGCTAGCTGTTTTTAGCAGCCGTGCAAACGCTATGCCGCCTCCCACTGGGAGTGTATGTTAGCTTAGCAGAAGTGCGAACGAAAGGATCGCAGAGCGGCTGCATAATTTTTTGTGCAGTTTTAGAGTAGCTCAAAACCTACTCAGCGCTTGTGATCACTTCAGACTGTTCAGTTCCTGTTTTGACGTCACAAACACGCCCTGCAATCGCCACGCCTGCGTTTTTCCTGGCACGCCTGCGTTTTTACGAACACTGCCTGAAAACGGTCAGTTGACACCCAGAAACACCCACTTCATGTCAATCACTCTGCGGCCAGCAGTGCGACTGAAAAGCTTTGCTAGACCTTGTGTGAAACTACATCAGACGTTGTAATATTACTTCGCACGTGCGCATTGCGCCACATACGCATGCGCAGAAGTGCAGTTTTTTTGCCTCATTGCTGCACAGCGAACGAAAGCAGCTAGCGATCAACTCGGAATGACCACCATAGTTCTTCATCTATCTCAGTTATAAAATAAATACTTACTAAACAGAAGGCCTAGAGGGATGCTTTTAATTTGCATCGGTATTTTAGTAGAAGACATACTTTTAATATTTGTATCCATTTAATATTTGTTTTATGCATATACAGATGTAGTCACGCTCATTGCACCCGCGGCACGGCCGCATAGGCTCACGTGGATGTGTCTTAATACACCCAGCTGTGACTAGCCGCAGCCCCATGTATTCCTATGGCGGACTGTGCCCCCGGACTCCTGTGAAACCAACCAGTGGGAGTCAGGGGCGGGCTAAATGATGATTGACAGGCTGAGCAGTGTGTCCCATGCTGCGGTGGCTGCTGATTCCCGGGGACAGGAAACCAGGACATACGTTACATACAACTTCACATGTATGTTCGTATGTGCTGGCCAGCTCCCCCTTGCACACCTAGGACGATGCAGCAGCCGCCACTAACTTCATCTGTAAATGAGTAGAAGTATACAGTATATCTGCTTAATCAGTAGTCGCTGGAGAAGTGCACTCAGCAGGTTTTTATACTGTAGTGGATGTCTGACAGGTGATTCCCCGTATGAGCCATCAGGGCTGGAGGTGAGTGGTAACACCTGAGAGAGGTGTTATGTCATCTCTAGCCTGAGGCTGAGCCCAGCTGGGTTCTGATTGGGAAGACCAGCAATCAGTGACCTGCTGAGTGTTTGGAAGCAGGCCAGTCATGTCTGTGACTGGTGCTGCTGACTATGACTTGCTATTGTCGCAGACTCCTATACGTCACATTAGCCTACCTGACCCTCTCCATGAGGGAGAAAATGCTCTGTTCCTGGATTGTCCTGGTAATGTATGATTGCCATCACCTGTGGTGAAACACCTTTCTTATCAATTACCTAGCTCACCACAGGTGATGGCAATCATACATTACCAGGAAAGTCCAGGAACAGAGCATTTTCTCCCTCATGGAGAGGGTCAGGTAGGCAAGTATGCTATACGTTCTGAACGAAGAAGCTGACATGCTATGTGATACACACATTTTACTGCATTCTGCTGCTCCTTTCTGAAGTTCTGTAGTAAGCAAGTCCCTACTGACTAATTGCTGCATTGTACTTTGCCTGAAATGTGTGTATGTGTTTTTTTATTTTCTTGAGCTTGGTATCTCTCTGATACTTTTACTGGACCTTATTATCTCTCTGATACAAACTATCAATTTGATTGTTCTAAATGTTTTTTTTTTTTTATGGCATTAGCCATAGGAATGTAACATGGACAGTACGGATGGTGTAATGGTTAGTATTACTGCCTCGCAGCACTGAGGTCACGGGTTAGAATCCCACCCTGGTGCTAAATGTGTAGAGTTTGTATATTCTCCCTGTACTTGCGTTGATTTCCTCCGGACACTCCAGATTCCTTCCACAATCCCAAAATATGCTGGTAGGTTAATTGTCTCACTTAAAAAAAAATTACCCTAGTGCAGTGATGGCTAACCTTGACACTCCAGCTGTTGTTGAACTACACATCCCAGCATGCCCTGTTACAGTTTTGCTATTTGGCCTTGCTGAAACTGATGCAGGGCATGCTGGGATGTGTAGTTCAACAACAGCTGGAGTGTCAAGGTTGGCCATCACTGCCCTAGTGTGTAAGTGTGTGCATGTGTTTAGAGCAGATTAGACGGACCAAGTGGTTCTTATCTGCCGTCACATTCTATGTAACATATTTTGTATGTATACAATATTATGGGATGCACAGAACGCGCCGTGTACCCATCATTTCATGAGTGATACACTTCTTTCTACATACCTTCATACCATACATTACATCAGCACTATCTGTGGAATACAGATGGAGCCCTGCTCATCTATCCCATGTGTAGCATAAAACTGCCTGGTGGTCATAATAATTCATCCAATTAGTGCAGTTGTGCCGCTCAGAGACTCGCACCCACGGTTTCTTTTTCTATGAATATGTAAATTTAGCCTGACATCCAGCGATGTCAAGGTTGATGGACCTGCGGTGTAGGGATCAAGCTGCAACCATTCCCAGAGCCTTGTATCACTATGCACTGTCCTTTGATGCCATAAACTTCCCTGAAATGCTCATTACCACTGCCCATTGCTCCGTCACACCGTACAGGGGTTGCGGGAAGCATAATGATGTATCTATCTCCAGTGGCGCTTACACTCTATGATGTGTCTCATGCTCAGTGGCAAACACTGAAGTCATTAGGGGCTGATTTTATTTTAAATCATCATTTAAATGATTTAAGATAACCATTCTAATATTAAAGGGAAGGACACAACTTTCCAAACTTTTTGTTTGGAACTGAGATTTTGTCGTTGTGTTATGTATTGCTGGGGGGTTTTGAGTGGTAGATGGAGCTTTTATTCACGTTCTGGTAGAACCTGTTGTTCTATTTAAATATTCCCATACTTAGTGCAGCAATCTCGCACAAATCTTCTACTCTAGTAGCGATTTTCTCCTCGGGAGCCCACTTGTTCTGAGTAAAGTGCACACTCTGATGCAGAGATAATAGCACTTGTCTTATTAATGGCACATGTTACATAGTGCGTCTCCTGCAATTACTGGGACCGTACCCCCCCCCCCCCCCCCCCCGAAAAACAACGTTCTTAAAAAAAATTGGAACTGGAGAAACAAATGGAATCTGAAAGTAAAGTTGTTGTTTTGTACAGTGACGCTGTCCGTGGTGCTGATACGTATTAACAAGGAGCTTAAAAATGCAGCGTAGAGCATGAAACTATTCTGATTTTGAATGGAGGAGATCTTCGCCCTCCCTCCTCCCCCCCTCCCCTCCCCCCCCCCCCCCCCCCCCCCCCCCCCCCACACACACACACACACCCTCCCTGCAGTCTAAATGTCTAGCAGAGCAATTTTGGACATGAGGCTCCAAAGGAATCGGGACGCATCAGGTGTCTGATTATCCCTTGTGTGAAGTGTCTGTTTTTGGCGGCGTTAGGTAAGATGTGGGAAGGTGCCGGAGATTAAAAAAAAAAAAATCAAACCGTTTTATATACACAGGACAGCCATGATTGGGAATTGACCTCAGTGGTGTGAGGCAGTAATGTTAACCACTACACCAACCATGCTGCCTTGACTTGTAACTGGGTCCATGCAGCAGATCCCCAATTCTGCTGAATAATAATTTAAGGTAGCTTTGATACAGAAAAAAAACAAATATTCTGTTGATTATTTTTTTTACTAGCGGCACAATGGGCCCCTAGAGTTCCGCTGTATCCCATTGGGCCAGCCAAAGATTGTTCATGCCTCGATTGGTGGAAATATCCTTTAGGATGTCCCGTGATTTCTACATCATGCTTTAAGCATTAGTTTAGTTAGGGTTTAGTCACTTGTGTACATTTATTTTAAATTGATGGGGTGTGAACCGTGAAGATGTTTATGCTTTAGGGTTGTCACAGCAGTAGTGACCTGCGGCACCATACAGACCTTCTTAGCTTCAGGTGAGAAGTGCGCCCTAGACATTATTCTCTGTCTACTTGGGCACCAATGCCTAGGTGCCCCCCCTAGGGATAAGGGTCCAAACTGTGCACTTGAATTATACATTAAACATAGGTTACAGTATACGGCACAAGACTATGGTGTATTCACTACAGCGCATTGCTGTTATTAATCTGCTACATTATCATGCATGCACTAGCAGTATTTACTATGTATACTGAATACTCATAATAGGGCCCAGCCCATGTGCAATTTAATGGTTATCCAAGCCTCTGTGGTGGCTGGCCACATTCCGTCTGGAGACTGGCCACACCCCTAGGTATAGCATACCTCCCAACTGTCCCGATTTACGTGGGACAGTCCCGTTTGTCTTGCACTGTCCTGCTATCTCACTTGTGGGCCGAAGTGCCCCGTAGTGGGTGTGGCATTTGGGAGACTGCTAGCGGTGAACAGATGTTGTGCAAGTGAGCACAACGTCTATTCAACAGGAGAAAGGGACAGAGGGCATGCCCCCATAGTGATGAAAACAAGGGGCGTGGCTCACGAGGGCAATATTCCCACAAAGCCATACCCACTTTTCCTGAGGTCTTGCCCCCTTTTTGGGAGAGTCCCTCTTTCTGGGAGGTAAGGTATAGGCCCCTATCACTGCTTTCCCCCCGTTGGTCCTTTCATGCCTCAGTCCAACATGCCCCCCCCCCCCCTCACTACCTCCCCCAAACACTCACTACCTGTCATTCACTTTGCAAACAAATTCTTACTGCTTTCACTGTCACTAATGACTTGTTGTGTACGCGCAGTGCGACCGTGATGCATGCACTGTACACAAAAACGCCCAACCTGGCAAACATCGACTCTGCGGTCCACCTCTCTATCACGCCCCTTATTATTGGGCAAATTTGCAATAATATGAAGATAATAATACTAAAAATGAAACGCCTCCGATGAGAATAAATGTGCTGTATGTCCGGCCGCCCCCCTTTTTCCAGCAAGTCTCTTTTTTTTTTTGTCAAATGCTAAATCTTCAAGTTATCTTCAAGCTGAATATCAAACATCAGAACCAAATGCACTCCGACACTGGTTAGTCTTACCAGATGGGCCGCCATTACGCTGATATTAAGATGTTCGCTGCAGCTGTGCTGTCTTCATCTGGGGAATTAATTTGGAGTATTGTTGCAGATAAATCATCCACATCGTTTTGTAGAACCAGGAATGCGGCAAAAGTTGTTTAATATAGGGAATACGTTGCAAAGATAAAGGCAGGGGAATCAGGCGGGCCGGCGCAGGCTGAGACCCTCTTTGGGGTGTGTCTGGTTAAATGAAAGTCATTCTTATTAATGCTGTTTATTTATATAGCACCGATCACTGCACAGAGAATCATTCACAATGGCCTCTGCCCCAGTGGAACTGACATTCCAAATTCCTTAATAAAACACATAACCTGTTCTCTGGGTCCATATTGTGAGAAGCCTATTAACCTTCCTACACAGAATGTTCTGGCACCCAGAGGAAACCCACCCAAACACAGGGAGCACATACAAACTCTATACAGATATACAATTGTAGTAGAAATGTTACAACCTGTGACCACAGCGATGTGAGACAGCAATGCTGATCACTGTGCCACTGTACTGTACCCTCCGCATTTCTTCTGTTGGAACCAGCTCTGGCACCAGCGGCCTCAGACGCTCCGGCTGCCTCTGTTCTCACGCAAATTGTACATCTGCATCCTGTTTGCCCTGTTTGCCCACTGATGATAGGTACTGTAAGTAGATCAGGGTATCCGGACTCTAGGTCGAAACACATTAGGTCGACACCTATTGGTGAACACACATTAGGTCGACACCTGCAATATGTCGACACGACCATTAGGCCGACATGGAAAAGGTTGACGTGAGTTTTTCACATTTGTGGAACTTTTTCATACGTTACGATCCATGTGGAATACAATTGGGAACGGTATCCTGTGAGGGAACACAGTGCACTAATTGCGGTTGCCCGTCACATTACGAAGAAAACGACACCAAAAAAAACATTAACGACTCATGTCAACCTTTTTCCGACCTAATGGCAGTGTGGACCTATTTCCTCTGTCGCCCGAGTCACTGTCGACCAATACGTGTCGACCTAATGTGTGTCGACCTAGACACTGTCGACCCTGAGTCCCATACTCGTAGATCAGTGGGTCCCAGTATCACGCTCATAAAACATACACAAAGAAAGCTGAATTTATCCGCCACTAAGCGAGCAGGCCGTTTGGGCACATAAAGCGAAGTTTGCAAAATGTGCCTCCATAAGTGGACCTCAAATGCCGTTCCACCAGACGGAGGTGGGTGGTGTGACAGCAGGTGGTGGACGATGATGGTGGGTGGTGTGCGGGCAGGTTGTGGGTCGTATTAGGGCAGTTGGTGAGCGGTGTGCGGGCAGGTGGTATGTGGGCAGGTGGTGGGTGGTATTAGGGTGGATGTGTGGTATTAGGGCAGGTGGTGTGCGGGCAGGTGGTGGGTGGAATGTGGGCAGGTGGTGGGTGGTATTAGGGTAGGTGGTGTGTGGGCAGGTGGTGGGTGGAATGTGGGCAGGTGGTGGGTGGTATTAGGGCAGATGTGTGGTATTAGGGCAGGTGGTGGGTGGTATTAGTACAGGTGTTGGCTGGTGTGAGGGCATATGGTGGTGGGTGGTCTATGGGTGGGTGGTGTGTGGGCAGGTGTTGGGTGGTGTGATGGCAGATGGTGGTGGGTGGCCTGTGGGTGGGTGGTGTGTGGGCAGGTATTGGGTGGTGTGAGGGCAGATGGTGGGTGGTGTGTGGTTGGCTGGTGTGTACAGGTATTGGGTGGTGTGAGGGCAGATAGTGGGTGGTGGGTGGGTGGATTGTGTGCGCGCAGGTGTTGGGTGGTGTGAGGGCAGGTGTGTGGGCGGTTTGTGGGTGGGTGGTCTGTGTGTGGGTGGTGTGTACAGGTGTTGGGTGGTGTGAGGGCAGGTGGGTGGGCGGTTTGTGGGTGGGTGGTGTGTGGGCAGGTGGGTGGGTTGTGTGAGGGCAGGTGTTGGGTGGTGTGAGGGCAGGTGGGTGGGCGGTTTGTGGGTGGGTGGTCTGTGTGTGGGTTGTGTGTACAGGTGTTGGCTGGTGTGAGGGTGGGTGGGTGGTGTGAGGGCAGGTGTTGGGTGGTGTGCGGGTAGATGGTGGGCAGGCTGTGGGTGGGTGGTGTGCGGGCAGGTATTGGGTGGTGTGAGGGCAGATGAGTGGGTGGTCTGTGGGCAGGTGTTGGATGGTGAGTGGTATTTAGAGTTGTGGGCATCTCAGAAAGTATGACTCTCTAATATGAACGAGCAACTGTGTGCCCATTCCAACCTCTGTCCCTCCTCTCCAGTTGCGTCATGGCATTTGGTTTGCGTGTAAGTCCCCTGCAGTCGCTCATGATTGCGCTCAGCCATATAAAAGATACAGTGCTATGTACTAATTGCAAGATCCATTCGCATGTTACTCATGTTTAGAGTAAGTAAATAAGCCGCAAGTAGTACAGTATATAAAGTAACACATATCCATAAATCTCCTTCACCTCAGCTCCTATAGGATTCTCTCATACGTCCCTCACACCCCAATCAGACATTTTCTTGGGGAAAAATAAAAGAAAACAAAGAACAACATAATGTGTACAAGTCCCATTTTGTGTGATTTTCCATCTGACCTGTTAGCGCCTGTAATGATACAATGAGCAGCTTTCTGCATCCATATGAATCAGCACCAGGTCCTGTATCCTGGGGATAACAGTCCGCCTTGCCCAGCTGTGCATTTGCAGAGCCAGCTGGATGCTTGTAAACCAGATAGAAGCATCTGTGCCTCCTGCTCATATCATCACGAAGAGCTTACACTTCTCACGTCTCCAATCCGCCAGTTGTGAGTTTCTTTCTTACAAATCTGAACTTGTTTCTTCCAGAAGGTACCAGCATGGATTTCTCCCAGACGCTGCATTACTGGACAACAAACCCCCCAGGCTGTTCCATTAATCAGACTGTAATCTGATTTGTAGCAGTGTATTCCAGGCAGATGTACTCACACATAAATAGACTTTAAGTACAGCGAAGACATTGGGAAATGTTCTTCTGTTGTTTATTTGCTAGTTACATCCATTGCTACTATTTCCTCCCAAGGGAACACTATCCTCACAATTGTAACATTTTAAACTTAATTGTGCTGTAGAATTATATAGTGTAGAATTATATAGCGCATAATTATTTAGTGCGGATAAAACGGTGCACAGGAATAATACATTTTACTCTTCTGCTATTGCTGAAGCTCTTTGTCTCAGTATTTTCTACTTTATAATTATCACTAATTAACTGGGCGTTGTTGTCTGTAATTTAAGTATCTCTGGCCTTGTTATGTGAGTGAGTAGCGGAAGGGTGTTAGTGCTGTAATTCCGATGTCAGACAGAACCAATTCCAACTTAAAGCACAAAAATACATTTCCCATCACCGTCTGGCTGTCACATTCTTTATATTTCTGTCAAAGGAGTGCAACCGTAAATTATTGCAGCGAAAACACACGTAAAACATTTATTTGAAAACTCCATGTCAAAACATGTGGAGGGGATACATTATTCTGATAGACTGAATTACACCCTTTGTAACCCCTAAATCTTCAGAGATGAGGACGGATTTGCGAAGTGTTCCACAGATATTTTGCTCATCTCGCTTTTGGGGTAGATTTACTAACCCGCTGTTTCTCAAAGCCGCTGATTTTGGGGGTTATTCGTGGATTTTGGGGGTTATTCAGAGATGGTTGCAGATTTTGCTATTGCAGCAAAATCTGCGACCATACTACTCACATGCTACGGGCCGCCCAGCACAGGGCGAGGCCACCCAGCTTATGTGATGCCGCCCCGCGGTGCGATCGCTATTCAATTGGGAACGCATCGAATAGAGGTTGACCCCTACCTGCGCACCATGGCTGTGTAGGCAGGGGCATAGCCGCCATGCTTCCTATCACTGGAAACACGGACGACGCCATCGGCTGTCCCAGAAAAATGGTCATGAAACGCCTGCATTTCCCGACCTCCTCCTACCCCCCCCCCCCCATCACCGCGTCGCCACCCATCACCCTTTCAGTCATGATGCAATCGCATCCTTCCGGGAAGTGATTGCATCATGATAGCCTATTTATCATGACAGTGTGCGCAGGCGGCAAACCCATAGAGCGTTCACAGCTATTGCAATCAGCTCCTTTAAGGATGGTCCTTAAAGTGGCAACAGAAATAAATAATATAGGTTGCTGCTTTAAATCAATCAGTCAAGGGGGCCCATTTATCAATAAATATTTGTGACAAATTCCCTGAAAACACTCAATTTTGGGGACATAGCCGCAAAAATTTGGTATCACTCAAATGTATGAATCAGGATTTCCGACACCTGCAGCAGCCGCCATAAGTTTCTGCAATGCCGGCAAATTTACCAAACTATGGAATGTGGCAATAACGTTAGCCTGCTGTGTGTCATGCCCAAATCGAATTGCAGATGCGATTATTGATAAATGGGGCCCCTATAGTCAACGATCACAAGTGACCCCAGGTTAATAAATCTACCACTTGACCTTGACATGTTCAGCCTTCGACCAAATGGATATAGCTTTATGTGTTCCCAATGGGCTTTCAATATCAGCATTAGTAATGTGGTGGGTGGGTTTATCAGGTTTATTGTAGGTGTGTATGGGGGTTACCATGGGTCGTTTCACCAAACAGCAGCTGTTAAACAGGGGAGCGTCAGTCCCTGAGAGACAATAGATATATGTGATAGAAAACCTTACGTCACTATCTCTGTACACACTGTTATTGATATAATATATATTTTTTCATATAGTATTTACTAGCCTTTTAAGGCTTATTATAGCGCTGTTTCCTATAATATACGGTATACAGAGCACGCTGCCCAGCAACATAAGAAAATACATTTACTGGTTTTAATTAGTTACTCTCCAAGCTTTATTAAGTGGGGAGATTTACCTAATTGATGGAAATGCTGCGTAATAATGAGTCGGCGGAACATGACCAGTAAACGCTATACTGATTCGGGAACCTTGCAGTTTTGTTTCCCAGTTGTCTTTTGTAGCCCAGTTTTATTTCCTCTGCCAGCCAATAATATCCTTCTATACAGCAAGACGAGATAGTGATTCCTTTGTCTGCCTCAGGTTCGGACTGACCCACAGGGGTACAGGGAAAACCACCGGTAGGACCCACTGTCTGGGGGCCCCTCCTCCTCTAGGGATCAGGTTCTAGACCAGGGGTGGGCAATTATTTCAGCTGAGGGGCCACTTGACATTTCCTGTCAGTATCCGAGGGCCAGATACAAAATAGCAGCTCCCTCCACTTGCCAAAAATATAGGGATGTGCTTCATGTGGAAGGGGTGTGGGCAAAAAATAATACAGATTCATATTAGGCTGCACAATAGTCTCCATTATTCAAATTGCGCCACACAGCGCCACTTACACACATTACACCTGGTAGAGCCCCCTTTACACATTACAGCAGGTAGTGCCCCCTTTTACACATTAACATTTTATTTAGGATAATTATTGTGCAGCAAGCAAATTATCCAGTGTCTCATGGCCCCTGGGGAAAGGTGTGACACAGTGACAGAACACGGGGGGGGGGGGGGGGGGGGGGTGACAGTGACAGAACACGGGGTGTGTGACGCGGTGACAGAACACGGGGGGGGGGGTGTGACAGTGACAGAACACGGGGTGTGTGACGCGGTGACAGAACACGGGGGGGGGGGTGACAGTGACAGAACACGGGGTGTGTGACACAGTGATAGAACACGGTGGGGGTGACACGGTGACAGAACACGGTGGGGGTGACACGGTGACAGAACACGGTGGGGGTGACACGGTGACAGAACACGGTGGGGGTGACACGGTGACAGAACACGGGGTGTGTGACACGGTAACCGAACACGGTGGGGGGTGACACGGTGACAGAACACGGGGTGTGTGACACGGTGACAGAACACGGTGGGGGTGACACGGTGACAGAACACGGGGGGGGGGGCACGGTGACAGAACACGGGGGGTGTGACACAGTGACAGAACACGGGGGGTGTGACACGGTGACAGAACACAGGGGGTGTGACACAGTGACAGAACACGGGGGGGTGACACAGTGACAGAACACAGGGGGGGTGACAGTGACAGAACATGGGGGGGTGACAGTGACAGAACATGGGGGGGTGACACGGTGACAGAACATGGGGGGGTGACAGTGACAGAACACAGGGGGGTTATACGTGACAGAACACGGGGGTGACATGGTGACAGAACACGGGGGTGACATGGTGACAGAACACGGGGGGGGGTTATACGTGACAGAACACGGGGGTGACATGGTGACAGAACACGGGGGTGACATGGTGACAGAACACGGGGGGGTTATACGTGACAGAACATGGGGGTGACATGGTGACAGAACACGGGAGGGGTTGGTACAGCGAGAGCTAAAGATCTCTCCCCCAAACCTAAAAACAGACTGACGCCACTGCCCGCACACACAAATATATGCACACTATCACTCACACACACACACACCTTTATTTCTCTCACTCACTTTTCCCATTATCTTTACTGATCTGGCTGGCAGTGGCAGGAAGGATGGATCTATTCTGTACAAGTCTGGCTCTTGTCCCATGTAGCTCCGCCCCCTGAGGTCCCGTGTAGCCCCCCCCTCATCAGCATTTAGCCCCACCCCCTTTTCGGCTGAACACAGCCGTTGTTCTGGGGACTCTGGAGGCGGGAGGAGGCTGCTACAACGCAGCAGCAGGGGAGAGAGGCGCCGCCGGCAGCTTGGAGGTACTGCAGCTCAGAGCAATGGCAAGCAGCTCAGCCGTTCGGGCCGCTTGTCATTGCTCGCTGGTGGGAGGCAGTGGGCCGGACAGGATCGGTCTGCGGGCCGCATCCGGCCCGTGGGCCGTATTTTGCCCACCCCTATTCTAGACGGTGCACTTGAATTATACATTATACATATGTTACCTTATACTGCACAGGATTATGATGTATTCTCTACAGTACATTGCTGTCATTAATCTGGCACATTATCATGCATGCACTAGCATTAATTACTATATAAATTATCAAGTCCAGACCGGGTACTCTATAATGGATAGTGAAACCTCTATGGTGGCTGGCCACACCCCCTTTGGAGGCTGGCCACACCTCTAATCATGAGCAAACCCAGTGGAGTCTTAGAGTAGGGTCAGTGGGTCTTTGAAAGCACGTTAAACAGACACAGTTACTCCTGGAAGCTACGCCTCCATGGTACAGAGCACCTTAATAGTCACATTATCACAAAATAGGCGCAATATATTTAGTGTTCACTGTCCCTTTAAATTAGCCTATTGTTTAGTGTTAGAAATAAAGCTATTTATTATAAATAGATATGTTTCGTTTTGTTTAACGAATGTCAATATTAAGATTTTCAGATTACTATACATATGAATTTTATGGGTTATGAATACATCATTCCTTGGGCTTGCTGGAACCTCTCACATCTCCTGGACAGCAACAACCGCTTTTTGTGAATTTCCTATTGCAGGTTCAGTCTGCGTGGAAAAATGATCTCCTGTATGTAACTATGCTAGACCTTATTTGGTCTGATTCTGAAGTGTAACATGTTGGGATGTCCATAGCTGTTACTCTCTGATGATAATGCCAGTATCTGTCTATGTAAACTTCCGGCCAGTCTTCATGCACATACTGTAAGTGCACCACCTGCTGTTTCCATAGCCGTCACCCCCCATCACTAGTATCGCCAGCCCAT
This sequence comes from Pseudophryne corroboree, assembly GCF_028390025.1. Lineage (NCBI taxonomy): Eukaryota > Metazoa > Chordata > Amphibia > Anura > Myobatrachidae > Pseudophryne > Pseudophryne corroboree. The sequence continues at coordinate 790,844,312 of NC_086446.1, forward strand.
GCTATACGCAAAAGATCCGCTTATTACAGGCATCTTTTCTCCGTCTGCACCCATGAAACAATCACAGAAGTGTGGCTACATGCCCGGCACGACATGACCTATGACACAGAGCTTTTCTTTGGATCCACACAGTGCACCATCGCTCCTGTATCCTCAGTGAGGGTGCCGATGCATGGTGCATCACTTCTGCAATCTGTATGGTATACTAGGTCACCACTGTCATGTCAACACGGTAATGTCAACACTGCTGAAATGACGACATGATAGAATGTTGACAAACTGTCCCTATTGGTCTAGCAGTGTTTTACTTGGTCCCAACGGCAGTGGTGTCTTTAGCAGTGTCATTCAGGGCCTGGCGGTTGTGTGAAAAGCAGTTCTGGAAGAGTCATCTGATGGGCTAACATTCCAATGAGTGCACTCCTCCTATCCCTAATCTTAATTCCTAACCCTCCCCCTAGTGCCTAACCCTAACTCCCACCATATCCTAACTCTACCCTACCCCTATTCCACAGCCCTCCCCCTAGTGCCTAACCCT